>NW_027142374.1:11537528-11971516 GCF_026170545.1 Melanerpes formicivorus
CCTTGACTGCCAGAGGGAGCTTTGATGCTAGACAGACCTGGTCCCGACTAACCATTTTCTTGCAGAGCTTAAAGCAATGGCCTAACCCAGCTCCTACATTTGGGCTCCAGCAAGTGTCCAAGGTTAGCACTCAGCTACTAACACCACAAAAAACCCCAAAACCCCCCCCAAAAAAAGTACATTTTCCTTTTTCCTTTGGAAAGACACAAACAGTAGGGACACTTCACTATACACCCACTGAGTAATACACTGTGGTTTTTTTTTTTCAATTCATAAATAGAAACTTATGGTTAAAAAGCGACCATTTACAAAAATACAATTTATTGCTGACCCTCTGGGTTTGTAACATCGCTTGTGTGGCTGTGATCATAACCTGCCAGGCGTGCCAAATTGAAACATGATCCAGCAAAACCACAAAGTTTGCCGTCATACGCTGTCCCCCCCCACCCCCGCCCCGCTCATTCGCTTGTGTGTATAGAAACAGACACAACTATGTTACTTGAGACAAAACAACCAAAAAACAACCAAAACAAAAAGAAAAGAGGAGGAGTAAGGAGTAAGGAGTCTTTGTCTCTCTCTCTAACCTGAAAAATACTTGGCTACAGGAGTTAAAAAAAAAACCAAACTCATACAAATTCGTCTGCACTTGTTAACCAAAATAAAACAAACGTCTTTCTAGCTGTGATGTGAGCTGGTATAACAACAGTAAGAAATTCAGGCAAAAGTGGTGTTATGTAAATTAGCAGCATCATCCAATCTCCTGGGGGGAAAAAAAACAAACAAACAAACAAAAACTTGTGGGGCTGAGGTATAGAAAAAAAAGGAAACGAACTCCACAATGGACCTACTACGATGAAACGAGTTATGTACATGGTAATCCAACGGCGTCCTGCGGGCCGCCACAGTCCGTGTATGCGCTCCAAATGCTGAGCTTAAATTCACAGTGACTTTCAGCACTGAAGTCCTGAATGCAGAAGGGCTTTTCTTCTCCATTGGAAAGCAATCCTCGTGATGACCTGATAACTAACCTGCCTGCAGCCGGAAAGCCGTCACCTTCCAGTTGTACTGCGGTGCTGGGCAAGAGCACGCATGGCTGCGAAGCAGCTTCACAGACAGGCTGCGTGGAAACCCCAACCAAGGAGGTGACCCCTCCAGCTGGGGCCCATCCCTCCAGCAGCCACCTTCCCCATGGGGCCTGACCTCACCCGTCCTGTGCTCTGACAGTGTTGTCCTCCCATCGCGTGCACCCGGGGTGCTGAGCGGCTGCAGCCACAGTGGTCCCTGCCTCCTGGACCTGGTGTTCAGGGCAGCTGCATCTCAGGGTGCAGGTCTGGCAGGTTGCAGGCCTGGCCCTGTGTGTGGCGGCTCTGCTGCTGCGGGTGGAGGAAGTAGCTCAGGGGGTTCTGCTGTGGGGTGTGGGGTGGCTGGAAAATGCGTGGCGTTGAACCCCCAGGCACCGGCTCAGGACCCTGCATCTGTCAAGAGACACAAATAAAACAAGTCAGACCTGCCCTATCTCCCATCTACTCCCTCTCTTGCTGCAGGGCTGATCATGGAATTGTTTAGGTTAGAAAAGACCTCTAAGATCATTGCATACAACCGTTAACCCAGCACTGCCAAGTTCACCACTAAATCATTTCCTGAAGGACCATAACTTACCTCTGATAATCAGGTAAGTCTTGCAGAGTGTATTACTACTTGTTAGTCTCAACAGCCTCTCTCCTTGGCAGTGTCACTGGTTTGGCATGCACTGATGAAGCAGTGCTTTAAAAAAACCCAAATCACCCTCTCCAGAGACTTGTGTTGTTTATTAATAGGAAGCAGTGATGGCAGCTGATAAAACTCCTTTCTATGCAGAGACATCACAGCAGCAGGCATGCTTACAAAAGAGCTTATCCCTTTACCATGTTTCCTGCCTGGATGGGGAGCTGTGTTTGAAAAACTGGCTGTTTGATAACTGAATTTCTTGGAAAACACATCCTTGAATGGATGCAGAGCCAGCCTGGAGGGGCTGAGCACTGGTGTACGTGAAGATACAATAGGGATGGAGGACGTTAAAGTGCTCTGGCCAGGTTTGATTAGCCAGGCACAACCCATTTCTTCAGAAAACTCCCAGCCTAAACCCAAAGCCATCCCTCTGCATCCTCAGAAACCTGCTCCAGCTCCATTACCTGAAGGTAGAGACGGTGCTGCTGGACCTGTTGCTGTGGCCACTGGTGGAGATGAACTGGGGTGTTTGCCTGGTGGGATGTGAAGCTGGTGTGTGGGATCATCAGAGACGGGGAGAAAACTGGCGATGGGGCTGGAGGTCGGACAGCGCTACAGGTGACTGGTTGCATCTGTACTGGAGCAGGCAAGATCTGCTGCTCTGCAACGAATCTGCCACAAGGAGGAAATTAAGGTGTGAGAACCTAAACCCTGGCCCACCACTGGAGCAGGTGCTGGGGAGCCCAGGTGCTGCAGGAGCCAGACCAGAGCAGGGTTTGTCAAACCACACAGAGCCTGGTGAAACCATGCCCTAGATTTTCCCCTCCCCACCAGGCATGGACTGAAACTGCAGAAAATGACGGTTTTTGAGACTCTGCATCTCCATGACTCAATTAGACATTTTAGGCTTTGCAAACAAACAGAAAGCAGTTGATTTTTTTTTCTCAAAGCATTTTAGCCACCAGAAATTTCTTTGTAATGAAACAAAAAATGTTGTCATTATTTTGACTCTTAATCAGCTGAACTTTTGTTTTGTTTAAGACTGGGACTGTTTGTGTGACCATGCACAAGTTTTTCAAAGCAACTTTCAGAGCCACAATGTGCCCTGCTAAAGCACTGCATGAAAAAACAGGGCCTGCACAGACTCACTTTCCTTGCTGCCTGCTAGCACTGCTTTGTGTGGACTGGCCGCTGCTGTTGGTGGTGGGCATCATGGCTTGGATAGACTGATCCAGCAGCATCCTGTGGTAGAAGAAAAACAGGGAATGGTCAGGGAAAGGAGAGATCCAACCTCCTGACTGTCAGTCTATGATAAAACAGCTAATGAGAGAGGATGCTTCTTGTCACCTTGCCTAATGCTCTTGCAGAGGTGAGCCAAAAGTTGTTAAATCTTTCACGTAAGAAATGTTTTACAGATGATGAGACCTCAAGGGTTTATCTTGTTTCCTTACACAATATTTGTATTGTGTGCCTACAGGAAAGATGGGGAGGACTGTTTATCAGGGAATGTAATGACAGGATGAAGGGTAATTGTCTTAAATTGAAGAAGGGTAGAATTATTTTAAATATTAGGAAGAAATTCTTCACTGTGAGGGTAGGTGGTGAGACACTGAAGCAAGTTGCCCAGAGAAGTTACAGGGATGGATATGTGAACATATCCATCCCTGGATATGTTCACAGCCAGGTTGGATGGGGATTTGAGAAACCTGATCTAGTGGAAGGTGGCCCTTCCCATGGCAGGGTGTGTCAGGAGGCAAGGTCCCTTCCAGCTGAACCCATTCTATGCTTCTTTGAGTTCAAAATGATTGATACGGCACGGTGTGCACAGCACCATACCATACCTGCACACAACACCAGGCTCACCACAAACCCAAAGCTCTGCAGGAAGGGAACAGCCCTACAGCCCTGCTGTGGCACCCACAGACCATCACCCCCACGAGCCCACATGTACCTGCCCTTCCTGCTGCCCAGCTTTTGATGATTTCTGTCACTGTCATCAGGACAGTCACAGCAGGCTATGTTCATACCTGAGGCTCCTGTCCTGGCTGTAGTCAGGCTGCCTTTCGCTGCTGTCAGATGGCATCTGTGCAGCCACTGCAATGGGATGTGTTTGTGACAACACCATGGGGTTGTTGTAAAGGGGCACTGAAATGCTCATCTGCCCTGGCAGACAGGTTTGTTGGGCTTGGTTTCCTCTCATTAGTTGCTGTTGCTGCTGTACCTGCAATGAAGACATAGATACCCACATAAGTTTTTAAGCTCCCTAATAAGAGGCTAAAATAACTGCTTCCAGTATGCAAATGGAAAAGAAGGAACAGCAGGATATTCTCCCCAGACACAGCAGCAGGAACAGTATAGCTATGGGGACAACCAACCTGTTTACTTATTATCCCTGCACAGATATACTATAAGAGCAGGGAACCTTCTGAGAAAAATCAGGGTACAAAGGTAAGAGCATGCAAGGCTCAAGAAGGAGGAGACCAGCTGAAGGGCAGGAGGAGTGCAAAATAAAGCAAGAAGAGCATCTCATCTATCCTTTAAAGCAGTAGCTTTGGTCTTTTTTAGTTTTTGACAACAATTATTCCCCAAGGAGATGGACAATCTATATCATCTAGTGAGGAAAAACTTGTTTTTCAAAGCAGCTTTCCAAGATGTCTCAGGCCAAAGAAATGAATCTTTTAAAATGATGCCTGCTTCCCCATGTTACAAAGAAGTCACAACTCTCAATGGCTAGGAACAAGCATCGTGTTGCAGTCACAAACAGAAGCAAGTGAGAGCCCAAACCTCCTACTAGGTTTTTCTCTGGTCACCAGGATGGCTCCAGTTGTTGCCAGGCCTTAATGCTTCTATGCTTAGTCTGCCTTTCATTTTTACAGCAGAATGTCATAATTTGCAACTGGCTTTTGACATAAATTCCATAATGCCAGATAGGGAATCAAACCAGCACAGAAGAGATATGCAGGACCAGGAGGATGGGGAACACAGCAGATAAGTATTTAAAAGCCATGAAAGGGGACAATGAAGACAAGGACCTGGGTGGCTGTGCCGCAGGGGTCCCTGAGGAAGGGGCGTGGTGACGGCAGGTGGGTGCTGCAGTAGTGTTTTGTCCCCATAAGGCCTTGCTGTTGTGACTTCTTGGCTGTGGTCTGCTTGGGTGTCCCTGGTGGTTGCGGTGGCCTCCTGGGACTCGGGTGCTGCACGTTGTTAAACACGACAGGGATGGGCTGCTGCATCAGCATCTTTGCACAAAAGAGACACAAGAGTTGAGGCAGCTCCTGTGCTGGCTGCACTGCCTGGGAGGTGCCAGCTCCCAGGCAGTGCAGCCCTGTCAACATATATATCACTGCAGCAGCAGCACTAAAACCAGGGGCAAAGTGAGCCATGAGTAACAGAAAAACAAATGTTAGTTTGTGCCCAAATATCTATTCAGAGCCATGACCACTCCAGCTCCATTACGACTGCTGTGTTTTGCAGCAATGGTGCTGGAGATCCAGCAGCACTAACCAGCCACTGAACCACTGAGCTTTTGTGCAGTGGGGACTTCAGATTAGGCTGAGATTGTTTTTCTGTAGATCATGAAAATTACTGATTCAGTACTTAAGCAGATAACTGATGCCACTCATCTCTCAGGAGACACTACTCCTACATCTGGGACCAAACCACCAATTCATCCAGAGATCATTTCTAAATGCTTTTGCCACTGACAATTTTGTTACCAATCTGCATGCTCACAGAAAAAGCAAACACCTTGTGAGTTTGGGAACCCAGAGGCAGTTGGTACCTGCAGATTGGAGTCCTGCACTAGCTGGAGCTGCTCCTTGATGACATGGAGCTCTTCTTGCTGTGTCTTGATGTCAGCTTGCAGTATGCGAGTCCTCTCCTCCAGCTGCTCTTTCAGCTGATGCATCATCCCCAGCTGCGCTGGGAAATGGTACACTGGCTGTGGGGAACAGAGAACAAGATCATGAGGTGGGACCTGTCCTGCTACTCATGTTCATAGTGATGCTGCCTTCAGAAAACCAACTGCTTCTCAGCTTTTGCTGTAGAAAATATGGTGCTGGCAAAAAATGGCAATTGTGTATTTAACCAAAGTACCATTGTACTTCCAGAGCAGCAGCAAACTGGCTCATACTCACTGCCTCAGCCCAGATCTTGGTCTGTTAATTTTGTGTGCAAATGTAGTGTCTCCACACAGCACTACCCTGTCTGCTTAGTGACACCCTGCTGAATTTGGATCACTGCATCTTGTGGTAGGCATTGCATGAAAACCCTTTGCACGTCTCCAGGCTGGGCTTTCAGTAGTGCTGCTGACTGTAGTTGTCAAATTTCAGGGCCAAGGTAAGTTGTAATATTGTCCTGGTATACATCACTCACCCCAGCACTGGCCACTTGCAATCCCTGTATTCCAATCTGAATGTTTACTACACTGATCTCAAAGTTCTGTGAGGACTGACCTCATAGTTATGATTTATTATTCTCACATTTTTCTTGCTGTTGTTGTCTTTTTCTTTCTTTCTTTTTCTGGCCTAACTCAAACCTTTCATGACATGTCCTTCCTCTGCAAGGGCAATAAAACTCCCAGCATTGTATCAGCCTGTAATTAGCTGCCAGCAATTCAAAGAACAGCCTTCAGCAGTCCCCAAAGCTTTTGACAAGTGTAAATCTTCCTCTAAGCTATTTCCTTGGGTGTCCTACCTGCTTGGTCTCCTCACTGAAACAGGTGGTTGCAGTAATTTGGTTCCAGGTAAATCTCAGTAAGAGCAACAGAAAGGGTGCTGAAACTTTGCCCCCATGCTGGGGCAGCCAGAAAGGTGCTAAAAGCAATGAACCAGAGCCACCAGGTCTGCCCTGCTGACTACCTGTGTGCTTAACAAAAATAAACCACGTACCATCACAGTGTGCTGAGAGGGGACTGCCGGCTGAGCCACGGGATGTTCACCAGGGGCTTGAGCAGTGGCTATGGCCTAGAAATGAAAACTTCACCTTACTGTAGGTCCATAGCATCACTTGTGCAGAACTGGGGTGATACTGGCTCATATCAGTGATGAACAAGTACAGGGAATTAGGTAACTCCATGTGGAGATCTGAGAATAAGTCTGAAAGGAGAATCTGAGCCTCTTGCATGCTCTCTGCTAATTGCAAATCCTCAGTGTCAGCATTCATTTTTGGATAAAGGTCATTTCGTGTGTACAAACCTCAAGAAAAATGGGCTCACTGTGTTTGGCCTGGAGGAGCAAAGTAAATCCTGAAAGGAGGTGGCAGAGGACTCTCCACCAGCTCTGCCAGCCAGCACCAGTCCCTACCACCCTAGAAAACCCATGTTCAGGCCCAGCATGCTCAGAAGTGGAGGTCCAGCCCCTCTGAGGGCAAGATCAAAGTTGGGCAAGATCAAAGTTTGTCAAGATCATTTCCTTACAGTATCAGAAAGGCTTTTCTTGCTGGGAACACTGACCTGAGTGCTTCCAGCTGATGCCAGCCGCAGGGCTGTCTTCTCCGCCTGTCCCCCCGGCACCGATGGCCGGGTGGGTGTGCTGGTGTCTGTGTGTCGGATGGATGAGGTGGCTGCAAAAGACAGTTTACTGTGATATAGTAGACCCACACCTGGGTAGCCTGGCTAAGCTTGAACTCCACATATGTGGATGAGCAGTGGCCCAAATGCTGCAAAACTGGGTACCCAAACAGCCCCTCTGTGTCCTCTCTGGGTCCCCAGATGGTGTTTCCATCTCATGCTAACATCTTGGTTTATTTTATCCTTCCCTCCATGGGTGTCTGCAGGTGAACTGTCCCACTCTCCCCAGCAGGTATTTCAGTAGAAGTTTCAAGTTCCTGACCATGGGCACCATGGGAGCCTTGTCCCCAGGACAAAGGGCCACTGTCCTGGTTGCTGGAATGAAGCACCAGGAAAGCCAACAGCCCTCTGCACACCTTCTGCAGGAATTTGTCATCAGGGCCAAACCACCTCATAATAAAAGTTTTACCAGTAAGGTTCAGGGCTCAATCAAATTGCTTCAGATTAGCGTGTCACCTCCTGTGCCCTGAGTCACTGCAAACAACCACAACCCTCAGCTGGTGGCAAACACGGAAAGCTGCTCTGATGCTGGCACTAGGCTAAGAGGGAGAACGCAGCAGGCAGACACAGATCTGCTGCTATGCCACAGCTTGTTACAGCACAGGATGCCGTTCCCGGCGCTGAGCACCCCCTTCCAGAACTGACTGTCACCCCCAGCCGAACGCCAGTATTTCGGAGGCTGCTCTGCTGCCCCAGCCCACTCCTTGTCCCGGGATGAGCTGTCCCCAGCCCTGCTGGCACGTACACGCAGAGTCGGAGAGGGCCGTGTGCGAGGAGCGCCGGGAGCTGTGGGATGAAAGCGACACTCCCTCCCGGCTGGCGTCCTGGCTGCTGCCGCACTGCCCCACGTCCAGGTAGCTGCTGTGGCTCTGGAGGGAGAGAAGGCCAAGTGGTGAGATGGTCAGCAGAAGATGATGGTGTTGGAGGGGACCTCCACCTCCCTGACTGCGTGTTGGCAGGGAAACAGACTGGGTGCACCAGGGCCAGCGCTGCAGTACCACACCACCAAACCCTGGAGCAGTATTTGTTCAGCCCCTCAGCACCCACCCTAAAGCTTTCAGGTGTCCCCGTGCAGACAGGACCCTCAGCATCACACGCCAGCCACCCTGGCTTTGGGGCAATGCCACACATTTCATACAATAATGTCTGAAAAGCAATGAGGCTAATGGAATGGTAATTACACAACAGTCCACTTGAAATTGCTTTGATTACTGGTTTTGTAAACTACTGAGAGGAAGAGTTTAAAAGTAATTACAATGATCCTGTTAACTGGGTAGGTGCATTGGGATGCTGGGGTGATTCAAGCCATGGAAGTTACTGCTCTGGTTACAATTCTACACTTGATGTGATCCTGGCCAATGGTGTAAACAGAGATGAAATCTGCAATAAATGTTTTCCCTTCACATCCAATCTTTGAGTACCTGTGATGAGCTGGCATTAACAAAACAGGTACCATGGGGTACTGCCCCATGCTCAGATCCTCCCTGACTCACTAACAGTGACAGGTACAGCAGCCTAGCCTCCAACTCCAGCTCTTTCTGCTCTTGAAATTAGGTGGCTTAACCTGTTGTTTGAGTACTGGTGTCAGAAAGGTAATGAAGAGCAGAACAGCAGCAATGCAACTGCTGAATTTGCAGTTGCCTGAACCAAGATGGGCACTTTACAGCCATGAAGTGGAAAACTTCTCATGGTCTGCCTGAGCCATAACCCAGCTGAAGGCTTGGAAGGAGATGGGAGTAGAGGAGGAGGAGAAGAAAGAACAGATGTTTTCCTAAGGTTAGTATGTGACTACTTGGTTTGGTTTAAACACCTATTCATTCAGCTGTGAAGGGATATGGCACCTTTAGAGAAGAGGATGCCAGTTCAATTGACGACTCTTCCAGGCCCAGATCTCGCCTCCTTTCAGCTCGAACTTCTGCATAACTGGAAAAAAATCCAAACCAACAAACATTTAAAATCCATTTTTTCAGCCTGAATATTGTTTACTATATGGTAACTATACAGGTCACTGTGGAGTTTTCATGTTGAGTCACAAGCTTTGCAGAGCACACACACTCTCATATACAAAGTGCTTAGAGGAACATCAGCATATACCCTGCCTGCAATCTGTGCACGTGCTGAGTATCCATAGGTTAGAAATAACAGGGCACGGTCCCAATCCCACTGCACACAGGACTGCAGTGCCTATATGATTAATTGCATTAGTCATTGCATGCACAGTTGTGGACACTCCTCTGCAAATTTTGGCCCTGGATGCCCACAAGCCAAACTAATATAAAGCAAAGTGCACATGGTTATTGCAAATGAAATGGGTGTCTTTGTCCTCAGCAAGATTTTCCTATTAAAAGGGATTCTCATTTTCTGTAATGAGGCAGAAAAATAATCCTACAGCTTCTGTGCAGGTAAACTGCCACAGCACGTGTACATTCATTTTCTGACCTGCTGACAACCAAGAATCAGTATATTGCATGTTGCACAGCAGCTCAGTGAGACCTGGGAAGGAGGAGGAGACCAGGTCCCCTCTTTCTGAGGGTGTAGAGCACTATGCAGTGTGCTACAGCACAGGAACATCCCTCACATGGGTGGCAGCTCTGAGTACAAACCAACAGCTGCCCAGGTGCAATGTGAGCTGCAGGGATCCCCAGCCACATGCTTCTAAAAGGATATTTTTCCTTTCCTTACTATTTTTTTTTCTCTTAAATGATAAAATAGTTACAGTAAACATCGCCACATGATTCGCTGTTGGGATAAAATGGAGAGGAAGTTTTCAAAACTCTCAGAATTTAGGGTACTGAAATATGAATGGGCCATAAACTTTGTGAGAGGCAAAGGAAGTTGCTGAACAAAACCAATTTATATCATTGCAGGCAGTAATTTTTCCTGAAATCATGTTTTAATGTTTGTTTCAATAATTTCATAAACCTTGAATATTGCTAAATCTTCCAGACTATTTCCTATACCTTAGGAGAGAGAACTGAATTGCAAAAATCTGTTTAGGACTACATCAGTAGGCTTAAAAGGGTCTAGAAGCAGAAAGAAGAGACAACTTCATGCACAATAAATTCAGAGCTCAAACTGAAGATGAATTCCCTCGAGGATAGTAGAAGGAAAACAGCTCAGAAGCAATCTTTGCTTGACATGTAGTTTGCATCAGCACACACAGCTCTGATCACACACCCCTGCTTGGTGGTGTCAGGTGTTATCAGTCTGTGTTTCAGAATACAGAGAAAAACCCCAGTTTACTACTGTTTGTCCTTCCAGATGTTGGACAAGAAAAAGGGGGACTAGAAAAGAACTCACAAATTGGCTCCTGACAGTAAAGAAAGATGCAGTGAGCAGTATGTTTACCCAAGTTAATAGAGCACACCAGCATGTCATTAGTTTTCAGATCTCTCAGTAAATATATTCTCACTCTTCATTCAATCTTACTTGAGCTGACAGAGGTAATCAAGCAGATTCCCCTCCAGGAGGTGTGTAATACAGAGCATCCCGCACACGCTGCCTTCCAGCATAAGCTTGCAGCTTCCCACTAGAGGGGGATCCTGGGCTGCATTTCAGGTGAGGAATAAGGCAGCAGGACAGCAGCTAACTCCAGCTCATAAATATGTAAAGCCTTGATCAAAACGTTTGTAAGAGATGTGTGATCCCATTCACACCATAAAGACACCTGATTCATAACAGCTTTAATTCTTCCCATAGCCGTGTCATCACTAGGGATAAAAGGGGAATATAACTCACTGATAGATTTGGCAAACAGAGGCTTCCAGGTATTTGGCCCTGTTGCCAAAACCCTCAGAGAGTAAGGAAAACACACTGTGCCTTTCCCCATGCTCCCTGTCATCACAGTTTTATAGAACTGCATGCCATCTTAGTGTGTCAATATGCACAGCAAGTATTTGGCTACCACAAAACAGAACTAGAAAAAAAATAATGGATGAGCACATGGGATGTGTGCTTAGGGCTTGCTCCTACCTAACTACCAGGTGAGTGCAAACAATGAACTCTGGTTTGGAATTCCACTGGTGGTAGGTGATGTAGTAATGTGTCTGCAGCCATATCCACTGCTGGCCTTTGGTCAGGAACCGATAGTAACAGGACTTTCCTTTCCCAAACTGCATCACTGGTAAAGAAAAAAGAAAGCAGTTTATAGCAAACAGAGATTTCATGGCTCAGAGGTGGTTACAGAAACCACTCCATCCCATACCCCTCCTCCAGTGCTGCTACTGTACTGAAATGGCTCTTGTGGCTTTAACAATGCAACTGATGATACACAGCCACATACTAAGTTCCTATCTGTGTTTTCGAGTCCTATGTCCTGTTCTGGGCCCCTCAGTTTAGGAAGGAGGTTGACTTGCTGGAGCGTGTCCAGAGAAGGGCAACAAAGTTGGTGAGGGGCTTGGAACACAAGCCCTGTGAGGAGAGGCTGAGGGAGCTGGGGCTGCTTAGCCTGGAGAAGAGGAAACTCAGAGGTGACCTTATTGCTGTCTACAACTACCTGAAGGGGGTTTGTAGACAGGTGGGGGTTGGTCTCTTCTACCAGGCAGCCAGCACCAGAACAAGAGGACACAGTCTCAGGCTGCGCCAGGGGAGGTTGAGGCTGGAGGTCAGGAGGAAGTTTTACACAGAGAGAGTGATTGCCCATTGGAATGGGCTGCCCGGGGAGGTGGTGGAATCGCCATCACTGGAGGTGTTCAGGAGAAGACTTGACAGGGTGCTTGGTTACATGGGTTAGTTGATTAGGTGGTGTTGGATGATAGTTTGGACGCGATGATCTTGACGGTCTCTTCCAACCTGGTCTGGTCTGGTCTGGTCTGGTCTAGTCTAGTCTAGTCTAGTCTGGTCTAGTCTGGTCTAGTCTAGTCTAGTCTAGTCTAGTCTAGTCTAGTCTGGTCTAGTCTAGTCTAGCCTAGTCTAGTCTATTCTTCCAAGGGTCCCCTTTGCTATTTTGAGATTGTTCTTACAATTAATAATTGCCATAACTATGTGTCTAGCTAGACTCCTGTATCTTACTTATGGGGTCCCCTCAGATAGACATCAATAACATAAATTAAACTGTAATGGCCTTTCACAGGTGGGAATGCATTTCAAAGACTGGGAGCTTGAAGACAGGCCCCTAACAATGGCACAAAACAATATGAAAGTAGAACTCTAGCAGCTTTACAGTAAAGCTGCTAGAGGAAGTGACCTAAATACACCAGACTGGTATATGTATTATCAGGGCACATCCAGAAAATTCTCAGGTGGTGTAATACAACTGGAAAATAATGACAGGAACTACATTAAATAACCACATTAATTGTTCCTGGACTGCTGAGAGTATGAAATGACACATGCTCACTTAAAACACCCATAATTAATGTGAAATAAAATGCACACATGATTTAAGCAAACCCATTTCACTTTATAGTAGGCAAGATGCCTGCCCAGAGCGGTCAGCCTGACAAACATCAACCACACTAGCCCAAGTATTTTAACTCTCCTGCATGCCTCTACTTTGTCAGCTATCAGGACTAACTTCTTTAGCAATACCATTAACAGTAAAGGGCACTTAGCAAAGGTCTTCTGGCTAACATGTCATGCTGGGGATCACTCAGCTCCTAGTCCCAGCAAAGATTCCTTCTCTAACTCACTTTCCCATCTACACACTTGCTGCACTTGAGACAACTTCTATCTAGCCCCTTGCATGGCTTCACTCATACGCTCAGCCAGGCAATGTGCTTCCCCATTGCACAGACAGGCAATCCAAATGCTGCTTTCAGAAGGCATTTTT
The DNA here is from genome assembly GCF_026170545.1 of Melanerpes formicivorus. Lineage (NCBI taxonomy): Eukaryota > Metazoa > Chordata > Aves > Piciformes > Picidae > Melanerpes > Melanerpes formicivorus. The sequence continues at coordinate 11,550,575 of NW_027142374.1, forward strand.
GGTGAGCTGAGCCTCCTGGCTGACTCTGAAGCCCAGGGGAGTATCAAGACCCCAAGAACTGTGACAATGATCAAAACTCCCAGGGTTTGGGGTTGCCATTCACAAAATGGGGGCAGAAGGTGGAAAATTCTGATTTCTCATTTAGTAATCTCATTTCACTCTCAGACAACCTGGGTATCTGCCGGTTTGGGAGACCTGCACAGAGAACTCTGATCTGAGTGAATCCTGCAGGGGTTCAACCTCCCAGATAAGTGTCAGCTATGACACACTGTCATGTGCAGAGAGAATTCCCACACATCCCAAATAAAGATGCTTTTTGTGATGACAGAAAAGGTTTTGCACAAGTGACAAAGGAGATCAAAGCCAAGCATGCTGCAGAGGGAGAGTAACTTACAGTGTTCATGGCACCTAGCAAGAAGCTCCAGGTCATCTGCGTGGTAGTAATCATACCCTGACGTTCCCAGAACCTCAAAAGGTAAATATCCTATAATAGGTGGAGCCCTGGAAAGGAAACAAAAGGCAGAGAGTGAGCACAAAACCTGACACTTTGACATCCTGGCAGATACACTGCAATACAAGCAACCAAACCAGCTCATCTATTCCCTTGGCAGAGAAATCGGGAGTGTGTTTTCACACAGTGACGTATGTTCATATGTAAGCAAAAAAAAACCCAAACAAACAAAAAAAAAAGAAGCAGTGAGGGAGAGGTAAAAATTGAGAAAATGAAAATGTGTTTACTCTTTCATAGCCTATTCATTATGTGGGTGTAGAGCAAGGCATGTACGTATGCAGGTGACTCAATTCATTAAGCACGCTTGTGAGACACAGCTTGAGAAATGCTATGGCTGCTCGTGTGGGTAATAACTTGGAGCTGGAGTAAAATTACCCAGTAGGCTGGATGTAAATGTCATCTGGATAGTGACTGTAGAAGAAAGAGTAAGTAAGTGGGAAGTGGCAATGTGTGTCAGGACCAGCTTGGGTAAAAGAAAAAGTAATTGTTTCCATGGAAAAGTTTGGGAGATTATAACCTGAAGAAAGTTTCTGGGCTTGTGGCGAAGATAAGAATAGGTGCGGGGCTGACTTTAAAGACTGCTATTTCTTATGGCAGGTAGAGAAGGAATGGATGAAGTGTTTAGATAGGCACAGTGCAGTGACTGACCTGACTATTCTGCCATCAGTTCTAATTGTTTTCTTTATTTCTAGGCAAAATCTGAGTGCTTTTTTTTTTAAGCATGTGACCTAACAACATTGAGCTTGTGCACAGACTTCCCTGGAGCCTGATAGCTTATGAGTATGAAAAGCACTGAAATGTAAGGATAAATTCACCTGTTTTGCTTCTGCTCCCCATCTCAGCATGCCACCTCCTATCCCTCAGTGCTCCAGTAACACTCCTGCTTGCACCAGCTCATTTACTTGGTGAGACAGGAGTTGTGCTAAATTGGCTCCACTTGTTTGTTTAGGCTGCTGGATGTGCTGATAGCACGAGGCTCAGATGCCAAGTTCAGCATATTCCTCAGGAATAAGGCAGCTAGTGTGTTAGTGAAATGGTTAAGGATTCAAAACCAGGGCAGGTTGAAGGTATCACTGTTCATCAAACATGCCTCTCCTGCTGACCTTCTCTTAGTAATGTCAAGTGACTCTCTTAAGGAAGGTGAATGCCATGAAGTGGCCAAGAGTATGAGCAAATAATTATGTTAAGTCTAAATACATTTGGGGTTGGATGGATCAGTCCTGAGTCTTCTCAGATACTACTATGGGAAGTTCTCCTTTCTTGGCTGAGTGACCCAGCTCCACATTTGTACTCAAGACACAGTGGGCATAGATTATTCAACCAGTGAGAGGTCAGACAGGTCTACAACCTCCTCCTTCCCCACTGCTGTTCAACAGCAGCCCCAGGAGGGTCAAGGTCTGAGCAGGAGCTCTCAAATTCCAGCACAAGGAGCTGGCTGGAAGAGCCAGCCCTCTACACTCTGGCAAATCTCTTGAAACAGAGCACACTCAGTACACAGTGGTCTCCACCACAATACAGCTTTATTTATTCAAATAACTTTTCATAGAGCACTGTGTTCCTGTTCCTCATGTGACCCAGATTTCTGCTAATGATGATAATACGTGTATTATTAAAGTGTCCTTCCTTTGGCAGAACGTGCCAGTATCTCTCCTATCTTTAATGACACACTCATATTCAAGACAATGGTGTCTTTCAGATGCACATCAGATAAACATTTAAGCTGATCAGGAAAGTACTATGCTTTCTGACTTTTATCAGAGCACTTTAAATCAGAAAGCGACCACAAAATGCTCCTTGTAGGTCATCTGATGAGGAGCTGCCTTGTTTGTGGTACAGCTTAGAGGTGTCTTCTTAGCTCAAGTTCCAGCCTTGAGGCCTGCAACTCACTGTGCAGAGTGCCTATCCTGTGCAGTCTTTCAATACATGAAGGGAAAATAATGAGGTGATCACAGTGCAGAAGAGAGATGGATCATTATCAAAGCTGACAGGTTTATTTCCTCAATACATAGTTACATATAGACCCACGATACAGATCTCTTCTAGTTTTCTACTGTTTATCCAGATATATGGAGTGCATTATCTATCTTTACTCCAATTTATGTTGTTGCCATGACAGCAAAGGTCCTGATTTCAACTCATGCTGGGTACCCTCTGCCCCTACCTCAGTGTCAGGCATCATGAGCTGACGCAAACACAGAGGAAACAGCCAAACACCCAACAACACTTCATGGTGTCCTGCAGACTCTCCTGGGGAGAGGCTTGAATCTGTGATTAGATGAGACAACCCATACGATTGCCTGCCCATTCTTGGGGCTGGGCTCTCTGCACGCTCCCAGGGCTGTCACAAACTCTGCCTCAGCATCTGCATCAGCTTAACTTGCTGTCAGGAACAATGGTTTCCTTACTGGGGATATCAGTGGGACCAGAGTGGCGGCAAGCACCTGGTGCAGAGAGATTCCTCTCTGAGTCACAATGCAGATTCATCAAAAGACTCTTCCACAGGTTTCAAAGCAGCTCCAGCCTGCCTTATTCACAGGAGCTGGTGGGACACAGACCTTTGGAAAGCCAGCTCACTTCATCTGACAGTGGAGTGAGTAGCTTAGGGCTCTTCTACAGATCTTACCATCTAATTCTGAAAATGTGCATTATTGGGCAGGCCAGTTCAGGGCAGGCCAGTTCAAGTCTAACAAAGTCCCTCCAGCAAGGTCTTGACAACTTGAATAACAAGCTGACTGTCCCAAACCACACAGCACTAACCATAGGGCTGTTGCAGGGTCAGTTCCTCCATGCTTCCAGGTATGATGTGCAAGGTACACATCTCACTTGCTACATAAATGCAAGTTAATAATAATTTATATTTGCTCTCTCTCATTTTGCTCTAAATGTGCAGATGATACTTAGGGTTTTTGCTCCTCAAATATTTTTGCCCTCCTACAACCTTATTTACTAGCCTTCTATTTCTAGCAATGACTACCTTTGCACAGCTTGCAAAGGGAAGGATAATGGAAAGGGTAGGATTTTGCAGTGTCCTTATGCATACATACCAAATACAGAGAAGTAAAAGACTGAACAAAACCCTTCATCTTCTTCTGAGGAAAATGAATCCCACATTAATCAGCTTAATTACCAAGCTGAATCTTAGCCCACTGTATGGCAATGCCAGAGACAAATTTCCAATTAAATCATCTAATCCACTGTTTTTCATTTTTGTAAATGCCATCATTTCTCAAGGTGAAAATCAAAAGTTTAGTGACACAGCAAAAGATTTAGAAGGATTCCTGGAAGCTGTGTTTGGAAAACAGAGGAGATAAAGCAGCACAGGGAACGGGACCCACACCGCTCAGTTTCAATGACTTAATATTGTGGTGAAGTTAGACAGGTTTATAGACATTTTCCTACCATTTAATACAGTGTCTTAGCTGTCTAAAATTCAGAAAAGAGCAAAGCATTTTAAGGATGCTTAATAAGCAAGTTCAGAATACAGTTACTTGCTCAGTTGCATTTAATTAGAGCTATTCTACTGGGCAATGCCATAAGAAGTTTTCTGGTTTTAAACTACAATATGTTTATTCTTCAGTAACTAAACCCAAATCTCTTACCTGTGGTCCAAGAATAAAAACTTCCATTCCAAACTATGCCTTGATGTAAATTCTTCACATGGCTCTTCAACATTGCAGAGCTCCTGCAAAACAGTTGCCCCATTCAGACATTCAAATCTATGAACTGACAAAAGGAGTCCTCTTACGAAGAGCAAGGATGTATACTCTTGGCATAACAAGCACTAGCAAAACACAGTGCTTTTAAAGCACTAGTCATTTTCCTCCAAGGACTGCATAAGCCTTCTTTTATAGATGCATAAACTGATGAAAAGTATCTGAATAATTTACCCTGGGCTGAATTTCAGAGCTAGGATAAATAGTCCAAGGGCCTCCTCCTGCACTCCGTTGGCAGAATTTCCCAGTTTTTTGGTAAATATTGGTATCTGAATGTGGATTAACAGCACCAGGGCCAGCCTCAAACTGAGCTGGCTAATGCTCTCTGGAGCGAGAAGGACCTACAGGAGTTATCACTGCTATGACTGCACTGCAGCCCAGGACTCTTGCAGACAGTCCATGGAACAGCCTTCTTACACAAAGGAGCAATGGGCTGCGACTTTTGAGGGGGTTTAGCTGGTCACATTGTATTGGTGTTTCTTGGGCTGACTGCTCTGAGACACCCCATCACCAGAACACCTCTTCATAGAAACCACTCCTGCTTTCACAGAATCACAGAATCAACCAGATCATCAAGTCCAACCAATCACCAACCCTATATAACTAACTAGACCATGGTACTAAGTGCCTTATCCAGTCTTTTCTTAAACAGCTCCAGAGATGTCGACCCTACCACCTCCCTGGGCAGCCCAGTCCAATGCTCAGTCTCTCTTTCTGTGAAGACCTTCTTTCTAAGATCAAGCCTAAACCACCCCCTGTGCAGGGGGAGACTGTCCTCTTGTTCTGTTGCTGGTTGCCTTTCTCTCTCCTCATTCCAAAATACGTGCTTATGTTGTCTCCCACTCTGAAACGCTGTGGTGTCCTCTCTCAGTTACCAACCCTCCGCACAAACAATCTGTGCTGCTGAATGCGCTCTTTGAGAGGCTGCTGCAAGAGCGCAGCAGACGGCTGGTGGCAGCAGCAGCGGCTCCGCCGCTGGGCACAGGCCAGCCCCCAGATGAAAGGCAAGACGCAGCCGCCGAGCTCTCACCTTTAAGAACTGCGGTGTGACAAGACGAACAGTTGCTACAAGGCAAATCTGCTCCTCCGTGGCTGACCTGAAAGCTCGTGCAATAGCTGACTCAAAGCCATTACAGGAGGGTGTAGGCACTAGACAGAACCAGACAATTTATTTAAGAAGAAGTGGAAGGAGAGCTTTCTTTTCATGTTAAGACAGGTACAATGACTGATGAAACCCAAGCAACGAACTCCTCCTCCCCACAAAGTGATGCCACATTGATACACGCTGATGTTATTTAAAGTATGACCCTTTTGGCTCTGAGTTAACACAGCTGTAACCACCTACCCCTGGCTTGCAGGGAAGCTTTGTAGCAGAGCTCCGAGTGGCTCAGTGCGCAGCTACAGTCTCCTTGTCAGCCTTTCCCAGCTCAAGACTTGCAAGATTCAGGATTTTACAGGCTGCTCAAACTACTTAATCTTTAAAATGTGTCATCTGATTGTCACAAGTGAAACAGAACAGCACATTTTACTGGTTACTTGAATAAGTAGGCTGCTTTACAATTGGCAGTGGGTGCAAGGGAGGCAGAATCAGTCTGCTATGCCTTCTTCAAACACAGCACGTAGAATAAAGCTCATTTCTGACCGACAGCCTCCCCACCACTATCTCCAACGTATCCACAGCTCATTCCATCTCTGCCAATTATGGGGCATTTTCAGCTGCAACAAGGCCTTTAGGAGGCTGCAGAACAACCCACAATTTACAGGAGAGAGGTAAAGGTAGGCTGGAGCCGTAACTTACCATGAGTAAAATACTTAAAATCCACTACAAATTTCACATATTCATACATCAGGGGTTCATTTGGGTCTAAGCTGCCTCTTGCTAAATGGCAGCAGAATTCTATCTGTTTTTCTGCTGAAATGAGAGAAATAGAGGGAGTCATACACAGTGTTACCAGAAGCCTGCACTTCAGCACACACCACATACTGATCTAGGTGCTGATACCAACCCTGCTGCTGTGGTATCTGAACACACCCTGCCGCAATGGTCTCCATATCCCTAAGTAAGAATGTGACTACTAGGAGCAATGATTAGCTGCTTCTGCTTAAGGAGATCTCTTCTTACCCTTTCTCCCATGCCTTTGCAGCCACCCCACTATGCTGGCTGTGAACCCTTGGCATACTGATCAGCAGTATTTTCCTCTGACTTTGTCCATGCACAACTTCATGCAAAACTGTGAAGTGATTTTGCAGCACTCCACTCTGGTACTGCTCAGCAGGACCCAGATCCAGAAGGCACTGTAAGTCACTCTAAGCCTTTCCATTAACTGTGGAGGGCACTGTGACAAGCTTGTATTGAATTTTCTGCCCAAGCTCTGATCTCCACGGATTAGACCATGCAGTCCTCAGCCAGAGGGAAGGCAACCCAGGGCAAAACAGCAGTGTGAGGACTGCCCAGTTCCCACTGATGCCTATGGGAAGCAGAGTGGGGAGGCAAGCACTGCTTGGCCATGGCAAAACCACTGGTAAATGGGGCTACCAATACAAGCTTGGTGAAATGTGGGTGCTCAGATGACATTAATGCTTGCTGGGAACATTATCTGCAGGATGGGAACATTTTGGGAGTGGGATAGCAGCCAGCCATATAGATCTGGATGGACTGTTCAGATAGGAAGGCTATTGCTTAAATTGCATGTAGGGTTCCTAAGGTATCCTCAGACATGCAAGCTTCCTAAGCAACACACACTCTGCCAACACCCTTCAGGATTTCTCCTGTCCTTCCCCTAAGTCACTCACTCCTTTCACTGGCTCAGTCCAGCATCTTGCCTTGGGAAAAAATAATTTAAGATTAATTAATGAGGGCAACTTCACTGCCCTATGCTGCAGAGCAGACAGCAAAACAGAGACTGTCTAAATCAAAGACCAAGCACTGGGAGCATGTATGAACATTAGATGAAGTGCTGAGTTAAAAACCAGAAGCACTAAGTGGAGGAAAACAGAAGTGGAAGGCAGGAGAATGAAAAAGCTGGAGAGCTCTGTGCAGGCTCCCTGGGGGGCTGTTTGCCTTTGGCAAATTTCCTCTGAGTGACAGAGAAGAGCAGAGCTTACCGTTCAGAAAATCAGCTGCAACAGGATCTGTCATGAGCACATGTGGAGAAAGGAGCTTGTACACCTCGCTCTGCTCCCGCTCAGGCAGAAAGTTTAATATATTTTGGTCCACCAAATCTGACTGATACAAAAGAATGCTTTGTCATGTTCAGCAGCACAGCCTGACACAACCACACACCTCTTCATCCCACACAGAGCACAGCTAGTGCGGGTGCTTAAATCAAGGAAGCCCAATCGAGCTGCAGACCCTTAGGTTACTTCACCCCGGGGCTGCTATCTATTTGCAAACGTTTGAATGGGTCCCAGAGGCTGCCCTTCAGTTCAGTCAGATGCAAGCTGGAGAAGAGTCCTTGATACCTCAGGAATGCAACATGATGAAGAGTATCTCACCAAAACTAAGTTTGAAACATTTCCCTTTGGAAACACGAGACAGAAGTGGAGAGCTCCTTCTCACATATCCTGTCTTCTAGGCTGAATAACTAACAAAATCAGTTTGACCTGCAAGTGTTTCAGTTCTCATAAACCCACACATCCTGACCAAAGGGGTTCTATCAAAACATCAGCATCTGTTTGTTTGTTTGCACACCAGGAGGCTCAGTCAGGTTAACTGTGTGCTAAAATTTGCCCTCGTATAGCATCACTGGTGCCTCACGCTTGGCACCAGACAAGTATCTTAAAGATGCTTTTGAGGGACCAGCAGAAATTTCTGCACCCAATAGCTAACTAGAAATTCTCCCAGAAAGCTCTGGGACTATCTACTTGTTGCTAAAGGTCATGGGCCCAAGGTAGAAAACCTCCACGTCACTAGAAGAGCATAGATTCAGTCCTGAAACAATCTTTAAATCATGTGCAAAGAGCTCCAGTATACACAGATTGGACAGGCATGAGATTTCCCATGTCCCTGGTGGGATCATCCAAGACCATCCGTCAGATGTGCAGACAAGTGCTGAGCTAGGAGTAGTGATTTTGCATAGGGCTGTTTTATAGCTAACTTGCAGACCCTGAGAGAGAATCTGTTACAGGATCCTGACAGAGTCCCTAAGAGTCTGTTGGTTTATTCCCCACCTACAGCCTTTTTGGCTGGCCAAAACTCACCCCCAGTCCTGCAGCGATGGGGCAGCGTTAAGGTAGGGGAATGATTCTTAACCATATTGCGTGGTCAGAACTTACCGGTAAGTGTCCAAGCAGAGATGAAACACTATCAGATACATAAATAATAATCCCATCAGTGGTAAGAGCAATGAGAAAGCCATCTAGTGCCTAATGACAAAAAGTAGGCAAAAAAAGAGAAAAAGTTTACAAGAATTATGCAAGGGAACACCTTAAAACATGATAAACTCCTGCATTCTTTGTTAATGCTCCTAACAGCCTAAAAATAACACAAATCAATTATGGAAATGGCAGCTCAATGAGGAAAAAGAAAAATAACACATGCTGTCTGATTCAACATTCTTCTTAGATTCTTTCTTGCTCATTACTATCAAATTGACTTGTATTTTTCACCCAGGGAGCATTTCTCCAACATGAAGCAAGACGGCAGTGGTTAGAATTTCTACACCTACACAATCCTAGTGACTTCATTCACTTCATTACGTGTTCTGCATTGCCCAACAGTTAACCAGTTTGGTGTGTATGAAGATGTTAGATATCAGCATGGCAAACCCAGCACTGTGGATGGATGAACAGACGAATGGATGGCTTGGATTGGATGGATACGCAGAGACAGGAAAAATACACAATGCTGCGTTTTTAGCAATGTAAGGACACTACAGATGGGATCTAAAGATTTATTTTGCTTAAAGCATTCATTTGGTAGGCCAGTGACATGCTAAATTTAAATTTTATTTCCCCTTCCTTATTCACAGTGGTTTCTGTCCCTTTTGAGTGACTGCACGTGCTTTCCTCCTTGGGTGACCTCCCTGCTCTTACTGCATGTTGTCCCCGTTTGAAGGCAGATCCTCCCTTGCCTCCCACCAGGGCAGAAAAATGATGAGATTCACACAAACGGATTGCAGAAGTGATGGAAAGTTTTACAGAGTTTTATACAGTGTTTTACAGAGAACCACAAGCACAGTCACAAAAGAAGATCCCAAAGCATACCCAGAAACCTCCCAGCACTCCCCTTCTCCCTACCTGAGGGTACACCCAAAACCCCCAGGGCTCTTTCTTCCCCCCCTCCCCTGTTAGGCTAATCTCAGCTGGCCAGATCTGAGATTGCCCTTCCCCCTTCTCCTCCTGGCATTAGGCCTAAGAGGCCTTGAGATAACTCCCCTTCCATTACCAGATAGGGAACATCTCCCATGGTAGCAGCGAGGGAAGAAAAAGGAAGGGTAGGACCTTGCAGATGGATTTATAGGGAGCAGGACATTATGGGTATGAAATATACAGCTTCCTGTGTCCATCCACTGGGCTGGACACCCAGGGCACCAGAGGAGCACCCCGTATGGCAGCAGCAGGAGGCACCCAGCCCAAATTGCCACACATGTGCTTTCCTCTTTGGGTGTTCTCCCTGTTCTTACTGCATGTGCTTTCCTCTTTGGGTGTTCTTCCTGTTCTTACTGCATGTGCTTTCCTCTTTGGGTGTTCTCCCTGTTCTTACTGCATGTGCTTTCCTCTTTGGGTGTTCTCCCTGTTCTTTCTGCATGTGCTTTCCTCTTTGGGTGTTCTTCCTGTTCTTACTGCATGTGCTTTCCTCTTTGAGTGTTCTCCCTTTTCCTCACAACATCTTGTACCACTGACCCAGTGTTTGTCCCTATTCCTCTCTAACACCTACCAAGATCTAGGAGGCTTAATCTCTACCGGCACCATGCACAGTTAGCCCTTCTGAAGATAACTGTTACGCTGCTCTGCAGCTTAGCTACGGGGAGCCAAAGATGCAGCATTCACCATCTTCCACACCTCACTATCATACCCTGCCGTTGCTGAAAATAAGCCCTCTCTGAAAAAAAACACACCAATTTTAAGGGACTGTTCAACATCTAACATAATTCAGCAAGCCAACTGTTATTAAAGGGCTTTATCTCTCTTTCTTCAAAGGAGGGGATGGGGGTGGGGGGAGATTTGTTTTGATTCAGATGGAACAAACTAGCTTATTTGGTGAGAGAAATTCCCAGAAAGAATGAACAGTCTTTTCCAGGGAGGTGAGTCATGACATCCTGATGAAAAGGAATAACTAAGACACTGCAGCACCTCCCAGCTCAGCCCAGCATACACCCTTATTTTGGTGGGGCAAAGAGCAGCAGCTGCCCACGCAGGGTAGGAGACATCCTTGCCAGAGGAGCATGCAGCACGAACCTGAAGCCACATCCTTAAGAAAGGAAACATGGAGGCTCCTGGGGTGTTTATAGATCAGCTATGCATTTTAGAGGTGAGGGTATCAGAGCTGTTCTCCTGGATGCACTTAAAAGCAATCCAAGGAAAAGATACAGCAGTCACATCACAAGCACAGCATTGCAGCAGCAGCAAAAGCAGCAAAGTAAATGCTGCCTGGCTAATGGGACGTGGGAGGCAGAGAGCTGCTCTGCTTTTTTTCAGGTCCTTTCAAGTTTTTGCTGAAAGTGCTAGCTCTAGCAGCTCTTCTAAGAAGGGCAATTCTTTTTCTCTTTCACCAGGCCAAATTTGCCTTCATTCCTAAATGAAAGGCTGTTTATCTTTAAGGGGAAGCAATCATATTTTTAATTCTGTGTTGGCAAAGCATTCAGCACAACACTGGTCTCCCTCAGGTTTGCATTATATGTGCCAGTAGAGTAGAAATCATTAACATTAACACTGGAACCTACAGGTGAAAAGGAACTGTACAGCTCTGATCTACTCCACTGAACTGATTACTTCTCACTAATCTATGCAGCTTTAATTTCTTCTTACCTCTAACATCAACTGGGTGAACTCCTCGTTGCTAAGAAATGAAGGCTTCCAGTCTTGTCTAATCTCACAGGCTTCTGTCTGTGCTGTGATTTCTTAAAGAGAAAACATCAAAAAGCAACATGACTCATGCTAGTTCGATTTTTTTTTGTCATTTTCAAGTAAGACTAGATTTCTTTTAAGAAGCTTTCAGAGGAATCATCCTCAGATCATTCTCCACACAAAGTCTTCTTGTATGCAACAGTCATTTTCCACACTGTCACGACACAAGCACATTAGAAATCAAGCAAAGGAAGAGGAGACATTTTGGTCTGAAGAAATCCTTCAAAAATTAAGGTCAATGGGCTAGTTTCAGAGTAGCTGAGCATCACCATGAGCAGAGTGTGTCAGTGACTCTGGAGATGTTTCAGGAAGGCTGACGGGAATGGCCAGGCAGCAGAACAGGCTGCACCTAACCATCTCCTACCCCAGGAGACCTGGGAACAGGGCACAGAGCCCCATTTCCCCTGGCTTTTGTAGTGCATGCTGCTCCTCAGCTCCTTCTCCCTCATGCTCTCTTTGAGTGGGTACGAAGCATGCCAGGGGATACAAAGGCCAGACAGTGACTGCATTATAAAGCACACAGCACTGCATCTTTTCAAGCATATCTATGTTTAACTGCTCAGCACTGCATTCAAACCTTGCCCATTTCCTAAGTTTTCATCTTCTGAGCAGAAACTGGCTGCAGAGACAGTGTATTCCACAGGACCAGAGCAGCCCCTTGCAGTACCTTTCTGTTTCTGTAAGAAGTCGATGGTCCTCTGCAGTATTGTGGACTTGTCCATCTTGAGAGGGTGGCCATGGCCCTGTAGCATTGTGCAAAGCTCTTTAATGAGGACATTGAACTGGTCTCTCCTCTTCTTTTCAGATTTGTTGCGTGATGCCCTGGATGACAGAAGTATAAATACTGCTAAGTAAAATGAAGTTACAGCTCGGTCCAGGGAGAGACAAACGGTCCTGCCCCAGCAAAACACTTTAAAATGCAAGAATCTAAACTCTGCTGGGACTACTCATTTCTTTAAAATCAGGCTTGGGCTTAAGTGCCTTGCAGCTGCTTAGATCCTTGCAGCAGCACTGAACTCACTGTGAACAACCAACACCTGGAGTTAACAAACATGATTTACAGCCATTTGATCAAGAGCAAATCCTTACATACATTTCAGAGGCATCTCCCATTGTTTCAAAAACACTGATAATGAGGTGAAAGTGTTATGGGTGAAATTTCTCCAGTAAGAGATGACCTGGCATCTTACATGCTCACATTTTGCCCACCTTGTTGTTATAAACTTGTGTTTTGCAGTCAGTACACAGACATACAAAGGTCAAAATGTGAAGGATTCCTTATTCCCTGATTTGTACTTGCAAAAGTAGCATTATCGAGAGGCAACAGTGTGCAGAGACAACTCCACTGAAGAATAGAGTCAAGCACATGCTCTAGTATCTGGTTTTGAAAATCTGCTGCTGTGATACATGAAGCTGGAGATGTTAAGAGTCCGGCTGCAGAAAGCACAGGGTAGTTTCCAGGTTGCATTAGTACAAATGAAGGATGTTTTATTAGAGTTTTCTCCTCCGTTAAATACAATAAAGGAGAAAACAAATCCATTCCATTTCTTCCAATGTGTTATCTGAGATAACCTATTTTCATACAGCCTCTTCCAGTATTAATTATGTTCTTTTCAAGTGTATTCATGATGATACATGCTTCCTGTGATCTAGATCAAGCGTGGTATGCAGAAAGCATTTCTATTCATATTCAGGCTGGCATTTGGAGGTTCTCAGATCCAGCATTTACATTCACAGCCATCTCTGTTTTGGCACTCGAGTATGATGACTGATTAGAACTCAGCCAAGTGCTTCTCTGAAGGGACACTAACTCCTACCTGTGCTAAAGCAGGACTGCTCTCTAAGTTTCACAGGGATCTCTACCCCAGGTGGGCAGCACTGCGTGATGCCAATAAAATCACAGGTCAGGAGTCCTGCATCAAGATAATAAACAGCCATGGGATAACATGAGATTCTGAGGGCACAACAACATAATTTAAGGACCACTCAGCTGATTAACCCATTGTAGAGGTGGTCAAACACACTATGAGGAGTTTCAAAATAGTGACTTAATCATGCTGTTTGTGGTCTGCTGTACACAGCCTGAACACTGCACAGGGTTTTTGCCTCTGACATCAGCAGTCCCAAGTACTTTTCCAAGCATCAGACAACACAGCATTTACAATTCTCCTTTGAGAGAGCTTCCACTCTCAGTGCTCTGTGCATCCCTTCATACCTCTTTGCCCTGTCCTTCTCATCTTCATCCATCAGTTCGTTTACACAACACAGGGTTCTGGAAGGAAAAGACAGAAGTACTTACTGAGACACATTCATTCCCTGATCTTGTTGAGGATGTCAGAATGTGGAGCCTACTGCTTTGTACTTTATGACCTCCTGAATGTTTCAATCTTCCCTTTCCCCAACTCTACATTTATCGTATTTTCTTACTTGCTCTGTCAGCTGCAGAGGCTTGAGAAGTGAAACCATTACTATATGCCCAAACATATAGCTACATAAATGTGACTTTAAAGGGAAAGAGCTAAGAGCCTGCAGCACCTCTGCCTGCCTTTGCTCTCCCCTCTGCCAGAGGATGGGGAACGCTGCCAAGGCACCAGCACCTCCTCTGCAAATGTGAGAGCCGATCTGAGTTTGACGCCTGCACCAGGGAGCACTTGCCTGGTCCTGCTTTGGGAAATTCAAACAGGCTGCTGGCTGATGTCAGGCACTGCAATGCTTGAAAGGACCTGAGATTTCTTACCCAGTAGAAGGGCATAGGAAGAAGAAGGAAACTTTCTCCCAAAGGATTAGTATTAGGCAACAGCAGGGGACTCTAAGAGCATCTAAGAGATGGCAGGATAGACAGGTTCACCCAAAGCATCCTGCAGCAAATGACCACTGCATGCACTGGTGGACTTCCACCACATCATCTGAGTAGCATCCTACCCAAGACTTCAAGTTATTACTTATCTGGCAGTAACCAGGGAAAAGAAGAGGATGTGACCTGAGTTCCCTGGGTTCTATATGTGCTCCTGCACCAGAACAGTCACTGGGGAGCCCTGGGGAGTCAGGCAGATGTAGGCCACATTGTGTCACCTCTGCTGGGTTGCACCCTCTTCAGACACCTCCAAAGAGGAAATCGCTCCCATCCCTGGTATCAGCACCAATCTGCCTCCATCTCTAGTGAGCACTTTCACTGGCAAAATCCTCCCATCCTGCCCAGCACCCAAGTGGCATTTTTCAATGGGTACATCCAAATGTTTTTTTCATGCTTTGAGAGTACTCCAAGCTCAAACAACTTGATGGCTATAGAAGTAATAAGAAATAAATCCACCCACAACTGACAGGAAGTCAAAGATGCTGCTCACAGTAAAAGCTACAAAAATTTATCCTTCCTTTCCTGTTCCAAGGCAAGGATCTTCCTCCCTGCAGATGGGCAGAAGAAATTGTATGATTTCTTTTGTCCCAAAATACAAATGCACTCCACAGGAAGGGTGTGGTTCTCACTGCCTGAGTCACCAAAAGCTACAAAGCAAATTAGAAATTACCTGGTCTATTCCTCAGATTCATCAGTCCAGACTGATGGAGTGGGATTAGCACTTTTTATCACCATGTAAATAGAGATGGAGAAAAAATAATCCTGGAAGGAAAAGTAAATCCAGTTAAAGCACGGTTGCAGACAAGACTTAGCCTAGAGAGCAGCAATCACTTCAAGCTGAAAAAGTCTACCACTGTAAATGAGAAACATGCTCAAGTGTAACTGCTGAAAGCTCTGCAAAGCCTCCAGGGTCAGGAGCTGGACATGTTCTGGGGCTCCTGGCTGTGTGTGCACCACCCACTGCTGCAGAAGCAGCCTGAGTAGGCTTATCTCTCTGAAACCCTGGCTGTTGAAACTTGTTTGGCTCCAGGTGAGCCACATTCTCAGGAAGGACACAAATGTAACCAGACTGTACATGATTATCAACGATACCTTCAACAACAGCCAAGTACTGGGCTTCCAAGTGCAAAAGCTTTTAAAGCCCCTGAAGTGCCCTCCCTGCTTTAAACCTAGGTTCATGGTTGTTTCTCCTGTTGCCATTAGTTCCAACACCAGCTCAAGACACTGCAAAGAACTCACTGCCACTACCAGGGATCACATGTTTGTAACCATGCTGAATGAGCAAACATATTCCCACATTTTGGATCACTGAAAGGACTAGTGAGAGCTTGCTGGTTTCTCCAACTAGTGAAAGCAGCTCAAAGGGAAGGAAACACCAGATGGTGGGTGAAGAATCACTGCAAGAGACACACATCAGACAAGCATGCTGGAAAGGGCTGACACAGCGAGGATGCTTTGCAGGGGAGGTTTACATGAGTGAGGTGAGACAAAAGGCCAGATTCCTGCTCCTTGCAGCTCCATGAAATGATGTCAGTCCACTTCTTGGCTCAGATACAGTGTGATACAGTTATTGTAAACAGTAAGATGGAAGTTAGCTGCAAGGGGCTTGAACCTCCTAACACAAAAGAACATGGGAAAACATATAAAAACATAAGAAAATAAATGCCTCATATGCTTCAGTGCTAAGAGAGTCAGTAACAAATGCAGTTGGAGTGAAGTGATCCTTTTCAGTTTGGAACATGAACTTCCAGGGAAATCTCGTGCAACTCTGGATATTCTCAGTGAAGCTGCTACTAAACACAACACCTGCATAGCAAATCTCAACACAGTGGACCTGCTCTGCCTATGTTGTCACAGCTGTTATATGCTGGTCAAGTTACAAGCTTTCACCCTAGTTCAAAAGGAGTGTGTGATCATATTTTACCCTTTTGAGCTACCACAAACCCAAGGTGCTCATCTTAGTTACTGCTGCTCATCAGTCAGTGCTGTTTTATCCAACTCATACAGTTGTTTCTCCTCTAGAATTATGACCCACACAGAAACTTTCCTAAATAACTTCAGAGATGTGTAGGTATGGAGAAAATGCTTTCTAAAGCACTGAGTTGTGAAGCAAATCTATCCCACTTTCTCTGGAAATATTTTTTTCTGTATGGGTTTAAGTGTACAAAAGTTGAAGTCCAAACTAAAAGATGCTTCCCAAGGTCTGAGTGCAAAGCTGCACATAGAAACCTTCACACTGTCTTTCCTGCCCGTGGGCTGTCCAACAACTGGAAACTCCCAGGAAGCCTGACAGGTTTGCTGCCTTGCACACATGGTTGCCCTTCCAGCCAGCTTGAATAGCAGTAAGTTGAGGGAAGCTGTTTGGTCACTGAGTCAGACAACAGTCCAGTTAATGCTCAGCGAGTCTAAACTGGGAAACAAACCCCAGATTCTCCAGTCTTTATGATGTGAGCTGCAAGGGGCAGAGGAATGTGGCTTTCCACATCAGCACCAGTGGGACATCCCCAAAGACTGTGAGAAATGTGCTCAGTCAATACCAGTCTTTGAGGTTCTAAGAGAATACATTGCCATAAAAGAATTCACAGGCCCAAACACACAGAGAAGCTTTTTGCATGATGCAGCAGGAAGGTGAGCTACAAGAAGTCTTAGTAGAAGACACCTAAGGACAAACTATTCTTAACCAGATTAAGCCCTTCAGGACCACATTTAGCTAAGTGCTCTTTGTCTCGTTATGAGCTGGAGCTAAATATAGTAGCCCGAATACTTAAGAATAGTTTCATAAGGGTTGTATACACTCCTCAGCGGGATAAGGCACTTAGCACTACTGACAGCTCCATGTCTGCATGCTAAGAGTATTTTAAATAGCTCCAGATAGAATCTCTTTGACCTTAGCAGTATTAACCAGAGGGATCAAACTATTATTTATTTATTTATTTTATTGACTGCCTCCTGAAAAATCCACTCCTGCATCACTTGGAGAGAAGGATTTCTGAACTCTGTGGGCAGGTAAAGAGAGAGGACACTTGTCAGTGCTGCTCACATCATCTTTCATCTCACAAGTGGTAAGGATTGGCTTTTTCATGAAGAAATGCACATCCATCATCACTTAATGCCTTCTGCAGAGAGAAAAGATTTTTTTTCCCCCCCTCTTGCACAGGGAGTCTCAAAAAAACACTCAGCCTTTTAAGGGCAAGTTGTATTTTAGACTTTTCAAATATCAAGGTATTTGAAGTTGTTTCCAGGGTTACAGAAAGGGTAATGTAGTAGGACAGCTTTAACAAGATGAATGGACTTCTCAGTCACACAGGTAATAGTTCAAGCACTGTTCCATGCTATCTGCAATATTCTGGCACATTTTCTACTGAAGACAGAATGGGAACTCAAAAAACTCCTTTGTTTTGCAAAACTGTCTTCTGGAGCTGTATAAAACTGCAGGCTTTTGACTAAAGAAAACATTCATTTATTGGCAAATAATCAAAATATTAACATTACCTTAGGAGAACTCTTAATGGAACATCACATCAGTAAGAATTGTCACCCGAATCCAACAGTTCCTATCAATGCTTCATTATAGAGTTAACTTTAGCTATTAGGTCATGTCATGGATGGCAAGGCAAAAGTCACTCTATGAACGTAATGATGCACATTTCTTTGTGATCAGCAACAAATGCAGCTTTCATCAGTCACCTACAAAGGGTCCTTGAACCCAGCTAATGTGATGGCTTTTCCCAGCTCTATCAATAGGTCTCAAAATATTCTGTATGCATAAAAAACTTTACTCTGCTTGTAGATACTCTCATAGCATTTTTCGTTTGAGTAATGCATGGCAGTTCGGGAGCCTTCAAATCCATACTGTAGGAAATACTTTAATTATGGAAATGTGATGTGCTAGTAATTTCCACAGATTCTACATGCAATGAACCCAGCAGAGAGCCCTCAATTACAAGATGCAACACTGTGGCACAATGCAGTCATAAATAAGCGAGTTAATGCATTCCCCAGCAGTATGATTTGTATGTCAACATGCCAATGTTTCACCCTTCTGGAGGCAACAGGAGGGCCTGGCTGTGGCTGACAGTTAAGCAGATGATTTAATTTTTAAAAGACAGAATTTAACCTTTCCAGTAAAGTGCTACTGATTCAATTATATGATGCTAATGTAAATGACATTTGAAAAACCAAAGAGAGCTACTGAATCTTTATGGCTGCTCAGCTCCAAAGTCATCACCACATGAATGTTCAGTTCAGCTCAGAAATGATCACCACTTCCACTCGTATGCTGGAGCACCAAAGTCCTGCCACCTGTCCAGTGCTGTCCACTGCCAAGCTCACCAGACATCACCCATCACACAGTGCATGAAGGAAAGCCACATCAGCAGCTCTTACAACCCTCTGCTGCAAAGACTTTTCTCTGATACTGAGCAGACATGATGACAAACTCACTCACTCTTGGAACAAACACTTCTGGACAGGCTGCATTCCAGCATTACAGCAAAGGAGGCAATGGCAGCAGGAGCTGCTCTGTACAGCCTCAGTCCTACTCTCTGCTGGAGCATCCCATCCAGGGCTGCCCTGCTGCTGCCACATCGTAGCTCACTGTGAAGGCACAAGGGGGAAATGCAGACTGAAAGAGATGTGGCAAAGGAGTTACATCTCTATTATTTGACCTGCTTGCTTATTCTTTTTCTGCTTGCATTTGATCCTCTCCTTTCCCTGCCATGCCTTCCCTTCTGTTGTCCTTCACTTGTTCCTGCTCCTTTCACTGCTCCCCCTTACTTAACATCTGTTAGTTATGGAATTCAGAAAATTGGATGGTTTTTAAACATGGCTTCTCTTCATCTTGCTATTTCTTGTATCATTTAGCCTTCATCTTTCCACTGGTTTTATTTCTGTAAGTTTTTCACTTTCTTTTCCTCAAAAGAGAAAGAAATGTTACAATAGTGTCAGTATTGACAATCAATCAGCTGTTTAACTGTGGGAACTCAGCTTGCCCAGATCTGAGGCATGCACGACTGCCAAACTCTGTTTAGGGACACACCGCCCTAGGCATCATGCTGGTGGAGGTCAGATGGGTAGCTTCACAGAATCACAGAATATGGGTATCTGCATAGAATCACAGAATTATAGAATTGTTTAAGTTGTAAAATACTTTTAAGACCATTGAGTTCAACCATTAACCTAGGACAGCCAAGTCCACCACTAAACCATGTCCTTAGTTTCATTAGAGTCAGCTCCCACACTGCCTTGGTCCAGGTGCAGGAGCACTGGGTCCCGTCCTGCCTGATAGCTCCTAATTCCAGTTTCAGACCCTTTGTGTCTTTGGAAGAACTGGGATCCCCTTCAGTTGAGTAGTGGAGCTGTGCAGCTCCATCCTTTACAGAAATGCTGCCCTACATCTCCACTGTGGGATGGCTGAGGGAAACAGGCCAGTCCAGCACACTCATCTGTGGCAGCTAACACCTCCACTCTTTGGGGGAGTTAAGGCAGGGTAACATGCTCTAACTGTTCCTGTATTTTCACACAGCATCTTTGTTTACTGGACTCCAGGTAATCACGGTGAATCAGTGAGGCAACCGAATAGTCTATGTCCTCTTCTGTTAATCTGTCAGAAGTGGATCTTTTTCGTGCCACCACTGTAACAACTGCATCTCGATGAGTTCACTTATCTACAGCATACTCTCCCCTGGTTTATTGAGCTCTAAATTTAGCTTGTTACCTGTGACAGATTTATGACTGCATTCATTATAGCAGTAACAGCTTCAGACAGAAGCTAAGAGGTGCCCGAAGAAAATGGATTATACAAAACAATTACACCATAAAAAAGGCTGTATCAGAACACTGTGATTCAGCACAGAAATTAAATGAAAGATACAGGGCAGGAACAATGGTGGTGTGTTGAGTTTTGGAGGATATGCTGTTTTCAGACAAAAGAAAGGGGGGGGGGGGAAGGATTAAAAACTAACAGACACTTGAAAAGAAAAAGATGATTACTGGAACATTTTGTTCTCTAGGATTTTTGTTAGATCCTGGTGAAAATAGCTGGCCAAGTTTGTTCTGTTCCAGCAATTACTAAACCTTGCAGGGTAAAGATTCAAGATTGTAGAGTATTATTTAAAGTGTCTCCAGGGTTTCTGTAACAAGACAGGCATGCATTTAATTAATTCTATCAATTTGTCTAATAGCTCCTTAAAATTCTCAAGACATGGCAAAAGGCAGAACTGCTGATTCTGACACAAAACTATGCTTCTAGATTGCATTATGCTTCTAATATCCATGAGCAGGGTAGGATAAAAATGCATAGAAAAATGATACTTTTGCAGTCTTGGATGAATAGCTGTGTAGCTATTCAGTCACTACAAGAAAGGCAAACGTGTGTTGTAGAATGAACTGATGATGTCTAATCTGTAAACAATTCTGACTTGGTCAGCCATAGAGCCAAATAACTCTCAGCTAATAGCACAGCCCTCCCTCATGCAGGATGGGAGCAAAGGCAGTTGCCCACAGTTAATCCTTCAGCAGAAATCAGGATGAGTGTTTTCATGGGACTGTTTCCAGGAAAGGCACACAGAGCTAAAGAGAAGGCAGCAGCACTGAAATCTATCAGGCAGAAGTCTTTTGAACAGAATGTTCTCCAAAATTTCCAGCAAACACAAATGCTCCTAAAGCTCTGCTTTGGCTTGTGGCTGATCTGATGGTGCAAATGCATGTGTGTGGGGGCGAGTGCATAGACAGACAGACAGACAGACATAAACACACATTTTACTTCAGAGCAATTTGCAAAAAAACCACCAAGAGCAAGTTCTACCAAGGAAAGCAACAGTGACATTCAGGATGACTCCTGCACCGCTCACCTTCTGATGTTGGAGGTTAGGTAACCGTTCCTGCTGGGGGCATGTGAAGGAAAGGTGAGCAGAGCTCCTCTCATGCCTCAGGCCACTTTCTATCATAGTCACTTCTCTGGCAAATCACAAAGGGTGGGGAATGTGTGTGGGAAGTTTAACCCAATAAATTTCAGTAATGAAAAGAGTGTCTCAATAGGCTAAAAAAACCCCACCCCAAACTATTGGTTCTGCAGCTTAAACAAGATGGACAGCACCTGATCATAAACCCACTGCTGAAATTCTGGCTAGTTTCAGAGCTTTCTTCAGAACAGTTTCAACACTTTCAGAGCAAACCAGCTTGGAACAGTTTTGCAAAGAACCAAACCCAACACTCTGCTAACTTGACAGCATTAGCTTATGCACCTACTGCAGAACTGCCTTTGAAGCAGATGCTGGGCACCTTGTTTTCAGGGATGACCTGAAGCTAGAATTTCTCCCTGGGAAGTGCTCTGGATTACTCCCACCATGAGGGCACAGACCACATCAACTGTATTTACAGCATTAAGTGAGGCCATTGGGTCCTCCTTCAGGTTCAGATTTTGTCTTGGCAGCTGTGCAGATACTAGGACAGAACATGCCAAAGCTTCCTTTTCAGATGTGTTACCCTGAAACCCCTGTTGCAATTCCTCTTCTGTAAGTACTGGGGATGCAACTCATCCCAAGCAGACAGCTACATAAAGTCTCATTAAAGAAAGCCTCATAAAGTGTCATTAAACTACCTACTTTTATGCCTTATGCTCTCCCTGTGTGCAGAACAAATGTAATCATCAGACAACAAAGAAAACCAGCTATTTAATTAAACTAAATACAACCTCCTCTACTTTTTGCAGCAAGAGAACACCCCCAGCAACTACCAGTTCATTGAAAGAGGCTAAAGTATCATTTGTGTCCTCACTTGTTCTCATTTTCTCTTCAAACAATAGAATGTTTTTTCTTTCTTCTTTGCTTTTCTCAGCCTTGCATATAAAATGCATTTCAGATGCTTGAGGACAGTACAGATGAGATGAGCACCTATGCTCTGAGTTTGCTTGTGCTGTAAGTTGATTTAATAATGTAAAATTAAATGTAAGGCCCAAGGTCTGCTTCAGCTGAGTCAAGAGTGGGTCCTGGGTGGTTCCAAGACAGCACTTCCATGGTGCCCTGCTCCAGTGAGGAGAAAAATGCTGTGTATGACTTGGCTTCAAAGTCGATCCACTCACAGGTTGCAGGACCTCTGGGAGCTATTTTTGGACTCAAGGACTTTAATTCAAACTCAAACATCTTCTGTCCACAGTAGTTCCCTGCCTATTGCCCTATAAATGGACATCATCTCACTTCAAAGCCTGATACGAGCCACAATTGATCTTGGAGTCAGGAAGCACCTGTGAAAGTGATGTACACACCTGTAAAAGCAAGAGTCATCTACCAACTCCCTAGGCCATTTAATGAACGGAGCCTGATACTATCAGGACTCTTCCACTATGTGACCAGATGTTTAGCATAGTCAATCCACATCCACACACTAGTTCTGCCCCTTTCTGACATGCAAAAACTGACTGTATGTGCCACAGATCAGAGCCTTCTGGAAGCACACAGCTTACTGCACCTGCACTGCCCTGTCCACACTCAACAGCATGCCTCTGAATCCTCCCTCCAAGAAAGGGCAACTTAGCTGCTCCTCTGTTGCTGTTGGGCAACATGTGGGAAGGCAGCTAGCTGGACTGGATGCTGTACAGACAGTCTGCAGATAGCTGGCTATCCTTACCTCTGTCATTTAAGGGCTTTCTTAGAGCTGCTTGGTCCTCCACACAGACTGGGGAATCCTTTGGCTGGTAAAGTGGGAGGTCCTGGAAGTCTGGTTCTTGTTCAGCATCCTTTGATTTCTGCTGAACAGTGCCTAGTCTGATGCATAGCAAACAGGTTGCTGCCATCCTTTCTCTTCTCTAATGCTTTTACATCAAGAAGCCCTGACACACTCCATAAACACAGTTATCCATCCCTGTTGTACAAGAGAGAAAATAGGGGCACACATTCTACTTCTGTCTGGTTTTATGAGTGTCCCAGTTTTGGGAAGCTGATTTTTTGAAACAGCAAAGGCAGTTCCAGCCTAATTTTCAGTAATGCTGAAACCCAGAATCAGTGCCTACAAATAATGCACATTTTGGAAAAGCTCGACCTAAATCATTGACCCAAGGTCACAGAGCAGACTTAAGAAGTGAATCCAGATGTCCTGATGATTAGCTCTGTCTATTGGCATTCAGTCAATCTTCCCTCCTAAAATAAGCTTCCTGAAGCATCTAAGACTATATAGTCTTAGAACTCCCTTAAGTACACAGCACTGGTAAGAACTGATTTTCAAAGGAAGGAGGGGAGAAGCAGCCAGTTTGTTGTTTTTTCCTCAGGTGATCACTGACTGGCCAATGAAAGGGCAGCTCAGAATCATTTGATCTCATATTTCTACCTATAAATAAAAGAAAGATTTTTCTCCCTTTTCAAACACATGAAGGAAAAAAATGCTCTGCCTCAGTAATGCTAGACCTGAGTAATTTAATCTGCTCTCTGTTGCAATCTGTTTCTCATGTGTATCACCAGCCTGGAATTTCTGGAACTCAATACATAAGGAAGCTATTCAAAAAAGGAAATAGTATGACAAAAGGATTATAGATAGGTCTGAACCAGATTGGAAGCCTCCCTACACTAAAGGAGAATTCAGCTCCTGGGATCCAGAGGTCAGCTTCTTGACTTCAGCCCAAATCTCAAACCCAAAGACTACCAAAAAGATGAATTTCCCAGAGCCCAAGCACCTCTTACCTCCAGTTCAGAGGAAAAAGAAATGAGAAAACAGCTTGAGGAGACCTGCACTGGAGCAGCACCAGCTGTTTGAACAGTTAAACTGCCAAACAGAACAGACTAGACTAGACTAGGTTGAGTTGGAAGGGATCATCTAGACCACTGCCTGACCAATTCAGGCAAAGCTGTCCTAAAGTTAAAGCTCATTATTAAGAGCAATGCCCAAATGCCGCTTAAAGACCGACAGGTCTACAGCATTGGTCGCCTCTCTAGGAAGCCTGTTCCAGTATTTGACCACCCTCTTGGTCCTAATGTCCAGGCTATGTTAAAAAAAAAACAACCTGTGAGAAAATCACAGAGAGCTTCAGTAGTTAAAATTCAAAGTCTCTCATGCAAGCTTACTTAGAGTTTTATCTACTTATCCATTAAATGAATATCAAAGGATTCACTGCAGCTGACCTCATTTTACATCTTTGGCTTCACGTATCCAAGTTCAAGCATGAGAAACTTCTTTACCCTCTTGGTGTGTTTAATTCTGGAGCATCCCAGGTACAATGTGCACACAAGTCAAAAGGAATTTAAATAAAGCGCTTACATTTCAAAATTTGTCTTATCCTCATTTGGCTCCGAGAATTTCATCTGCTTCCCTTAAATGATCTGCTCACATCTGCTCTCCAGCTGAGCTGTGTTCATGCCCCACTGACCTTACCACTGCCATCTCTGTAATCTTGCAGCTGAGAATAACCAGCAACGTACCCAGTCCCTGTAAGCGTCAAGAGCCTTTCAGAAAGGAGGAAGTAGAAAAGAATCAGCCTTTATATAACAGGGGAGAGAAGGATCTCAGAGAAAACCCATTGTTTGACTAAGGTGAGTAATGGGAGATGCATGCCTTAAGTGCCCTGGTCCAGCTGCCTCGGGCAATGGGAAGCAGAGGCGTCAGCACCTTGCAGGATTACGCTCTGCAGCGGCAGCTGGCAGATATTTTTCTAATAGAGAGAACAGCAGCATCATTCACACTCACTTGAGTCTGTTTGCTGCTGTTCCTATTCAAACCTGGCTAATCCGATCAAGTTATTTCTTGGCCTGTGCCTTAAAGCTGAATAAGTAAACACCTTTCATAAGTTCTGAGCCCACTTGTTTCAAGTGTATGATTAAGGGCTAGACTTGAGCAGTATTGTGAGAAAACTCGTCTCATTACTCAGAATTTCCAAAGTCACTCACAGCTGTCTCGAGGTGGCACTTCTCCATCCACTGTTTTACATTACAAATATATAATATGGTTGCAAAGGGTCCCAAACAGCAAATACACATTCGTTTCAGCTGCCTTAAAGAACAGCTCTGTGAGTTGAGAGTAGCTCTTAATAGCACCAGTTAGACACTACAAGGCATAATATTTTCTGTGGCTACCAGACCTTCTCCACAGATGTCTTTTCTTGTTTGCTATGAAAAGGACAGAAGACAAATATAGTCAGCAAATGCATTCTGGACAAAGTCAGGCTTATTTGTAATATTTTTGTTCAGTAACACTGGAAGACTTATGCACCAGAAAAGATGTTGATTCAAGTGTAATTCCATTGCTGTTACACCAAGCATGGATTTAACTATTGAAGCTTACTGGTATTGTTAATAATACAATCAGTTTTCTCTCCCTCTTTAAAACACACCCCTCTACTTCTTTCTCTTCTCTGAGGCACTTTTGACTTCACATCCAATATTCTCTTCTGCCCTATCTTGTCCACATCACTTCTCACCTAGCTCCTCCAAAGGTGGTTATTTGTTTTCAAAGTTTCAGGAATGAAAGAATATTTAAACAATTAACTGCAATCACCTTCATCATTCTTCATGGTAGTGCTGATAAGCACTAGAAAATATAATGAGAAAGCAAAACTTTCCTTTGGAAAGAAGAAAAGAGAAGATAAACATCCACAGATCTCTCTCTCTCCCTTATTACTTTGCTATCTCTTTTAGACTGCAAATATGTCAGCTGCTGAACACCCTCATACTAGGTCATTATTGTTACACATATTATGCACAAAGACCCAAGGCCTCATTCTGTCGTAGATAAGATACTCACTCACGTCCTTCTTCCCCCCCTTGCAGTTTATTTGCACGGCTGGCTGGATAATCAGCCGTAATAACCAAATATGACTCAGCATGACTGAATGCCCACTTCGCTCGGGGGACTCTCTTGGAGGGGGTTATTTTAACTATTTCAGACTGGAAAAGATGTGTCCCTCCCAGACAGTCTTGATGTAAAAAGGTCTCAAGTAAACATGAGATTCGGGGCAGTGGGGGCTAGGGATGGGGGGAAAGGGAACAGATCAACCGCCAACATTTCTGCTCTCATGGCCCCACAGATGCTCTGGTCTCTTTAGCTGCCCTGCCAGCCCTGCAGAGTGCACAGTCCCTTGTCACCTGCTGCAGAATGAACAGTGGGGAACTCTTACTGACAGCAGAGGGAGGACACAGGATACTGGTCGTGTCCCATGAGAATGGGCATCCCTGAAATTAAGGACATAAGTGTGGTTTGGGGGTATTTTTGACATCTACATGCTGTCTATAGATTGCAACTGTGCAAGCATGCAGAACATTTCAAAATATGCTTTATTTCACAGCTGCAGTGCTCCAGAACAAAAATACTCCTCCTGGTATGAGTCAAAATCAAGGCTCAAATGCAATCAGTAAATTAAATACATTTGTCCACCTCTCAAAGGATAATGCTCCTCTGCTAAGTAAAGCAATGGCAGCAGAGATGGGTACTGCCACCCTGCTGAGCATCCTGGCCATACAGATGTGGCTGAGAAGGATGGCATATCTGTACCTTACAGATGTCTGTTGTCCATGGTTTTCAAGGAAGAGCCCAAGCTAGCTGAAAAGCCTGCAGTGTGAGATCACACCTCACCTGGGACAGAGTACAAAGAGCACTAAAGAGCTGGCTCTTCATTCAGCCAGGTCTGCAGGCACATGGTTCTTTTTTTAACCACCTGTGTAATTCCTGGGTGAAAACAGTGGGATTTATTTGTGCTGTCCAGAATTAGAACAAACCTGAACTTGTTACCTAGGGCTTTCCTGACCAAAGCACCTTAAACTGCATATCCCATATACTAACAATGTCCACCCTGTATTTAACACAACAAAATTAGGCTGAGAAAACATGCATTAAACCCAGCTGATGGAAAGAATCACACTGTGATGCACATGCATAAAAAACACATGGGTACAAGGGGAGCTTGTTTCTGTGATTATCTGACTACGTCATACCACCAAGGCCAGCAAGATCCCCGATGAACATCGATGCAGTAGCATGAAGCCAGCAGCAGAAGTTAAAAATGCCCATGACCTTTAGCTGACAGTCCCAGTTTCCTCCAAATTTCATACAGTGTTAGTGAGGCAGATATCATCTACTCTCCCAACCTCCTTCTTTCATGCACTGCTTTGGTGCATGCCTCCCAAAAATCACAAGCAAAATAATTGAGTCAAAATTCAAGCAGCATAAACATTCCTCTAGGCAGAGAGGAAAGTGAACTTCCTCCTTCCTTTTTTAGCTTCTCATCAGCCCTTCTGCAAAAGATCAGCAGTAAAATTCCTATCTACTTAACTAAAACTAGCATTACACCCATCTTGATTTAACATTAAAGTTTCTTCCACTTTGATTTTGTTCTCAACAAGTGAGAAGTGCACAACAAACAGGAGATTAAAGCCATGTTCTTAATTATTGCTTACATATAGAAAAAGGATCAAAGAGCCAGCAAAGTTCTCATGTAGCAATTGCCCAATGGGGGCACGGAGCACCCTGTCCTCCTCAGCTCCCAGCCCAGCACTGTGCTCACCACCAAAGCTTGGCTTTAGGTGGGCAGGTGCAAAACTGAGGCAGAGGATGGCTGGTTTGGTGCTCAGGCCACCATCCTCCTCCTGCAGCCAAAATTAATTCCTGTGCCATCATTGTGTCCCAGTGGCAAAATCCGCAGCTTTGTGCTCATCCTGTGGACAAATGCTGCAAATCATAGACAAGGATGAGGCTGACCATGTTTACTAGGGTTAAGCATGCTTGGCTCTCTTCAAAGTGAGCCCTTGGTTATAGAATAGAATAGACCAGACCAGGTTGGAAGAGACCTTCGAGATCATCGAGGCCAATCCATCATCCAACATTACCTAATCAACTGAACCATGGCACCAAGCACCCCATCCAGTCTCTTCCTAAACACCTCCAGTGATGGCGACTCCACCACCTCCCTGGCCAGCCCATTCCAATGGCCCACCTCTCTTCCTATGAAGAACTTCTTCCTAACATCCAGCCTAAACCTCCCCTGGCGCAGCCTGAGTCTGTGTCCTCTTGTTCTGGTGCTGGCTGCCTGGGGGAAGAGACCAACCTCTGCCTGTCTACAACCTCCCTTAAGGTAGTTGTAGAGAGCAATAAGGTCACCCCTGAGTCTCCTCCAGGCTAAGCAGCCCCAGCTCCCTCAGCCTCTCCTCATAGGGCTTGTGTTCCAAGCCCCTCACCAACTTCGTTGCCCTTCTCTGGACACACTCCAGCAAGTCAACCTCCTTCCTAAACTGAGGGGCCCAGAACTGGACACAGTACTCGAGGTGTGGCTTCACCAGTGCAGTGTACAGGGGCAGAATGACCTCCCTGCTCCTGCTGGCCACACTGTTCCTGATACAGGTCAGGATGCCATTGGCCTTCTTAGCCACCTGGGCACACTGACCAATGCTGTCAGAAAAAGTAATTCAAGGTACCTGCTTTCTTCTACACTGACATTTAAATGAATAAAAAAAAAGTCAAGTGCAGTACCAAAACCTGCTTCTCTTCAGCCTCAGACGCTTGTTTACCATTGCTGCAGTAGAGGAATTGCTGAATGAAATATTTACAACTATTCATGCAATCAAACTCATTTTCCTTAGCAAATAACTGATTAGGTATCTCACATCTGTTCCTGACAATGATTTAAGCCTGTGCTGATCCATATCTAGACCTGACACGAATGTTAATGTTTCAGAAACAGTCATCCCTAACAGGAGGGTGATGACAGCTATCTGGGTCTGCAATTGGGAAGTTCTGTATCTACAGGTGAAGGATGACATAATCAGCCCACAGTTTTCTCTAACCTTATGACCTAGGGCTTAGGAAGCCTGGCAGGAGATAGAAGTTAGAGCAGAGCTTGATACAGTGTTATCTTGAGAATTATCTTCCTATCCCTGTGAAAAGTTTTTAATATCTCATAGATGTTCTTTTTCTCTACACAGAGCAGCAATCCTGCTCTGCCAGGCTCCAGCCTGTGGGTCATCTTTCCAGCCACGTTTCTCCATTAGGGCTCTTTGATTGAGCCTGCTGCAAGTGTTGCTGGGAAGAAAATCAGCTGCTAGTAAAGATGATTGAAATGATGCCCTAATAAAGCATGATGTCATGTCAGGAAAGACATAGAAATAAATGTCACTTCTTTCTTTTTTTTTTCCCCCTCAAAACCCAGCTGTTTTATAGGCACACAGCCAATGTCAGTGCACTGTTAAAAACACAGAGAGAAATCTAATGTTTAGTTCATCTGATTTGATTCATCCAGCAGTCATCTTTTCCACAGGAAATTTATCTTACATAAAAAGCCGGAAAAAAAGAAGTATTTATTGCAAAGGCTCCAAACTCCTCATCTCTGCGCAGAGTAAGGCAGAAATCTTCATCCCTCTCAGGTCAACTACAAGCCTCTGCAACGTTGTGTCCAAGATGCCAATGACAAAAGACATGACCTGTGTTACTGCTGCTTCTGCTAAGATGCACCCTTGAGACAACAGTACTTCCTAAGTTCTGACAAGGGCAACTAGGTCAGAAGAAAACTTTTAGCAACACCTACAATCACCACAAATTTTACTTCAAGGTCAAGGAACCAAATAAAAACAGCTGAAGAGAAGATTTGCCTGTAGAGAATCTTGTGGAGCTGTAAATCAAACACAAATGAAGTCTGTGTAAGTGTCTGAATAGTAATCTCCAGAAGAGTCAGGAATGCCTCATAAAAGTAGGTTTCAAACACAATCCAAAGAAGATTAAACTGACAATTCATCTCTCTTAGAGCTTCTATACATTATAAATAGGCATTATGCCTTCTATGTAAAGCAGCTCATTATCTGATTTATTCTCTGCTATCTCTTCGTATTCAAACAAATCAAACCAGACTATATTAGAAAACCCCAGAATAGTTTCCTCAGCACTGCAGCTTTTAAAATAAGAAGATGATTTATATTTATAAAACTTTACATACTGTGCAATCAAACTCATCATGTTAATACAATACATTAGCTCTAAGGACAAGTGTTAAGAAATATGCTGTTCCAGTTACATCAGTTATTAATATTCACATTATGCCCTTAAGAAAACCCCAACTAACCAGCCAGCCAACCAAAAAACCCAACAAACCAAAATACCGCAGAAGTAGTTCTTCCTTGCTCTAGTCACAACAGCTTACTACTAACAAACTAATCAGTCTCACACTCAAGATCATGATAGCTCTACTACCTGCTTTTTCAACTATGAATATGCCCAGGACAAGGAATTCAGCTCCAGATTCTAAGCATATGCCCTGGATTAGAAAAAGTTGGAGCTTTGCACTTTCCAGACAGTATAGCAGGATTAAGAGAGACCTTCTTGCTGTCTACACCTACCTGAAGGGAGATTGTAGCCAGGTGGGGATTGGTCTCTTATCCCAGGAAACCAGCACCAGAACAAGAGGACACAGTCTCAAGCTGCACCAGGGGAGGTTTAGGCTGGATATTAGGAAGAAGTTCTTCATAGAAAGAATGATTGGCCATTGGAATAGGCTGTCCAGGGAGGTGGTGGAGTCACCATCACTGGAGGTGTTTAGGAAGAGACTGGATGGGGTGTTTGGTGCCATTGTTTGGTTGATTAGATAGTGTTGGATGATAGGTTGGACCTGATGATCTCAAAGGTCTCTTCCAACCTGGTTAATTCTATCCTATCCTATCCTATCCTATCCTATCCTATCCTATCCTATCCTATCCTATCCTATCCTATCCTATCCTATCCTATCCTATCCTATCCTATCCTATCCTATCCTATCCTATCCTATCCTATATCTTCTCTGTGACCCTCTCCTTCCAAAATATCTGAATTATTTCCAGAAAGTAGGAAACCGGAGTAGTATAAAATGTTCTCACATCAAATTTTCAGCAAGAGTTCCCGAGTTGTGCAAATTTCCCCAAATAATTGTCTTCTGCTCAAGGGCCAGGGAGACATAGATACTAGGAGGTTTTGCATTTGAAGTGCCAAACTTCAAGAGATGTAAAGATGCCCCCAGATAAGTAAGTGATTCAGCTTCACAGAAGTCCACGCTCGAGTGGAAAGAATTGTCTGTTCCAGGACTGGCACCCAAGGGCCAATGCATACTGCCTCTGCAAACACAGAGCTCCACAGCACAGCCCCAGGGTTTTACCCTAGGAAGAAAATAAAGTAACTCACTTTTTCTATGTTGACACATTGTCTCCACTAGGGACAGGGCTCAGCCTTCTGCCATAAGCGAAATCAAACAGAAAACGTGTCAAGATTAGCACAAAGGGTTTGTTTTATTAATACTTCCTACTGGGCCACTTCCATTAAAAGCCTGCCCCACAATGAAGCAATTACAATTGTTCTATTTGAGAGAAAAAGCAAACTGTTGATACCCATCTTTAATGCACACATCAGTAGTGGAGTCAGCCAAAGTCCTGCCTTTTTGCCGCACATGACTCACTTTAACACACACACCCATAATACAGCACTTAACAAAATGTGATTGGAAACAGTTTGATCAGAGTGAATATTTTTAATTTACTGTAAACTGTGTACACAGTGTACATTGCACTCAGAGACAGGACAAACAGGTTCATGGCCAAACTTCCTCAGCAAGGGGTGTAACCCTCGCCAGCTATTACAGCCTCTCTAATTGCTGTGTTTGCAGTGACAAGCCATCAGTGGACCAAACACACAGCATCCTCCTCTAGACATAAAAACATATCTGCAGTTTATGCAGTAGAGCCTTATACAGCCTAAACCCAAGGGCTGACTCCCACGAACATTTACTTGTCTCTTTGGTTGGTACTCTGGAAGAGGTCCTCACTGCCCAGAAGCTAATAGCAGTTCAGCTTTTGCCTTCATCAGGGCCAGAGGTTCACCTCATCCCCTTCAGATAAAAACCTCTTCATTTGCTTGCAAATTATGCTACAGTGCTGCCATGCCTGTGCAAAATAATCCACAGTGATGGGAGCTGTTAGCAGCTCAGCTGTTGTTAGTTTACTTCTAAATAAAATAATAGTATGTGGCTTATGGTCAAAACTTTATTGTCCTGAAGCAATCTGCCACACTGTCCTGTGAATTGAAACAAGAGTAAAGTAGGATGAACCTAGGAGAGAACAAACAGACCTTATTAATTTCTTCTAAGTGTGTGTGTGTATGTGTGTGTTTGTGGGCTGGACTGATGAAGCAAGAGAAGAGATTAGCATTTTTATGAATATGATTTCTGCCATTGCCACATACTCAGAAAGCTTGCCTAAGCTTGGGCAATTTATAAACAAGAATAAACACACCTGCAAATATCTCTCTGTTTATCTGTTAGTCAATCAATTAATCGATCTGCCTAGAGTTGGCATTCAACAAAGCACCTCACACTGACTTGTAAGTGAGGGAGAATATGAATCATGGGGAGATTAGCGAGTCTGCTGAGATGTGGCACTGTCCTTGGGAGCAGAGGGGCTTGCCTGAATCACTGCCCAGAGAGGGCACAGAGAACAGCCCGAGTGGCAACTGCAGGTCCAACACAGCTACCAGCCAAGCCCAGGATACTCAGGGTACAACCCTACTCATTACTATTTCATGGAACAAGTCCATGAAAAGCAGCCCTGGACTGAGGTTCCAGAAGCTGATGGAGGTTTGAGTGCAGGATCCATGGGCCTCCATGTCATGTGAGCAGTGGCACCTGGAAGACCAAGCCCTTTGCACTCCCTGCCTGCTTGGAAGTCCTGGGTGTTAGAGAACCAGTGGCAGGGTGGTCCATCTGCTGCCAAAGTCACGTAGCACTAGTGTTCAGGGCCACCACATGTGCATCACTGACAACCTATCTGATGTCCATCTTCTACCACCATCAACAGGAGGCCATCTCCAACTGCTCATGTATGCGCTTGTGTGTGCTCGTGGGTGTGCATATCAGTCTTCTAAAGTTAGAGCTCCAAGTTCTTGTTCTGCCTCCCTCCTTGCCTCCTAAAGAAAGATCGCTTTTACAGCGCTCTCTGTGACAATGTTTAGCGAGTCTCTTGGTTACCATAGTGTTGTGCATTAAAGAAATGTTGACAAATTAATCAATTATACAATTGTGTTTGCCTAAGAATACAAGTCACAGATGATTCAATGCATTTCAACAGCTCTGTGGAGCTTGGTTAACACACTTCCTCTTCTACCCTTTCAATATTGTCCTCGTTTGCACTGTCATTTTTCCATATTTCAATTTCTCTCTGCAGGCAGCTTAGCAGGTATGTGATCTCTGCTCCAGGCTAAGGCAAGCTGTTCTTCTTGCTTGCCTGCTTGCTTTCTCTCATTATATTTCTTTCCTTCTTTCTTTCTTGTAATAAGATGCACATTATGATGATACAGTCAACTTTCCTATAATAAAATCATGTTTTTAAAATTACTAATCCATCACTAATCATCAGCAATCTTCCCCCACCCCTAGAAGTTATCCTACACTGTTTGCAGAACTTTGCTCCAATCAGCACCAGAGCAGGATCTGATTTTAAGTCTAGCTTTGCAACTTAATTTAGGAAGATCAGGTAGAAAGGGAACATCAGCCCCAGCACTCCAGTCTTGGAAAACAGCACCATTAAGGGCTACCTCACAATATCTCTCTAACCTGCCAAGATGCATGAGGGGGCCCCAGAACATGTCCTCACATCATACTACAAACTTATGATGCACATCAGAAGCACAGAAGAGTAAACTGTGTTGTGACACAGAAAAGGACAGGTGAAGATCACTGCCAGTACTGCATGTCCTTGTACCCACACAAAGTTAATTTAACAAAGCTAGAAACCAATCCCTGGAAATATGCCATGAAGTACAACACAAAAAATATCTAATGAACAGGTTAAACCAGGGAGCACACCAGGAAAAAAGGCAGGCAATTGTGCCCATCTAATGCTACAAGGAGTCTCTATGCTATGCACTTTCAATGTCTAGCTCTTGAGCAGAGGGCAAGTATGGGGGAAAAAAGATTAAAACCTGAAGCAACAGGGAAAATTCATTCTAGCCTTGGGTCCCAAGAAAACAGCAGAAGCTTTGATGCAGACTTGATAGTGAAAACAAAACCAGGCCCATTCTCCTTTCAACTTCACATCAAAATACAGCTGCCCTGGAGACCGATGGACTAACTCTGCAAACTTAATTTCCTATCTCCAGGAACTCTCCAATTTAATTGTATAATCTCTTTCATAAGATTATCAAGATCTATCTCAAAACTACCCTAATTGAAAGACTATTACACAGCTTCAGTCCTTAGGTAGCTAGAAGCTACCTTCTCATTTCCCATCCAAATGTATTCATAACCAACTTACATGACTTGATTCTGTGCAGGTGCTATCTTTTGACTCAGTTTTTCTGCCTTCTTGCTGTTTAGCCCCAACAGTGTGCAAGAAGACCTACTGGAACCTGTCTGTTCATTTGTTCAACTGGCCAGAGTGGACAAGTTATGCTCTTTAACCTCACTTTATACAACAGAAGGTCCATTTGTGTAACCACATCTCTAGTCCTCCTACTGTTCTAATTAAACATTTCCTTGCCTGGGGTGTCTAGAGCTAAGCAAAATCCCAGTGGGCTACTCCACAAGCAACAGGAAGCTCTTGGGCCAACCCTCTGTGCAATGATTTGTACAATGACAATATCACACTTCCCTCAATCTCTCATATTACTTTCCTTTGATATGCAAGGATGTCACTGGTCTCCATCACAGCTGTATCTCACTGCTTGTCTGCAGGTATCTCCTGACCAGCCAGTGCATGCACATCTTTCCCTTCTGTCACAGAGAGATGATGAGCTCCTGTTTCATACTGGTAATTCTTGTTACTGATCTCTGAGCTGAAAACTTTGCATGACTTTGCAGTCAGCCTCATTAAATGTCATTTTATTTCTATCACTGTGATCAACAAAGTCATCTAAATTCCTTTCATATGATAATCTGATCCTCCTCTGTATTGACAATACCTCCCAACTTTGTGTCATCCCGTGCAGCTCCTGGGCACACACCCAGGTCCTACCCATCAATCAGCACAGCTCCATTCAACAGGCACAAGCCTGGTCCCAAGAGAGCAACAGCTCTCATCTCTCTCCATCTTAATGACTTTCTTTGACAACAGCTTTATGGGCATGCAACTGTTGTATCTTTTCATTAGCCAGCTCCTTTCCCATCTTTCAATTCTTGAATTGAACCATCATCTTCATTTTAAGCAATAATGTCCTGTGGGGCATGGTCTCAAATGTTTGTCTGTAGATAAATTACATTCCTGCCTCACCCCACCTAAATAATCTCTTGTACGAAAAAGATGTTAGATTAGTCCAGCACAATCCATCCTTGATAAAATCTTGTTGTAGTTTAGCCTGTTTCCTCATTATTTCCACGTCTAATTATTCTTTCCTACAAAATACGTCATGAGACACTCTGTACTGTTGCATTCAAATCAGGACTCCAGTTCCCCACATCACTATTGTAGCTTTTGACTGTATAGGCACTCTGTGTACAGGGCACAAATATCTCCCCTCTTCTGCAAGCTGAAGAGTCATGGGAGAGCCTTGCTTCAAGCAGTGGAAGCCTTGTGCCACTGCTTTCAGTATTCCAGAACTGGGATTATTTGCATCTCATTTATCTCACTAAGATATTTAAGTTTTACTTGTTTTCTTTTCCTTTTTTTTGTTTTTTAAACTTTGCTATGAATAGCTTTCAGTCTCCTGCAGATTTGTTAGTAACTACACTCTGTTCCAGATTCTACAGAAGGTTCTGCTTTCATGAGAAAGTTGTGTCATTATTTAGAGACATCAGTTCTCCTTTCAGTTTAGGCATGGCTAAGTTAACTTCTGTGCAAATTGACTAAATGCAGGTTTTGGTTGAAGCCAAATAAGTTCATTTGAACCAAAATAAGAATGTCCTTACATGAGGTCACATCAGGTTAATCAAATCACTTTAAAAACAGACTTAAACTAAATTGGTGTAATCTCCCCATGTAGATAAGGCCAAAGCCAATAATGGAATATGAAGTAGGTCAAAGTCTCTCATTAATTGTCCACACCTCTGCAGTCTTACTGAATCTGGTGCTTCTGAGGCTGAGCAGATGTGCAGCCAGCAAGCCCAGCTGTGTACAGAGAGCTTGTTGAGGCCTCACCACCACCTCAACCTCACATCAAATTTGGGCTAAGGTGACACAGGAGTAATAACAAAGGGGCGTTGGAGGGGCTCCTGCATAAGAGCACTGTTTGCTTGACATACAGGTGACAGGGCAAGGAGTTGTGCTGTGCTATGCAGTCCTGCATGCATCAAAAGAAGCAAAGAAATAAAGGGGAAAAAAGAGAAATGTCCTCAGCCTGGACAGCAGAACATGACAGATACAGCAGAGCTGCACCAGGTGAGCCCCACTGGCTGTGGCTGTACTAATGGGCACACAGTCACTACTGCAGCAGGATGAGATGGGGCACATTGAGCAGAGTATGGCCTTAGGTGAACAAAGATTCAAGTGAAAGAAGGGTGTCCTCCAGGTCATAACAAATAAATACAGGTTTTGTACCTGCCTGGCTTCCCTAATAGAGCTGTGGGACTGAAGTGGTACAGAGGTGTACCATTTTAGTAACACTAGCAGAGACTGGTCCATACTATTTTGTGGTTTACAGGGTTTACTATTTTGGTTAAAGCTGCATTATTCCAGCAGAATCCATAAGTGTTCTAGTATAGGCACAGAGCTATCCCCCCAGTCTTAAGGGAATGAGCTATGCTGGCACCAAAGCCTTTGTTTCGCTACACGTGAATCTCGGGAGGTTGTGTAATTTAGGACAAAACAATGCAACTTCTGTGCATAGGCAAGCCCTGGCTCCAGACTGCAAAGACATCCCACCAATTCATTATTATTTTTTTGATACTACTAATGAGCAGAAGTTGGATTTGACATCAGTATCACTTGAAATGTAGCGCTGCTTCCGACACAATGAGAACGTAATTCTGACCTATTCATCTGCTAATTTCAATCTTCAACCATGAGCTATTTTTGAGTACTTCATGTTTGCCTTAAACCAAGCAAAATAATTTAATACAGACATAGCCTGAGTGGCTGAAGAACAGGAACCCTCACATACTTTACTGCCAAATGTCTCTGAAGTTTACAGGTTTAAAAAAAATAAATAATAAAATCAAACCAATTTTACTTTTTCCTCTAGATCAAATAACTCTAATCTGTACCTCAGAATGAACAGAATAAATGAGCAATAAGCAACCACTCCTCAAGTCATTTGCATTTTTCCTATTACATCTTCCAGAAAAATTCTAAAGGTTCAGTGGTAAACAGGTTCAGCCCAGGAGACACGAATGCCTGCCTTCCACACGAACTTCCACTGCTGCCTTAACTCCTGAGCCTCCTCTGCTCATTAGCATCGGCTGCCTTTGTCAGAACTCCGTCAGCCACAGAGCCCCGAGTGCGGTCGCTACGGTACTTGACCGCACAGGATGCTCTCTGCTCCTCCGTGACGCATCACTCTCACACGGCGTTACTCTCATTAGCATGCTGGAGGAAAACTACGTTTCCTAAATACACTTTCTAGAAAGCCCAAGATCCAAATGCATTTTTCTGGCTGCATAACCATGGTGAAGCAGGAAGTTTATAAAAATTACATCAATTCCCAACCAAAACAGCACATGTGGGATGTTTAAGCACAAAGGGCTCACACTGCATGCTCCTGAAATCATCTGCTCCTTCAAACAACATTCACAGGACCTACGAGGACTGCAAATCCTACCTATCAAAAACATGAAGAATTGCCTCTTTAAGGCAAATTCCCATTTCCAGAGCTAGGGATTAGTGAGCATTGATCCAGCAAAATAAGGACAGGGGATCATCATCATTCTGCCTGAAAATGATGTGACTTCTGACATCCTTATGGGTCTCTTTCAACTCGAGGTCTTCTATGATTTTATGATTTTCCAATCTGTACACCTGAACATCTCATTCCATTAGTTAAATCAGCACTGCCATCTTCACTGCACATGATAAAGTAAACTCAGGATAATAAATAACTGTGCCCTCTCAGCTTATGTTGCACCCTCACAGGTGGGTAAAGCATGGGGCATTGTAACAGCTTTGATTTCAGGTGCGTTCTCTCCAGGGCTACTCCCCTACTGACGGCATCTTCATTCTGGGATCAGTGAGAGCTGTCACTTTGGTGCCAGTACCGCCCCCTCCACGGCCCCCCCCCCAAGGGGCTCCTATGCTAGACTTCTCCAAAATCCACTCAGCAGGGACCTGCTCTGCAGATGGTCCAGCATCGCCCTGCCTTTGGGGACCGCAACACGTTACAAAGGACGGGTGCTCTCCTAAGTGCCTCCGACACCTCATTGATGAATCACACAGGGCTCAGCTTTGAAGTGTGCTTCCAGGGCGAGCTGACCAGCACAATCAGTTGGCAATTTCTGCCATTAAGGGACCAAGGCTTGAAGTTATCATTCCCAAATCCACAGCCGAAACATACGAGGCACTTTCAAAGCCCTCATCATTCCCTGCTTACAATGGTCTGTAAAATCGAATGACACAATAACCCTAGCAGGAGGAGTAACTTTTCAACCTGGATTTTAGATGCTATCTTTAGGCACAAGGCTCAGCCCGCAGGTTCTTCCCCACCGCGTTTTCAGATAAAACCGACAGAAATTCAAGACAGAATGACAAAGCCAAATCAGGCCAAATTTAGTCTCCATCAAATCGGTTTACCCCCAGCCCAGAACCCCCGCAGCTCTCTGCCCTGCTCAGTCCTGTGGCTGCTCCAAGCCGGCTCGTGCCGCGGGGTCCGCGGGCACCAGTGGGGCCGAGGGTGTGGAACTGGTCCCCGACTCTGAGGATGCTGCTGCACTCCAGCATCCCCGCCCGGGAGCTGCGTTGGCAGCACCAGGAGACCCCCGCCCCCCCTGAGCCTCACCTCTACTACGGGAAACCCACCGAGCAGCTGCAGTCCCGCGCTAGTCCTGCCGACATACCGGTTTTGGTGGAGAGAGGGGTAAATCTGGCGACTTAAGTTGCGGCTGCAAATTCTCCTCTGCGAAAGTTAATCGGGACAGTCCTGGAGGTGCTGGGACGCGAGCAGGGCAGCCCCGCAGCGGGGACTCTGCCCGGGGCACACCGCGGCCCGCCTCGTCGCTCCCCGTGGGCTGCTAGTACAGGAACCTCCCTTTCCGCACGCCCACCCCCCCACGCCGCGAGGGTTCGCGGCACCGGGCCGTACGTACCGTCTAGAATGATGCGTGTCCCGGAGCCGCTCTCAGTGCCATGCCCAGCCCCGGCGCTTTGCCCCCGCGGCTCCAGGGGTTATCGCCCTCCCCGAGGTCCCTTTGCCCGAAGGAGACATGGCATGAGGGTGGGCAGAGCCGGGGGACAGTTCTGGTGCGACAGCGGTGGGTGGGTGGGCGCACGGTGGGTAAGGTCTGCCGGCGAGCTGCGGCGGGACTTGTGAAACTCGGCTGCGGCAGCGGCCGGTTGTGTAACGCGGCGGCGGGCTGAGCCCGTCCTCCCGGCACTGCACAGGCGCGCTCCTCCTCCCCTCCCCGCTGCCACCGGCGGCACCCGCCGGCCGCCGGCACCCCGCCGCGCGCGGGCCCGCCCGCATCGCCCCCTCCCGCGCCGGGCGCGCGCCCCGGCGGAACGGGAGCCGCGCGGGGGCGGGGCGCAGGAGGCGGGCGGGGAGGACTAGCGCGCAAAGCGCGCAGGAGGCGCGGGCGCGGAGCCTGGCGGGGGGGGGGAAGAGAGGCAGGGCAGGGCTGGAGCAGCGCAGGGCAGGGCAGGGCAGGTGGCGCGAGGAGCGGCGGTGCCCTTCGCCGGGAGGGGCCGGAGGAAAGTAGGTCACCGGCACCGCCACCGATCCGCCCCGCACCGGCATCGGGCCGGTGCTCCTCTCCCTCGCTTCTGCCGGGTGTTATCGGAGGGGAGAGCAACCCGGCGCGGGCTACCCAGCCTCGCTAGCAGCCGGGGCTGCCCCTACCGCATCCCGCGGCCGTTCTGCTTTCCCCACCACCTCGGCACCGATTCCATGCCCGACATGAGCTGTGCTTTGACGGGATTAGTCATCCGTACCATGAGTCACTGATTTAGCATTTGCTTCCTTTTTCATAAGACTCTTTTTTTCCCTACCCTTTCTCTGCCGTAATTATTTTCCCTCTTCGGGGACTGGGGGTTGCTCCTTACCCCTCTTCCCGAAAACCGTGTCCAGCTCCGGACGAGGGTCCCGAGCCGGTGTCAGAAGGCAGCTCCGGGGAACCGGAGTCAGGGCCGCACTTCACTCTTTCCATCAGGCAGCGCTGATTGCCGGGGCTTTGATTTACACTTCTCTGGTTTCAGGAAGCAGCAAGTACCAAAAGCTGGGGCATCAAGATTGGTCTAGAACCGCCTCCTTTCTGGTCCCAAGGTAACACCAGAAGCGGCTAAGCGCTGACTAGGCGCTGGAGTGGGGAACGCGTTTTTCACACCACGGTTGGAGCGACCAGGGTCCCAGGGTGCTGTAATTGCCCTCCAAAACTGAGTGAAGTCTCTTACCATCAACTTAGGGGGTTCCCCGCTACGTTTAACTCTTCTTAGAAAGCTGCTCCTCAACCTCTTCCGTGCTGGGTGATCTGCTCCTGGGAGCTCATTTCTGCCTAGTAGCCCTTTCCCGCAGCCTGATTCCTGGCTTTTTTGTGCTCCACCAGAATTGCTGTTTCTCTCCCAGCCATTCCCAGGTGGGTAGCCTGCCTGCATGGCCCCATCCTCCACGTATGTCAGTGGCTCAAAGCATAGCACAAGAAAAAGAACCAAAAAGGGGCGAGTAAACAAAAGGGTTTGCTATGAAGTTTTTAATACAAACCTGATGCTGCTGAGGAAAGGGAAGCGACACTATTGGCTGCTGTTGATGAAGACAAAATAAAGGGCACCCCTAGATGTAGTTAATTTTCTTTCTTATCAGAAGTAAAACAAGCAGTGTGGTTGTGCTGCCTTCCACAAGTGGCAAATCTCATTTTCCCACCTAGAGCAGGTTTTAGAGGCATGCAGCCTCCTCCTATGAAACAGAAACCCTTCCCTTGTTTAAATGAGAAAAATACTTCTTGCTCTCTTTCAGGCAAGGTACAACTAGGTATCAGCTACAGTGTTTTTCCTTTTTTTTGTTGTTTTGTTTTTAACTTAAGGTGTATCTCTGCAGCCTGCACTGCTGCCCTGTTACCTGGGTGGCAGTCACTGAGACAATGCCATTGCCCACTTACATGGGCATGTAGATACACATTTGGGGCATTAGTTCAGGAATTAAAAAAACCTGCTCTCTGCAGCTGAGACATTTAGCACCTGCAGACAGATACTCTGGGTAGCGCAGGCAGGATGTGGCCCTGGGCTGGGGCAGGTTTCTCCTGAAGACACCAAGTGCCATTGCCCTACGTTGCGCTGGCATTGCTGGCCACTTCTGCTGCTGGGACACTTCCACAGCCACCCCCTATCCTCTGAGCCCTGCAGGCACAGCAAACAGCATCAACACACTCGTCTAATAAAGCAAAACATTCATAAATACCACTTCAAACACTAATTGCAATAACATGATTTTCTGACCAGAAATCATGCTTTATCTGAAGTGTTTCAACCAACTCCCCTGCAAACCCTGGCAATTAGAGGCAGCAAGCTGGGCAGACGCAGGAGCTCCTCTTCCTATAGCAGTGTTACAAGAGTTTCATGTTTGTGACTTTAATTATCTCATTTAAAAGAACACATCTCCACCGTGATTCTTCCAAAAATTAAAGAAGAACAGGGGAACAGACATTTCTAACATGACAAAACTCACACATTGCCCAGCAAGCTGTGACATTAGGCAGCTTTAGCTGTACCTTGCGATGGTTGGCACGGACTCAGATTCGTTTATTATTAGTTTTTAACAATACTGTGTTGCAAACACTCATGCCAGCAGCAATAAAACCAAGAGAGAACTGAGTTTAGCTAGAAAATAAGAACAGCATGTAAAATATGTACGTATACACACTAATATACACACACACATATATGTAGCCCAACAAAATAGCCTGTCCTTGCTGCATTTGTTCAGCAGACTGGAGAATCCTGCATCCTGACAGGTACCATAAAGGAGTAACATGAGAAAATAAAGGGATAGTTTGGTCTGTATTTTGCAAGATCACACTCTCATGCACAGTCTTTCATCCAGAGCAAAAACGTCTCCAAAGTAGCCTTTAAAATGCATACTACAAACATTCATAGCCAGGAAATACTTGCATTACACACTGCTAAGTCAAGAACCAACTCTGGTACAGGATCATGACCTCACCCTTGTCTCACTCCAAAGTGTGCCCAGAAATTCAACATTATGTCCTCACTTTTCACACAGCAGTAACCATGAGGATTAGGATAATGCAAACGCAGAGAAAAGAGAATAAAGACAGCAGAGTGGAAAAAAAATACTCTTGCCTTGATCTGAAGAGGCTGTTTCTGTACAGTCTTCACCATGAGCCCAGGATGCAGCAGCGAGAGGAGCTGAAGTGATGGAGCCCACCCAGAGCCCACCATGGGAGTGCGTGGACGAGGCAGTGGAAGCCCCACTCCCGGACACGGCGTTAATTGTGTCAGTGCTATTGCACAACACTTTTGCCTTGACACTGTGTCATGTAAAGATTTTAAACTGCCTCTTTATTAGTCATCCTCTATTCATTTTAATTGTGCCTGATAAACAGGACCATTTCACCTTTGTGTTCTAGTGTAAGCACTTATCTTGCATATTTATAATACCCCAGAGACTTTCAGTCTTTTGCTGTGGCATTGGTAGGTGCAAAGGAATGAGCAGGCTTTGCCATCACAGCCTACTGGTGTTCTCACACGTTTGCTTGCTATATTTTCAGACCTCTGCCCTCTCAGTGCTGATCCTGGGGCTGAAAATGTTCAGGCAGAGGCTTAGGTTAATGCATGGGAACCAGCAAGAAGAGTTAGGCTGACTGAAACACTCATTTGATTTTTTTTCAACAATCAAGTGCTGTAGGTGTGTGCTTAACACCAGAGGACTCACTTTGATCTCCTCCAA
Source organism: Melanerpes formicivorus (assembly GCF_026170545.1). Lineage (NCBI taxonomy): Eukaryota > Metazoa > Chordata > Aves > Piciformes > Picidae > Melanerpes > Melanerpes formicivorus. Next base: position 11,593,674 of record NW_027142374.1, read on the forward strand.
GGACAGAATTTTCTGTGGATTAAATTCTTGCCTCTGAATTATGGTATTGGTTGTTTAACAAAATCAAAGTTGGGAGATGAATAAATAATTGTTGTATTTAATGTAAAGAGTACAGTTGAAGTTTCTCAGCTATTTTAGTTCCATTTACTTGCAACATGAAAGTGCACTGTTCAAGAGTTTACCTATGTGGAACTCTGTCCCTGCAATTCCTTATCTATCTTTATGTTTGTAAATGATAAAGTTTCACTGAGAACACCTGAAAATAGCAGGGCAGTTTCCTTCCTGTGGTACTGTGACCTTCCCCTCATCCCAAACACCCACTGTGGTTGCTGTGATAGAGAGAAGGAAGTGCATTTTGGTCAGGCACAATTCTGCCACATAAGAGACCAACACTCAGGCTGCATAGCAGCTTCTCCAGCACACTGGAGCATTGCTGGCACAGCTGCTGCACTGCAGGACTGTTTGCTTAGAGCTCACATCTCTGCTTGAAGCAACATTCTGCAGTTATTAAGAGTCCTTCTCCCTCTGGGAAATGCATCTATTCTCTGGTCTTACATAATTTCACCTTCATTTTCCCTATTTGAAAAGGCTCAGAAACCATGTTCAGGCTTGCACCACAAGCACGTAAGATGATGGGTAAAATCCCATTCTCATTTCAGTTCAGAAAAAGGAACAGAAACTCCTAAAGGCAGAGCAAAATCCGCATTTACTCCAGTGTGTAAAGGATTTCCTCCTTAACATAAAATCTTGCATCCCTCTGGGCTGGAAGGAGCTGCTTGCTGTCCTTCACAGCATCTTTGAGGGCCACTTTGAATCTTCATGCAACTGCTTAAAAGGATTAGGAATATAAATGAGTTAATCACCATTTAGGACAAAATTACACCTAAGCTTTTGAGAACCAACTTGGAATATTTTCATTTCCACTGTCTGGCAACTTATTTTGTAGGGACTTGTTTAAGATGATTCTTGCAGATGAAAGATTAGTATCCAAATTTTGTGTATCCAGATTTTGTGTAGACCTGAGGCTCTGTGGGGTTTTTTTTGTGCTGGACTAATGTATTCAGATGAAAATGTGCATGGTTAGATAACATCTTTATCTGAAAGGCTGAGAGGTGCCCAAGTCAGAGAGCTGGCCAGAAAAAAATAGTACAAAAATACTTTTAATGTAGCTGATCATACTTTTAATGTAGCTGATCATACTTTCAACAATAATTGTTAGCTTTATAAAGGAAAAGGTGTTCTCACTTGCAGTAGAATATTCTCTGGTAAGTACTTTTATGATCTGTTATTCTCATTAACTCAGAGAGCTGCAGGAAAAAACATTGCACACACAAGAACATGGCTACCTTCTTCTGCCTGCATCCTTTCATGAGAGCATGCACTGATTCTAAAGCTCTTTGACCTCCTTTACATAGGATAATGTACCTATGAATGCACTTTCTTTGATGCTGGGTTCATATCTCCTGGAGATAGTGCTGAAGACAAATGCAGGCTGCTGCATTTAAATATAGGTTAAGTGGGCACAGGCAATAATCACCTCTGATTAGTATAATCAGCTAATGAGGGGCCTAATAAGCAGAGACATAAAATAGAAACATATTAATAATTATGTTAAAGGCCTAAATGCCTCTGAGTTCAGCAGTCAGAGGACAAACAGGGAGAGAGAGCAGCAGGTAATGGCAACAGCTGTGGTATCACCTACAGATGTAGCACAGAGGAAGAATGGACAAGTCAGTGCAAAGTTGCTGTCCATCATCTGCGAGTGCATCCTTAATAACTCACAGTTATTACTAATTAGCACACTAATTAGCACTACCTCAACATTGATACACATGGATATTTCCTGTTAATACTTCTGCTGATGCTAAGCTTTAGTCATACAAGATGGTAACACTTTAAAGCCTCTCTGTGGTAGTTGCTTGTTCTTAGTTACATAGCAGCTGGGAATTCTGCACATCAACTATTCCTTGCACTGAGAATTTTCCCCTTTTCTGGCTTTTACTCAGAGCAAATGCCATGCTAACAGTGTCACCTGATGGAGTTTTTAACATCACAGGTTAGAGCAGCAATGTCTGACTCCAAGACAAGAAGCAATGCTCTCTTGAGCAAATAAGGCAGAGGGAAAGATGTCCTTGTCACCTGCTCTTCCTCCATGAGTTATACCCCAGGGTCTGGCACGTGTGGGTGACAAAGTGCACCCATGTTGGGAGGGCCTAGCAGGCTGTCCTGGCATAGGACCTGCTTCCATCCATGCCTTCCTGTCTCCCATCTCTTGACATTTGCCTCCTCTGCTTGGCTTGGCCTGGTCTGCAGCCAGAGGGCTCCCAACTACATCCTAATCCCTTTTGGAAACTGGGTAACTGGGTCGCAGAGTGGCATTAGGGTGGCTGTGACCTGCAGGCACAATGTATTGACAGCTCCCATGGCCCAGCTCACCCCCTGCACAACCTCGCTGATGAGGACATGCCTGCAAAACCCCATGGGGCTCTCTCCCTCCTGCAAGACCCCATGCAATGGGGTGTTGAAAGAAGCAATCACCTGGTTTGGCTTTAGAAGGAAAGGAAAAGTCTTCCACTCCTAGACAAGATGACCAGTATGGTCCTTTCCCAGTTCTGCAGCAAGAAGATATTAAAATCCAGACTACTGACAATCATTGAAGGACCCAGAAGAAAGCAGCCTGAGCATTTGTGTTTAGAAGACTCTGGGGTTGACAGTCCTTCTACTATACCCTGACTGGCAAAGACTGAGAAAACAATACGTATCTATCTATGTGTCTGATTCTTGGCAAACTCACCACAAACAGTTGCATGTACTTCACCACCAAGGAAAGACCAGGTGTCATTTGACAGTCAGGCAGATCATAAATGTCGAGTGGTAGCTTCTTAAGCACAAGCTATGCAGGTGCTTCTGTAGAAGACCCAAGCAGCCTGATTTCTTGACAGACCACTGACAGCTCAACCCAGATGCTATAAAGGACCAGAGCCTGCAGCACAGGCCCCTGGACACAGCTCTCCAAACACCTCACTTAATGGTCTTTTAGGACACACAGGAAAGAAAATGTGTGTCCTTGATTCCAAGGGCATCAAAATCAACAGGCTTCTTGGGTAACCTTCACCGTTTTCCTCTGCCTTACTTAAAACACAGAAACCTTCTAAATAAGTTCATGAATTCCCTAGAAGTGGCCTGATATTCAGCAGAGATTTTACCCTGGGAGCAGGAAGGACTGAAAGCATTACTTGCTGCTGATGCTGTTCCACTGTGCTCATGCCTAAACAAGAGCAAGTTAAAATACAAGCCTGCAAGACTGTATCACTGTGGTTTACCACTGAACTGTTCTGAAGTGTGCCAAAAAGTATTCAGAACTGCGTTGGATGTTGCTGCAATCTCTGCTCACAGAAATGCACATGGTTTTGCTGAGCATGAGATAGGGGCTGAATACCATCAATGAACTAGCCATGATGCTAGCAATGAGTCTTATGACATATTTTATCTACAAGCAGCATTACAAAAAGTCAGCTATGATAAGTGGAAACAACACCCTGACCGCCCTGGCGAATTCAGCTTCTGTTGTGCAGCTCTGAGCGACCTGAGGACACATTGTGAGTCTCTGGGAAATGAATCTGCAAGACAGTTGGAATTTCCTCATCTAAACGAGTATCTCCTTTTTGGTCACAACTTGTGAATGAGGGGCGGGGACTGGAGAGAGGACTTCTCTTAATGAACTTCTTGTGAAACCCCAGAGACATTTTGCAGAAGTGTGACATCTGGGAAATGGATTGGATGTTTTTCCTTTGGACAGCTTGTTTCTTTGCTTGGCCCCAGTATGATGGTGACCACATGGGCAGTGAAGTACTACTAACCTTGTCATCCTGGCCCCAATACTCTGCATAGCACCTTTGACTGTCTTAGCACCAGATCCTGCTGGTCCTTGGCACATCAAGAAATCCTCTCTGCCTTGTTACTCCACGAATGATTCATCTTCTGTGACCAAAGCACCTTCCCAGCACATCTGGAGACAACCACATGAACTCCAAGAGGTTTTCTGGTTTTAGTTTGTTGCTGTGGTGTTTTATTTTGTTGTTGTAGGGTTTTTTGTTTGGAGTTTTGTTTTTTCTTTTTCTTTTTGGGTGCAATGTCATAAAAACAGTTCCTAGTTGTTTTGCACTTAGCACCTTCTGTCAAGTCACACTGTTTCCCATGGGTGTCATCTGTCTTTGTACCGAATTTTGCATTCAGCAGAGCAGAGCCCAGGGCCTCTCAGAGCACTACAAACCACTGTTCAGGAAAATTCTGCCTTACTTAGATAAAAAGATATTGGTGGTAAGACTGTCCTGCTTTACAGTGTCATTGCTGTTACAGTGACATCTTCTAATCCCACCCCCCAGTCTTCAGCCTCCCCTTGTCCATTTCACACCTCTGCCTGCCCTTAACATTGGTGGTGGTGGTGCCAGTCTGCAGAATAACAAGTCCTTGCAAACTGAGGGAGAAGAAGAGGGAGACTCCAAAATAAATTTAAAAGAAGCACATCATTTCCTGTGGAGCTTCTGTCCTTTCACTTGCAGGACTTCAGCTGGCCTGCTTTAGCTTGCACAGAGTGCCACAAAGCCGGCCCTCACTGCAGGTTTGCTGCTCTGTCATCATCTCCCTCAGTTAATTCAGAGCCCATGCAGCAGTGCGTACACAGCGCAGATAGTGCCACTGGCGTGGCAACCGGTGGGTGAATCATAATGAAACTATGAAGAGGAAACATGTCACAAACTGAAGGAGAAGCTTGCTTTGCAGTGGAGTGTTTCATCTACAGAAGAGTGCTCAAGTTAAGGATGCTGAAGAGAGAATTGTGCCCCAGTCACTTAATGTGTTTGTTTGGTTTGTTATGTTGTTTTTCCTTTCTTTCTTTCTTTTTTTTTTAATGCAGTTATTTACTGGTTCTGTTGCTATGAGAAATATGAATACTTGCCATGACAACTGCAGCAGAGCGTGGCACACAATCCACTTCACACAGAACATCTTCTTAAGGAACTGCTCCCATTCATGCATCATACAAAATTCTGTGTTCTTGAGAGCAATTCAGTGTGGGGTTTTCAGGCACAGTGACTAATTCCTCTGCATTTTAGAATAGAATGTTGCCTGGTGTCTAATATTATTTATTACTTGGTCCTTCCACAGTCCTTTCGGTATTACACCTGGAAGTACTTCACAAAGGTAATCCTTACCAAAAATACTCTGCTTATTTTGCAGATGAGCAATTCAGGCAAAACAATCCACAGCACAGCAGTATCAGGATTGGTGTTTGCACTCACATGACTCAAGCCAGTACATGAGGGTAACAGGAGCATAGCAACAGGGTAGGATGACCCCCATGAACTCCACTGCCAAAATCTGCACCATCAGGGCGGAGCCCCTGCTGGAGAAAACTTCAGCGAGCTCACTGCATCCATGCCTCTGATTAAACAGATGAAGCACATCACTGTTTGCGCCTGACCCCTGTTTTGTGGTGTGCTCTGGTGGCTGCAGGCTGTTGTGGGCAGACTTGGGGATGGAGGGCTGTCCCCTTGCACCCAGAAGGCTACAGGAAAAGAATTACATGCCCTGGAACATTTTGTTCTGGAAGATGCTTCTGGAAATGTCCTGCCTCGTTCACATGAGGGGGTTATGCATGCTGCCACTTGTCTGAGTTGTGTATACTGACACAAAGCATGTACTGTTCCTGCTTTGTTCATCCTCTACAATCCCTCTAAACACCCTGCAAGCCCACACCTCATTTGGGCTTCCTCATGCCAATTCATGTACTGCACAGTGTGGTAGAGACCCTCTGCTCCCCAACAGGCGTGGGCTGCAGGAACGAACACCACAGTTTGGTGGCTGGGTTGTACTTACTTTACAATAGGGACTCATTGTAGCTCTGGTCTGCCTTGGCCATCAGTGGAGACTGGAGTTTTCTGAAGTTAATTGGAGAGGAAAAATTACCCCCAACAAATTGTGATCAAGAGTAACCAGGAACCCAAAGAACACGCTCAAGAGTATGCATGTGGCTGAGAAAAAACATTACCAACCCAGGCAATTCTGGCTATTTACCTCTTAACCTTGACAGACATGTTCAAAGTGCATGATAAATGACATCTCTCTTTTATCACAAGGATTAGCCTAGAGGGAAATTCTCTCTCTCGGTTACCAACATTAACCATGTTGCTTTTGGCACCAGATCCATTTCCCTGCTTTAAAAAACAGCATTGACAACTTTTTTCCACTGTTTAATTTCTGTAGCCACGGTAATTAAATATGAATCTTGCTTGACATACTGCAGATTTATCACCAGTGAAACAGTCTTCTGCACATTTCCATAATTGCTGCTGTTCAGAACAAAATAGTTATGCACTATGAGAGACTGACAATTTTCTCCCTTTGGGTTAGGTTCTCATTTGTTTGCCCTTTTGGCAGCGCTGTACAGCCGTTTTCATTTCATAATTGAATTATTTTCCATTCACATATGGAGACAATAGTTTGCTTTCCACTTTTTTCCCCCCTTTTTACATGTTGTTGCTGCTGTTGTTGCTTGTGTTTTACATTGTTTCTGAGGATACGGAATCCAATACGAGTTGCCCGAAGCCAAGGTGTCCTTTAACATCACCATGTGCTGCCCTGGCTGAGCAACAGGCAAATACAAATCACATAGATATTTGATTTTAATATAGTGGCTCTGATGGCCAGGAAAGAGTTTTACCTGATTGGTGGCTTCAACCCTTCATGCTTTTGTGGGTGGTAGATTGGAGTCACCATCCCTGGAGGTTTTTAGAATAAAAAAACCTTTATTTAGAATAAACCAAACCAGGTTGGAAGAGACCTTCAAGACCATCGCGTCCAACCCATCAACCAATCCAACCCACCTAAACAACTGACCCATGGCACCAAGCACCCCATCACGTCTCCTCCTGAACACCTCCAACGATGGTGACTCCACCACCTCCTTGGGCAGCCCATTCCAATGGGCAATCACTCTTTCTGTATAGAACTTCTTTCTAACATCCAACCTGAACCTCCCCTGGCGCAGCCTGAGACTGTGTCCTCTTGTTCTGGTACTGGCTGCCTGGGAGAAGAGACCATCATCCGCCTGTCTACAACCGCCCTTCAGGTAGTTGTAGAGAGTGATAAGGTCACCCCTGAGCCTCCTCTTCTCCAGGCTAGGCAACCCCAGCTCACTCAGTCTTTCCTCATAGGGCTTGTGTTCCAAATCCCTCACCAACTTCGTTGTCCTTCCCTGGACTCGTTCCAGCAAGTCAACAAGAGGGGATTGGACGTGGCACTTGGTGCCATGGTTTAGCAGTCATGAGGTCTTGGGTGAAAGGTTGGACTTGATGATCTTTGAGGTCTTTTCCAACCTTATTGATTCTATGATTCTGCAATGAATAAATATCTTCAGGCTTTATTTCAGAGAGAAGGGTTGCGTTTTTTCCATCTCCATGGAGTGCATTTTTACATCATGATCAGCCACCATCACTGTGTTTTTCCTCAGAAAGAACTAAGGTTTACATTCCCTGAACAGATCAGTTTTGCAATAAAAAGGAAAGGACAAGTAATTTTTAGGATGCTTTAAGCCCTGGCAGCAGCAGCCTGTGTGATTATCGCATCTCAGTGCTGGGGGAAGTGCTCCTCATCCCACTCCCCAAAAGGGTGGCTGGCTAGATGTTACAATTGCACAAGCTATTGTAATAGTCTCTGCTTAACTGTTCACACATTTGTATCTGCTCAGAAACCTTTCTGACTGCCTCCCTTTGGTAAATAGATGTGTAGCCTCTTGTGAACAAAACCTTATCAGATTGAACAAGCCTTCTGAGGACATTTGAGGTAGAGGAACTAGCACAAAAAACTGCAGACAGGCTGAAATACTTCAAGTGATAAGAAGCCCCAATGAATTTTTTCGCTGATAATCAGGATTTCATTCTAGGGGCTGAGTTACTTTAGCTCCCTATTAAAGATGAGAATGGATCAGGCTGTTCTTACCGCATGAGTCTTTTGTAACTCCTCAGCAAGCCTAGCTGTCTGTGTCTCACTACCCTGCTATTTCTGAGTGCTCCCAGGTGAGCCCCAGCATGGGTGTTACTGCCACTCCTCAGCTCATCTGGTGGATGGTGCTGAGAACCCAGGTCCCTCGAGGGATAGTTATGGGACCAAAAGAGGGATTAGAAACATCTCAAGGTCTCATTACAGCCCCCAAGAGCAGAGAATGGATTTCTTAATTTCATAGAAGTCAGATCAGTCCTCTTTGAAAAACAGCTTTCAGCACAGATCAGTGACTGTGAGACTAGCACCTCTTGCTTTTTTCCTTTTTTTTTTTTCTTCCTTCAATCTTAAGACTTTGGTACACAAAGTTAGGGTCACAGCCTGAGTGATGGGCAAGCCTCTACCTTTCAACAGGTTTCCTCTAAAAGAAGGACCTACAGCTTGAGGGGCTGAACTAACTGAGTAATTTCCTGCTTGCCACAGGCAAAACCCATTGTCCATGTGGACATCAGGCAATTTTGCCATCACTGACCAAAACATACTGAGGCCAGAGAGCAAGGAAATGATCTCTGAGGAAGGTGAACTACTCCACTCTCCCTAAGGACACTGGAGATCTTCCAGTGCATGGTCAACATTCATCTGTGTGTTTCTATTTCAGGTCTCTTGGCTGCTGGGGCTGACTGGAGCAGTTGATCGGCTTACCTACTGTCTTGCCAGGATCAGAGCTTGAATGAGGGCAAGCTGGCTGTGACCCAACTCAGATAAGTCTAAGGTTGTGCTGACAGGCTAGGGAAGAGAGGAAGCCAGGGGAACCTCTCTTCTCTGGGAGGATACTCAGATTTTCAGACTCAGGGGCCTTAGTAGACTGGCTTTTGCCAATTATAAAAACAACTAAGGATGGTCTGCTTGCATTTTAGAGGGCCTGTTTTCTGAATCAGAAGGTGGATCCCACTCTTCTGAGTGTGAGTCTTTTCTATATTAAGTCATCTTAAGAGTGGACTTCAAATGTCCAGGCTACCCTCATAACTATGTCGGCACCAGGAGGGATACAATCTTTCCTTTGACCAGGTTGCAGCAGTGGTTTGAATGCACAGCTTCCCTTCTTGACAAAGGCTGCAGCATTGAGAGATTACACAATAAAGAAAGATATGAGACAAAATCATTTGCACCCTGTGTACTGAGTGCTGAAAACATCCAAAGGACAGACTTCATCCTGAGGCTGACTGGCAGAGCCTAGGCAACTAAGATAGTACTTATTTGCCATCCTCGGAAGAATACTCTCCTTTATGTAGCATTTCTGCTGCTCACAACTGCTAAGGGATTTCATGACTCTTACCTTGTTCAAATGGCCATAAGCAAATTTTGACTCTTCTGACAGGCAAGAGCCCAGATGTGATGCTAGAAACACATACTGAATTTTTGACAAAGCAAAACTCATTGGGTGGGGCTCACTGCTACCTTGTGATGGCTAATTTGAGCATCACCTCTCAGACTGAGAAGAGTTGCTTTGTGGAACAATACACACTATTGACTGGTAAAGGTGAGGCATTAAACTGTTTGTGAGCCTGTCACTTGTAAATATAAAGCTGAGCAACCAGGTTGCATTTTCTGGATTACAAACCAGGCATTGGTTACACTTCCCAGACAGAGTCAAAAGGCATTCCTTCCTTCACAGAGTCTGGTGGGGGAACAGCTCATGTGTTCTGAAAATCCTTTTAGGATGGTAGTAGATGGGACCTTTGCTCCTACATCCTCATAAAACTTGTAGTGGACAAAATTGCAAAGGGAACAAAGCCTCTGTGAATATCAGTCCTCTTCTCTAAGGAGTGCAGGGGCAACAACTGTGTGCTATGAAGAAGCATACTCTCTTAGGCTACCCTTCATGTTGGAGCACAGGATTGAGTATTGCAGGACTGCAGGGCCTGAGTTGTATTTTCAGAGCATCTTGGAAGGTATAACTGAGATTTCCAGCCAGGCATATGACTGCATTTTGTGTGCAATTTACAAATGGGAAAAATTAGAGCCATATCCTCTGACTGAACAAAAAGACAGCAGAAATCTTCAGGCAGAGTTCTCTTCTCAGATCTACCCACGCTGCACACAGTGATGGCGAAGAAAAGCATCTTCCGTGCTGCTTGCAGAGGGAGTGCAGCATGAAAATAGATGCCCAAAGCACATCTTAGAAGAATATATTTAGTCTGGAAGTGGTTTAGACTGAGAAGTGATCTTGCAAGATACACTTTGCTTGCCAGAATTATTTTAGCAAATAAGGAGGAAAATTTTATCCTACTTACTATTATAGATGATCTGGTTAAAGTGGGGATGAAGGAGTAGCTTTAGCTGTGCATTGATAAGAAGTATCACGATGTTTAGTGTACTCAGGCTCATGGATCTTCATTTCAAATTCTGCAGCCAGTAAGTGGAGCAGAGCTTTCAGTCTTTTGGAGGAAAAGCAACACGTAAAGCCCGGGAGTTTGAAACGTGTTCAGTCAGTTTATCAGGTGGCAATCTGCCCATCTGCAGGGAAAGGTGATACCTCAAACTTTACAGGGCTGATTGTTTCATTTGAGGGAACTACGCAAGTGTGTGAATCATTGTGTACCAGAGCTCTGGAGATTTTAGAAGATCAATCTTAAGGAGAAAGGGCAGAGAGCCCTGAGGCCCTTGCCAGCAGATACACTGATTGCAGCACATTGTTTTCAGTGCTGCCAGGACACTGGTGCGTGCCCAGCAAGATCTTACATCGTTCCCCATGTACCACACTAATATTACCTGTTCCATGCCAAATGGAATTTTGATCTCACTCTTTATCTTTAAAGAATGGACATCAAGGTGTTGCTACAGCACCATGAGTTTGCCAAGTATGTAGTGCATTGCTAATACAGGAACACGTTTCAAGCGCTGCCAAAATTGATCAATATCCTTCAATCTGGGACACAACCAGCCTAGACTGAGAAGTGTAACGTAGGCAGTCTTAAGCAGCCTGTCATTACCCTTCTCTAAAAGGACAAGATGAGACCTAAATGCATCAGATGAAACTTTAAAAGTACAGAGGCTACTAGAGCAATAAAACTAACAATCCCAATCCTGAAGTCAATACCTTCACACTGTAAACACAATGGCAAGCAAAGTGCTTTCATTGCAAAAGTACTCAAGAATTCAACATGCCATTAATATTTATACTGTAATAGCTATTTAGCTACTCTTGTATGAGGAAGCCCTTATTCATACCAATAAAGCACTGTGAAAGTGGGAGTCACTATTTCAAGGAATCATCCTTGTCCTCAATAAAACAAAAAAATCTTCTTTTGGAGTTTGTTAGAAATAAAACATTCTGTCTCTAGCATGACTAGAAGTTACACAGTCTCTTCTGCCATAATTGAAGGACAGTGAAAAGGGTTCCAGGGTAATTAGTGGTAAAATTTAGCAAGCTTATGACACTTATCAAGGATTATATTATTATTAATAATTAAAAAATTTGTCATTCTTGCTGTCACATGCCAGTTGCAGATGGATGAAATGCAGGTGAAGTTTAGTTAAAAATAAAAAGGCCTCACTACATTTAGGCTTCCATTATTAACACACTTAGCAAATTGAGCCAGATGACTGCTTTCTATTCAAACAGTTCAGACTTTGCAGTCAATGCACAGTTACATTCATTTATTTTATTGGTTGCTTTCCAGGCAGAAACGCAGTAACTTAAAATGTTCTTCAATCTGAAGTTCAACCCAGTATCCTCAATTCATACCTGCAGCACTTTGATACAAGAGCAATCTTAAATCTCTGCTTCACACACGCGTAAAGCTAAGAAGATAATGACAGTGCTGCTGCCCAGTGTGTTTCAAGCTCTTCTTGTTTATATAACCCAGCAGCACAAGTAGGCTTTTCTTTCATTGATAATAGCTCCAGGTGTGGCACAGCCATACCCATGACTAACACATTCAACAATAACATTTACAAAATGTATCGGTCAGGAGGGCAATCAAGCACACAGCGCTAGCCTACATCACCTCTGGATTTCAGCATCTGTGGGACACAGTCATCCGCTTGCAATAAAGGCTCAAACATAAAGGAAGATTGGCCTCAACTACCACAGCTATCACAGCGAACAAGAGAAAGCTGCCTCTGCATTCCAGGCTTGGAAGAGCGTAATCTCTGAATGAGAGAGGTTGAGCTGTTGGATAGTTTGGATTTGGATCTATGCTTCTTTGGGTCATCCTCACAGCAACTCTGAGCATCTTACTTTGCTCTTTACTTTCCTCACATGCTTCACAGCCATCTGATAATGCTTCTACTTTTCTTACTATGTGCATTTTCCTCACCAAAGTGCAGTTTTGAAAAGACAAAGGAAGGAAAAATGATAGTGGTTCCCCATGGCGATCACTTGTGTTACCTTACGTGGGGTCATAGATGTTGGCAGAGAAGAAGCATCACTAGATATTTAAAAACTCCAATGGAGCAGGGAACATCATTTCCTCTAGTAACAGAGGAATAAGGTGAGCTTTTGCCTGATGGAAAGGTTTGGCTGTTTCTCTAAATATACAATTATGCCCAAGTGAGCTGGCAATTATATACTGATCATTTGCTACCTGTGTTCCTCAAAAGATGTTGCCTTCAGTTGCTGAGTACCATCCTGGGTACCATCCCAGAGGAAACCCTACCAGAGCCAGCCCAGGAACTTCTGCTGCTTAACATCCCTTTTCCAAAGCCAGGAGCTCACTTTCTCCATGAAATCAGAGTGCTAGAGCCACATTCCTTTCTATTTGCCAGATCTATGGGGTTCTCCATCTCCATGTGCCTGATGAGTCAAGCCTGCTCCCCAGCTCCTGCCTGTCTGAGCTGCCCTGCTCAGGCACTGACTCTATCACAGGCAGAAGTCCCTGGCCAGAGGTGGCACTTTCCTTGCTCCATCCCCTGAGCCAATTCTCAAATCCAGCACACTGTGGCTGACCCATCAGCACAGCCTCCTCTGCACACAGAGTGGCAGTTTGCTCCATGTCAGAAAGCAAACTGGGGGCATTTAAGGCACTGTATGGTGGCACCCCACTATGTGCACTGCAGTCCAACTGCTCCCTCTGGCCTGCCCACTGCCCAGTGCTGCAATCAGAAGTGTTTTTATCCAGTCACTGGGTCTATGGGCATAGTGGGATTTCTTCACCTGTGCCAAAAAGCAGTCAATATGTGTCTGAACAGATCTGTATCTGCACAAAAGACATCAGAGGGAAACATCAGGGTGAAGCAACTCTGAACAAACCACCACCTGAGCCATAAGCAAGTGATCACTAGTTTGATACAAGATAGAATTTGCTGATAGGCAGACCTTCCCTTGCAGGAGCACTTCATCCCTAGGATGAATTTCTCTCCTCTATGAGGATCACTTCCTAGGTGGCAAAGTGAACATCAAGAAGACAGCGATGGTGCATGTGGTTAAAGCAATCTGTGGATTGCTATCCATACAGTGAAGGGGACAAGGAAATTCATAAACACTGCTCTGTTTATGTGAATGAAGAACACAAGTCAGAGGAATTTTGTTTGTGGTGCTGCTGCAGAGAGCTTTTTGTCTGACAGATGGCTTTGGAAAAGTTGGTTTTGCACTGGGACTAGCCACTGGCAGCATGAAAGCCTACACTTTGCTTCTTAATCTTCTTGGCACATGCAGTTGGCCCAAGTTTAATTAGAATTAATACTAGATTGATTCATGACTGCAATCATGAAGAATAAAGAAGGACATGCACAGTAAGGACAGCTTCCAGACCCAGGAGATTTCCTCTTGTTTTTACTGTCTGACATTTCTTTTGAAGCCTCCAAATGTCTCTTACTTCTGTGGGTTAGAATGTGGTGGTAGCATGGCTCTTTAAATGCCTTGGGAAATAACTCTTAGTAATGGACAAACCTGAATCAATAAGTGCTCTCAGCTCCTTTGAGATGCGGGTTAGCCAGCTGAGCCAGAAATTGTGCAATCCCACTGCAATACTGCCCAAACCCAGCATCAAGGGAGGTGACCATTTGTGCCTGTGCAATGTGGAGAAGTGTCCATTCTGAATCAAACCCAAAAACTCCCTCAGCTCTTCAGGGGCATGGGTGTGTCATGACTGCACGATAGCTTCTGTACAGCTCCAGGAGCAGGTGGGACAAGCATGGAAACCATGCTGCAAGCTGCCTTGTGTCATGAGTGGTGCAAGTCAAACCCAAATGACACCACCACCCTCTCCATTCCACATCTGTAAATGATAGTACCACAAATGGATGGCACAGGTACAGGCCTAAAACATCAGTGCACTCTTCCCACCTGTTTCTCTAACTATGCAGCCCCAGGCTGATGGCTGCTATCTACCAATATTAAAACACAAATCCTCCTTTCAAGATGGAGGAGACTGATGAGAGTCCAAGTATACCAGCTCTACACACACATAAAACTTAAGCTGGTTCTACCAACCAGCAAAGGTTATGGTCTGAATAATACATTTAACTAGACCACCGTGCAACTCTACTGTGACATGGAATCCAAGCCAAAAAGAGTAATATTCTGAAGGGCTTCTGTGACATGGGAATCTGGGTTCCTCTCCCTCTGCAAATCACAAGGGGCTGCATTCATTAGAGCACTCCTGAGGAAAGAAAGCAGGCATTTTTTGGAAGTGTCACACATTGATCTTCCTTTCTCAAGCACACTGAGATACAGCCAGACAAAGTCTTGGCGAGGAGGAAGATTATGACTGTGTTGAATAACTGTCTAGCCAATAGGATCTCCATAAACAGTTATTCAGATATGTCCTGTTCACACCTAACACCAATTAATTGCAACATGACTATAAGATCACCAGGACATGTGAGGAAGTGATTATGAACACAGAGCTTCCTAAGAAGCAAGGGCTGTCCCACTTTTCACAATGATGTTGGAGAACAGAAATCTCTGTGGAGCTCTAATGGGCTACAGGGGTGAGCTGACAATAAGCACTCTTTAATTAAGCTCTTTGAGAAAGTCAGGCTCCCACTGGGCTTGTTGTGAGAGCAGCAAAGCTCTTGATTTATAGCAATTCAATGCCCAAGCTTCCTAATACTGATGTAGGACACCAAATCACCAAGACCTCTTCAGTATAATTAAAGGCAGGATGTGCTCCTGGCTGGCTTATTGCCGCTCTGAACCGGAATGCAGTCAGGTGTATTTTGGGGGCTTGGACCTGTAGCTTCTAGGGTCCATGTCATATAATAGGGTGTACTGGCGATAGTAAACATGGAGTTAGTTAGAAATGGGGCAAAATAGTGATGGGGAGATAATTCAGGATCTCCTGAGTTCTGGTCATGCCACAGATATGCTGCTAAGTCTGGAGAAGCTTAAAGTGCCTCTTTCTGATCTTAAATTGGGTAGAGAAAATAATTAAGCACACAGGCATGTAGGGGTTAATGAGATATGGTTTGGTTTTCAGAAAGGCTAAGCAAATATCATCTCAGTCCTGGTGCTCTTTATCTTTGAAAAAAATCAGGCCAAACTGTTATAGTTCTTTGCAGCAATTCTGAAGGCTAATATTGCTCTTACAACTTAGATCTATCTTGGCCATCTCGTCAGGTCTCTGGGCATCAATGCAGCACATAGGATATCTGGATTAACTCCTGCCTGAACTAGTGCTCAAGCACACAGCGAGGGCTAGAACAGTGACATCACCAATTCCTGTGGCATGTGACCACTGGCCACTTTGTGCTCTCTTTACATGGATGTACAAGAGGACACAGTCTCAAGCTGTGCCAGGGGAGGTTTAGGCTGGATGTTAGGAAGAAGTTCTTCATAGAAAGAGTTATTGGCCATCGGAATGGGCTGCCCAGGGAGGTGGTGGAGTCGCCATCACTGAAGGTGTTTAGGAAGAGACTGGATGGGGTGCTTAGTGCCATGGTTTAGTTGATTAGATAGTGTTGGATGATAGGTTGGACTTGATGATCTCCAAGGTCTCTTCCAACCTGGTTAATTCTATTCTATTCTACATGAAGTGGTGCTGCTAGTGTCCATGGCTGGGTGAACCTTCAAGCTAGGCTCCAGCATTTTATAAAGTCAGTCTGCCTAGGCTTGGAACTGCTGTGCACATGTGCTGTTCTGATCCTTGATGAACAGCCATGATCTGTGCAAATAAAATTGCTTTGGGAATCCTCCCAACTTCATCTTCAGGCTATTGACTCTCATGCTTTTATCTTCTAAATAGGAGAACTCCCAACTACTAAGCGTTCCTTCCTGGGAATATTAGCTCCTAGGCTGCAGCCAAGTCAGCCCTAAACCTTTCCTTTTAAATCAACCTGGAAGTGTTTGAGTCTTTCACCAACATCTGCATTTCCCAGCCCCTCTGTCATCTTGGTCCTCTGTAGCTTTTCATCATCCTTCTTGAACTAAAAGGAGGGCTTACGTCACCATTGTCGTGAGCACCACTTAACATCCCTGATTGTATTCCTTCTAATTACAGCACTGTGGTTGTTTAACCAGGATTCTTAAAGTCTTGTTCAGAGCCACTGCTTTCAACCCTGTGAGCCTGTTTTCCCATCTTTGTCCTTTGAAGCATGACTCTCTATCAGCCCTCATTGAAACAAAAGCTCCATGTTTGCCACAGGTAGTTATTTCCTTTGTGTTACCTTACAGGGCTAAACAAAACCAGGAGAAAAACAACTGCAATGATTTGAATAACCATTATTCTTACTTCTTAATCAGAAAAATTATGTCAATCTTTGCAAAAAAATAAAATAGACTTTCAGTTTCCTGCTTTGGTGCAAAAATACCAATGGGAAAAAAATCCCAACAACAAAGTTATCTTAGACGTGCCTCTGTGGAGGCCAATCTGAGGCCTTTGTCCCCAAAGCTCTCCCAGAATAGGTTCCCTGCAGCTGGTAGGTTGCTCTTTTACTCGGGATGAATTTCAGTCACTGTGCATATCAGATGAATAAGATTTGTTTCAATGAAAGAGTCTGAAGGGGGAATTTTTCAAGCCGTGTGATGTGCGAAACCACCCAACCCATCAAGAAGAAAGGCATGAAAAAAAAACACAATAGAGAAACCAAAAGCATGAAAGAGGAATAAAGACATCCTTCGGGATAAGGCAATGGAACACGTGTGGGTGGAAAAGCACACAGGAGAGATATGGAAAGTATTCAAAGAGAAATTACTGTATGCCCAATGGTTATGTGTGCCATTGAGCTATAAATACTTCAGGGCTGGAGACAAGGGCAAAATTTATACAAGGAAGTGGAAAGAGTCATCTGATGTGAGGAAAAGCTCTCTAAAAGCATAGGAAAACTGAATAAATTCAGGATGGAGAATGGGAAAAAAAAAAAGCCAGTTAATGATGTGAAGATGTGTCAAAAGACATATCTGCTTCTCCCATGTATAGGTCTCTAAGTGTGTGTTTACTGAAATCTTGCTGTTAGCAGTCCTGGTGTCAACCACAGAGAAGGGTATTTCAGAAGCAGGCTGTACCACAAAGCCTCAGTATGGCCCTTCAGAGCCAGCCTGCCTAAACCTCCTGGTCATCTTGCATTTCTTCCACCACTTGCTAGATCCGCCCACTGCCTCCTGCATCATCTTACAGTTGACACTGCCACAAGTCCTGACTGCTTCTCTGTTCTGTGTTTGTTCAGCATCAAAAGGGCCCAGTGCCTCTGCGTGCCCTGAGACCAATCTACGGATTACAGCACCCGTGCCAAGGCTGGCTGGTCATAGCCCCATGGATGATGCACAGTCATTTTGGTCTGCCAGCAGCATGCCTGTCTGTTGACACAAGTAGGAATTTCACATCCCCAGGTGATGGATGTGAGTATACAAATAAAATGTTGCAAATCCTGTAACTACCACCACACAGTGAGAACCACCTACAGGACCTATGCCCAGAGGTGAGGACAACTTCCAGTGAGGGTAATTATGCATTACTTTACAGAATTTAGGGCAGGATTCATCTCACTCAACTTCAGTTATTTTAGAGCACAGTGCTTACTGCCTGCTAATTATGTAGGCTCATTTCTAGAAATGGTGGAGGGAGAGAGGCTCCTTCAAAGGCTCTAGCTCAAAGTCTCTGATGAAGATTGCATGGCAGGGCCCGTTTCTCATTGTGGACATGCAGCTTGTTGGGCAAAGGATGAGTAGCTGCCAGGTGACTTCAAACTCACTGCAGACAATTCTGTTTTCCCTAACAGAAATGGCTGCACCGCTGCAATGTTTTAGGAATGGAGGTCAAGAGCTGGGAAGGAATATTTTAAGGAAAGTGTACTTTCAAAACACCCTCTGACCTACCACAAGCAGCTGTACACTGAAGCCCTGTGCAAGGTCATCCCAATGGGAGACACTTTACCACTGCTATCATTTCACGAGGGGCCAAGCGCACTTGCTTTCTTTTTAACTGCATAGCCTCAGCTGAGTGAAACTGGCCCTCATGCAGGCGGAAAACGAGTCACACGTGCAGTGTGTGAGAAGTGAGCACATGAAAGGCAGGCAGGACTGTTTGGTCTCTCCTCTGTCCTACTTGCTCTGCCATAATTACATAAGCAGCGTTTGCCTTGCTCCTGCTTTCTCGCCTCCTTTGCTTGTTTCCCGATTTTTAGGACACACTTTTACTCGAGTTACACTGACCTCTTTTGCAGGAGAGGTTTACATATTTTCTGACTAAAGCCCCTTATCTTTAATAACCTGGCACATTTACTGCCCAAGTCAATAGTTAGACTTGGGAATTCTTTTAATTAGAAAAGCAACCACTCTCATCAATAGGAAAAACCTGAAAGCCCCATGTAAAAGAGAAGCAGCTATGCAGAAATCTAGACCATCTGCAAGCAAGGCAGACACCTACAACAAGCATCATACTCATATTCTCCTTTTCATTCAGCAGTGGAAAATATGTGAACATATTGCAGGGCATCCAAACAACCCTAAACACAGTCATCTGTGACAAGTTCTGCTTTAGTTATAGTGGAAAGAAAAATGGCAGCACCAATGATATTCAGGCCTGTTAAATATCACTCTCTTCATAAAACACCTAGGTACCAGTTTATATATTCCACAATGCTCCATTCACTCCTGCCACCATGGTTTTACCATGCAGCTGTGGGAGACCATTAGCAGTGGGGTGGCTTACCTGCCTTTGCTAGGAGCTTACCAAACACAAGCTGAGGATTTCCTGATAGGTTGTGACTAATGCAACAGCACAGATAGCCAAAATACCACCACAGCCAGCAAGGTGATGGATTTTCCTCTTTAAGCTGTCACAGAGCCAGGATAGTACCAAAATTATGTTATCCAGGATATAAGAAAATGCAGCATGTGAGGGCAGAGTTCAATATGGGAACAGAAGACACATGGTGAGGGAAGAGGAGAGAAATGGGTTAAATCTGAAGAAAATAAAGTACAGCTTGGTGCAGAGGTCCCACCCTCACCCTGATGGCCAGTACAGGGACACAGTGGGTACAGGGTGCATGGGTTGTACTCTGTGTGCATCCTGGATATGCCTTAGGATGCCAGAGAGTTGCTGTAAAAACCTACTTGTGATAGACTACTATTGAGAAAAATCTAGTGCCCCAATTTTAAGCTAAGCTGTTGCCAAAATCCTGACTGGCAAAAAGGCTAAAAACAAATGTGGGGATAGTGCTTGAAAGCCTTTGCACAGGGTGATAGCTGGTTAGTCAGCACCAAGAACCTTTTGTACCCAGCCCAGCATGGTGGGGCTTCTCTACTGAAACAGAATGGAAGATTAATCAGATGTTAAAACATATTTTGTGTCATGAATATCCAGACTCACAGCAGCACTTCAGCATCATGTTCAAACCCCCCTCCTCTTCAAGGGAGGAACAGAAACTGCTTCTCAAACAAATGAGACCAAGACTTTTGTTTTGTTACAAAGAAAAATCAACTGATGACATCAGATGTTAAAAAAACCCCAAAGCAAAACTAACAACCTCTGCTTCATTACAATCTTTCTGGAGCAAACAGGATGGCTTCAGATTATTTTACATAACTGTGTTAAATCCCCCCTGGGAATTATTCTCCTCCTACACTCCAGGGTGCCTGGGCTTAAAAGATGGTCAGTTATTTAACAGGCTTGTGAGTAGCTTAAAAATATACCAGCACTTGCAGCAAAAGAACAATTGCAGGTGGGTTTGCATTGTTATCTCCACAGTTCCTCTAGGATGGACAGTCTTGTGAAATACTAGTCAGTTTGCAGCATTTTTTGCTTCTATAGTTTGGAGAAGGAAGAAGTGTCTTACTTTCCTGCATCACCTCCCTAGAGAAGGAGAATCTATCTGACTAATGAATAGCTTGGTATTTTTGCAAGAACTTAAAAATGCAACTGGAAAAGATTACAAGATTCAGCCTCAGCTGTGCTGAGGTCTTTCCTTCTTGGCTTACATTTATTTCTTTTGATTTTGGTGTTCAAGGTATTTTTCAAAGAACAATTCTCCTGCAAAATGGCCAGAAAGGAGTACAGACCTCAGTCATCACTTAGAAACCAGCTGAGAAGGACAGAAGTTCATCATGTCCCAGGCAAGACTAGACTACATGCAGTCAGCATCCCTGAGCTGCAGACAGACCTTAATGCTTAACAGAAGGGTAAACTGAACCTTGATGGAATCCCAGCTGTATGGGAACTGCAGGGTCACGCCTGCTGCAGGGACTCCCTCGGCACTGCAGCACTGCAGATCAGCACCGGGCCTCTCTTCACACTTGGTTGGAGCTGTTCAAGAGGATGTGCCAAAACACGGATCTCTGAACCCAGAAGGGAAAAGGTACAAGCAGAGTTCAAGCTGACAGAGAGACTGTGCCACAACAACTGAAATGAACTCCGAGGCAAATGAAAGAAGAGAACAAGCCTGAGCAGCCCTGTGATGGCCACAGGACCAGGCAGTAGATAAAACACTGCCAGTTTCTTATGAAAGCTCTTTGTAGAGCCTGAGATTGGCAGCAGTGGGCAGCATGTTGTGCTGGATCAGATAACAGCATGAAGGGCCTGATCAAGCCTGCACTGGGACCTGCATCGTGATCACAAAACGTGCCAGCATCTGGTCCCTGCACCTCTCTGCCTGCTGACCCATGCCCTGTACTGTGGGCTGTATCCAGCTCTGCACCCCCATCTCACCCAGCCTCTTGGGGCTGTGAGGTAGGAAAGAGGCACTCTCCTTCCCTCTCTTTCTCTGTATATGTAAATCTTCTGTGAATGTAAGCAAACTCATCTAGAAAACTCATCTAGAAAAAAGAAAGCTGAGTCAGCTTTCCTGAGCAACCTGAGAGAGAGACTGGTTTTATATTTGTGAGGGTGTAAATTTGGGCTTCATAACCTCAGCAGAACTATTTTGAATTTACCCTATGTAACAAAGCTGGCCATTTCTGAATGCAGATAGAAAATGTGACAATTGATATTAAACACCTCCAACCCTATTTTAATGGGCTCTGTAGTTCAGAGTCAGGATAAGTGCCTTCACTCTCTGCTATTAGCATAACAGCTACATGACTACCTGGTATTATTATATAGCAGAACTGACAGGGAGATACCAACCTCACCTTAATTGCTGGAAAGAAAGTTAAAGAGCACCTAAGTTGATGAGCTTATCTTATTCACCCTCTGGGTTTGTCACTTATTCAGTTCAGGGGAATAAACACATCATTTACACTTGTAAGTACATCATGTCCTTTCTTCCCCTTAAATAAGTCCCAATAGGGAGCACTGCAATTGAGCTGCCAAAAAGGAAACTTTGGGGAAAGTCAAAACACAGGATTTTAAAGCTTGAGCACATTGAAAGTCTACCCTGTCAGTGTGACAGATCCCTATTTTATAAATCAAGCCTCTAACAGCTTTCTAAAATATAATGGAGCAGTCCAAATTACTGCTGGCAGCTCAGTGAGCTTAGGGGCCATAGGTGGTTGCATGATTCCATATTACAGGAGCAGCACTGGAAAGAGCAGTCCCAAGCACCTGCCCTATGCAAGAACAGTGTTATGGATACAGCACCCAGTCCACCAGGCATAGGTAGAAATCTGTAACTGGGAAAGCATGCAGGGAAATTCTACCCTGTTCTGTAATTTTTCACAAGGCATTCTGGCAGCTATTGAAACACCAAGTCCATCTCTGAAACACACTGCCACAAACTGTAGGTGACTGAGCCAAGATTCATGTGGGAAATGGTGGTGGTCCATCCCTCAGTGGGCAGGTACAAATGATCAGGTTGCCTTTCCAGGGAGACCTGGCCCAGATCCAGTGCACAGTGCTGCCCTGGGCATCTGGTGTCCCAAAATTGAGAGGATCATTACCCAGAACCACAGCATCTGACCTCCCTGCTCAGCAAGAAAGAAAAGGGATATTCTGAAATGACATAAGCCAAATGCCAGTTTAGGTGCTTATGTGTCCAGAGGAGGGCAACAAAGCTGGGGAGGGGTTTGGAGCACAAGCCCTATGAGGAGAGGCTGAGGGAGCTGGTGGTGTTTAACCTGGAGAAGAGGAGGCTCAGGGGAGACCTTCTTGCTCTCTACAACTACCTGAAGGGAGGTTGTAGACAGGTGGGGGTTGGTCTGTTCTCCCAGGCAACCAGCACCAGAACAAGAGGACACAGTCTCAAGCTGCACCAGGAGAGGTTTAGGCTGGATGATAGGAAGAAATTCTTCATAGAGAGAGTGATTGTCCATTGGAATGGGCTGCCTGGGGAGGTGGTGGAGTCACCATCACTGGAGGTGTTTAGGAGGAAACTGGATGGGGTGCTTGGTGCCATGGTTTAGTTGATCAGATAGTGTTGGATAGGTTGGACTTGATGATCTCAAAGGTCTCTTCCAACCTGGTCTATTCTTTTCTATTCTATGATACGTAGCTACCCAAAGTATCTCCACTAACCCCACCTGGAGTACTGTGTCCAGTTCTGGAGCCCCTATTACAAGAGGGATGTGGAGGTGCTGGAACATGTCCAGAGAAGGGCCACAAGGATGATCAGAGGGCTGGAGCACCTCTCCTATGAGGACAGACTGAAGGAGTTGGGGCTGTTCAGTCTGCAGAAGAGAAGGCTCCGAGATGACCTAATTGTGGCCTTCCAGTATCTGAAGGGGGCCTACAGGAAGGCTGGGGAAGGACTTCTCAGGATCTCAGGTAGTGATAGGACTAGGGGGAATGGAATGAAGCTAGAGGTGGGGAGATTCAGGCTGGATGTGAGGAGGAGGTTCTTCACCATGAGAGTGGTGAAGCCCTGGAATGTGTTGTCCAGGGAGGTGGTCAAGGCCCCATCCCTGGGGGTGTTTAAGACCAGGCTGGTCGAGGCTCTGGCCAGCCTGATTTAGTGTAGGGTGTCCCTGCCCGTGGCAGTGGGGTTGGAACTAGATGATCCTTGTGGTCCCTTCCAACCCTGAATGAAACTATGAAACTATGTTAAAAGATGGAAACAGACTCTGTAGAAGGCACTGAGGCTGCTCTCTGGTGGCATACAGGCTGTTTAAATAAGCGCTAAGGAGAAGGGACTTCCAAAGGATGTCCTAAAATTACCTTTGGTGGAACTGAATAATCTTTGCTTTTCCAACCAGCCTGAGATTACTTCTATAGCATGGAAGGAGCCCACCCCTTCCTCAGCACAACCAAATGCTACGCTGGAAAATGAAGTTGAAACGTTCTTGAGCACAAGGCGATTAGCGGAGGGTTGGGCTCGGCAAGTGCTGTTTCCATTGAAAAGAAAAGATATTTAAGGTTTATGTAACTTAAACATTGCTGCTGTTCAATGAACTGTAGAAATTAAAGAGTAAAAAAAAAACCACCAAACATGCATCAAGCCATCTGTGCCTCTTGTCTGTACAGCGTGGGGTAGAGTCTTAACAAAGGAAGATTAATGTGTGGAAATAGAAAGAACCATATAGAGAAAAATGTAAATAAGGATCAAGACTGCAGAGCCAGAACAAGGGCTGAGTTATAACTCAGGGCAGCTTTTCCATTGCCTGCCAGGAATCAACCTTCGTGTCCACTAAACCTTTCCAGCTGTGAGCAGAGAATTAAGGAAGGCCAGAGAGGAAGGGAGTGTGTTCTGCACCTCACAGGCTGAAGACACCTCAGGGCTGGGTTACTGCAAACATTATGAGGGATGCAGAGGAAGAGATGGAGAAACAGCAGGGACAGGAAACACTGCATGCTCAGAGGCTGAGCCTTACAGAAAGGTAAAAGGCAGAAACAACCCACAGGTAACACCCATGCACTGTGGGACAGAGGGATGCTCAGGACAGCCCCTTGTCAGCATGAAGCTGATGGGTCTGTGGAAATCACAGCTGCTGCAGATCTGGTCCTCTCTACCTCATCTACCCATGGTTTCTTGTATTAATAATCCAAGACAAATCTCCACCTCAAAGAACCTCTCCTCAGTTTTTGATGTGGCACATGAAGAAATACAAAAGAACATTTTTTTGCTTGAAACCTAAGCCAAAACTCCACAAAATCTTTTGGTTCCATTTCTCACTGAACAGTAACCTAACCATGTGCAAGTGGCACTGCAGCTCAGTCTTGTTTGTCCCTTAACCAGGGGAGCTCTGACCTCAAAAATCCCCGAGGGTTTCATAATCGATCAGGATCTGTATTTTCCAGGAGAATGCCTTATTTAAAAGGCATCTGAAAGCTGACTCTCAGCTAATCTCTTCACACCAAAAAGGCACTTTCTTTCCCTGTTTTCTTCTCTCTGCTGTTTTTTCTCTTCCTTGCCATTACCTGCACTTTAATATATATCCAAATTTTCTGATTTTAACTTGTCCCACTCTCCAGTCAGATCTCAATAAAACAGTAAGTAAATGATGTGGCCTACTCCATGTTTTTGTGCTCCTTGGGGAAGAGCAAGGCACAGGAAAGAAAGAAATGGGTGTGCAAGCCACACACCCACTTCTCCATCATGGGACATGAGCAGGGTGGCAGCTCTGTTCTCACAGCACAGAAACACAAGCAGCTCCCTTCTGGAAAAAAAGGGAATTTGCCTAAATGCACAGGCAAACCAAAGACTTTGGAGCTGTTATTAATAGACTGGGGTAGCTGGGAGAAAGCTCACTGCATACACTAACAAAAAGGTGTCTAAGTACTTTGAATTTCTATTTTTAGGGGGATGTGGGCAGTTAAGTAACCCCTGGCTGCTTGTGTCAGAGCAGCAGTGGCAAGTGTCCTGCCAACGGAAAACCCCAAGCCACAAAGGATGGAAGAATACAAAAATTTCCTATAAGACTGAAACAGAGCCTTTCAGCTGCAGGAGAGACAGAATGCAGGGAAAAACTGGGAAGGACAGATGGCCACACATTGCTAGGTGAAGCCCAGCCAAGCCCAGGGTAAAAGGCAACAGTGAAATACAAGAAGGGCATGACCCACCAGCCCAGCCCCAAATCACAGGGGGCACTTCAGGTAGGCACCAAGCAATTACTCCAGAGCCAGTGGTTCACCAATGGTGCTCCTTCAACCAACAAATCCCACAAGCACTCATAGCCCCTGAGGCCAGGAAGAGCATGGCTCCAACAGCCCTGCATTGCTGCACATCAGCAAAGCACCTGCAGGCAGCATCCGAGGATGCAGTGCCCCCAAAGCTGCACCATCTCCCTTGCACATCTCCCCTGCAACGCCAGCCTCCTTTCAAACCTTGTTATCCTACAACACAAAATTGAAAGGGATGAGACAGAGGAGCAGAAGAGAGAAAGTTTCTGCAGTTTCCAATGAAATACAAATAAAACTGATTTTGATTCTCATACAATCTAAGGAAGAAGCTCTTCAGGGCTTGCTGTGCTCACTCATCTGCAAAATGCATGGGGTTCACATCTCCATTGCTACAAGATTTGGCAAACCTGGGGCTGAGGTGACCAAACGCCCCAACCATGCTGAAACACTCCCTGAGAATGGCCAATTTGCCCAATTTCCATCTAACTTTCTTAACTTGGTGTTTCATAGAGAACAAGTAAATAGACATAAGGAAGAAGCATGGAGATAGCCTGCTGTGGGCCCCCAAGATTTTTCTGTGAGTCTAGCATTCCTGTGATGGCCAAAAAAAAAGCTACTCTGGAATTTGCTTTGACCATTTCCTATTTATAAGAGTGAAAAAAAAAAAAAAGAAAAGAAAAAGCAAAAAGAAAGTATTTCAGTGCTATTAAGAGAACATGGCTGATATTCAAGCTTGGCTTTGCCCACTTAATTCATCTGGAGTAGTGCTGCCAAGCATCTGGGGAGCTGTGGAGAGGTGAGCAGGCCAAGAGCTGATGAGGATCTGATGATTTGATCTGTGTTGCTGTCCTCTTCCATCTTTAAAAAGACCTGAACATTTTATTAAGGGCATCCAAGAGGATGCCTGTGATCCTTCTGTGTACAGCACAGGTGCTTATCTTAGTGGAATCTCCACTCATCATCAGCTCAAGCTGTTAAACACAAGAATGAAAACACACAAGAGCGGTCCTGTATGGATGAGTGGATATTGAATCCTAAAAGGAAGAAAGTTTGGTTCTTCAGTTCATTCAAAGTGGAGATGCTTGATCTCTTCCCCTTTAGCATGCTCCAAAATATGAAACAAAAACATTCAGTGAGGAATTCTCCCTGCAGATTTATTCATTTTATTTTCATGTAAACCCTGAAAGCCACCTCCCATGTCACTGACAGCTCTTCCAGACGTTAGCTGAGACTGAAGCAATATTCCTTCAGAGCTGGGTAAGGACCACAGCAGGAGTTTGGATCCCCAGTGGCTGTGGTCTAGGGGGATCAGTGCCAGGTTCTCAGTCCTACAGGGAAGGGCAGCCATGAATCCTCCTTGATATCCCCAGTGGGATGGAGGTCAGTAGCAGAGGAACCAGCCAGATTCACTTCGGGGCACATGCTTACCAAGGTGGGGCTGCCTAACCTCTAGAGCCCCACTACCCATCACTCAGAGGGGAATCACTCAAACCAGAGCTGCTAGTCACAGAGCCAGCTATGGTTCACAGGCAATCTGAATTCTGTGCTAGAAGCAGCCATTGATAACAATGGTCTTTGCTCCTCTTTATTCTTTCAAACACAAACCTCTGTGCGTGAGCATGACCATGGCCTTGTTTTGATGACAGAAAAAAGAAATACCTTCTTTCACACAGTCCTTGCCAGGGTAGATGGTAACTATGGAGCCTTTCACACTCATCTGGTGCTTTCAGATGGGCAAAAAAACCTTCAATCTTACTGGTTATAAATAAATGGGAAAGATATATATAACATAAAGCCTCACCATAATTAACAGAATACAGACAGGCCTGTGTCTGAATGGAGATGCAGCATTAAGTGAAGGTTTTCTTCCTTCTCTACCATCTTTCAAATAATGCTTAAAAAATAAATATTTGGCATATTTTTCTTCATGTGAGAGACAGAAAGAGAGGAAACCCATGCAACATTCTTTACAAGCTATTATTTTTATACTCCTAAATAGCTGCTGTATTAAGAAGCCAAGAGAACATAACTGTGTATTTAGTCCCAAAACAAACTCAGCATGAGTAGAGCCAGCGCTGGCTGCTCTCCCAAGGGCTTTGCTCTAACATACTTCAGCTTTGATTTGGAAAACCATCGCTAGGGAAAGAAAACACCACAGCCCCATGTCTGCCTGTCAGCTTGCCTGCCTACAAACAGCTGGCCATGGTGCTAATGAAGACAGGAATGGGACTGCAAAAGAAGCTTTTCCCCTCAAAAGAAAAAGCCAACAACAAACCAAACAAAACAAACCCCGTGAAACCTCAAAAGTTTATGCACTGGCTGCTGAGCTGGGACTCATTTTGCAGAGGCCACTGGACAGACATCAGATGGTGAGATGTTTTAATTGCTAATGACCTGGTCTGGATTTCAACGCGTGACACGGGGATAAAGGACTCTATATCCTATTATCAGGCCCCTGAGCAACTGTTACATCTTATTAAGTGTAACTAGATTCATAGGTCAGAGTCCCATACACAGAGAGGAGATGTATCTGCTTTGACTGGAAGCAGAGTATTATTAGGGCATTCCATTGCCATAATAATGGTTTGTTAGTTCCAAAGCAGAATCTTTACATCACGCTTTGATATTTTTACTTTCAGGCTACAGCCGCTGAAGTGACAGAGCTGGGCTGGAGAGCTATTTGTGCAGCAGGGATGAAGAACAGAGAGAGATTGCTGCTTTTTTATGTCACTTTCCACCCCCAAAAAGAGCCTAGGCAAAAGCACTCAGTGCTGTCGTCATCATTCTGCAGAGAGAGACATCAAGGCCAAGCACAGCTTAGGTAAGATCATACAACAAAGCAGAACAAGGACAGAAGCAGAAGTGAGCACTGTGTGTGATGTGGCAGCACTCTCTAACCAACAGACTGCCACTTCCTTCACAAACCCTGACACAGGAAGGGGGAAGGCAGAACCAGGCTGTGCAATGATGGCCAGCTCACTAGTGACTTGGTACCCAAGAGAAGGACATGGGTTTTCATGCAGGCCAAGTTAGCATCAACACAAACCCCTAAGAAACAAGGCTAGAAAGAACTAATTTGGGATATTTTACATTTTAAATGCATGCCTCTCCTTAAATCTTTGGAGCTGCTGCTTCTAAATAGACACCTGGCCAAATTCTGATCCCTCATACACCAGCATAGCTCCTCCAAAGGCAACAGAGCTGTATCAATTTCTCTCAGCCAAGAATCTAATCCAGCCCTCTAAGAGAGAAGGGGGCATGCAGGGGGTATGAGCTGTTCACCTACTAATTGCCTCTTGTAATGCTGCTTCCCACACCAAACACTCAGCACCTCACAGGGCTGGGGTCTTCGAGGTGAGGCTTAACATATATTGCCTGGTAGTTGCTGAAATGACCACCAGCAGAGAGGGAACTGTAAGTCAGCGGTGATAACCGGGGCCCTGCTGAGCTGTCACCAGTGGGGAACCTTTGCAGCTCCAAGAGGATGACAGTCTCATAAATAACATGTCTTCTAAGAGATGCTGCAGATTGACTTGCATTTCATTAAGCACTAAGAAAATGGGCTGACCCCTGCCGTATGGGGACTTGTGGGTTTATTGGCTGCGTTGCCCACTTCCCCCTTTTTTTGAGCGAGATATTTTTTCCTCCAGTTGGATAAAGTTAGATATTTTCAAGTCACAGGCAAGAAACTTGAAGAGGCATGTGAAAACCCTAGTGCTGAGGGTGGTCTTTGCAGGCTGCATGAACCATTTCCTGGCTGTGCTGCTGATGCGTTGTGATTAGATGGCATTTTAGCTTGCTGAGGAGCGTTAAGTTATGCTGCTCTCAGTCCTGCCACATTAAAGTGGCAGCAAAAAGCTTTCTGTGATTTAAGAGAGAGATTTTTTGCAAGGTGCAGTCAGCCTTTCTTTCTTCAAATCTTGCCCTTTTTTCTTTTCTTCCTCCCTTTTCCTTGAATTTCTTTTAGATGTGTTTTTGGAAGCACTGAAAACTTGATGAATCACTTGTCTGAATGGCCCACATAGTTTCCCCTTAAGTCAGCTTTGGCAGCAAGCCACTGAGCATATTTTGAGGCTTTGCTTTGAGTAATGGTGTTATTGGTGAGATTATTCAAATATTTGGAAGCCAGGCCACCATCCCTTGTGTACCCCACACTTTGCACTTAACCAGAGGAAGGAGGGCGGCAGGATCAGGCTGTAGAAACCTGGGCACAAAGACACTGATCATGAGGAAAGCTTGCTTCCAGAACCCAGTGAGTTTCCCTTTGGATATGACACCATAGAATTGCTTAGATTGGGAAAGGCCTCTGATGTCATTGAATCCAACTATTGACCTAACACCACCATCACCACTATACCATGTCCTGAAGTGCCATGGTTACACATCTTTTTAACACCTCCAGGAATGGCGACTCCACCACCTCCCCGGGCAGCCCAGGTCCACTGCCTGACCACTCTTTCAGTAAAGACATTTTCCCACCTAAACCTCCCCTGGTGCAGCCTCCCCATTTCCTCTTGTTCTATGACTTGACACTAGGGAGAAGACACCAACACCAGCCTCAGTACGATCTCCTTTCAGGTAGTTGTAGAGAACAACAAGGTCTCCCCTCAGCCTCCTCTCTTCCAGGCTACACAACCCCAGTCCTCTCAGCTGCTCCTCACAAAGCTTGTTCTCCAGAACCTTCACTAGCTACCTTGCCCTTCTCTGGACATGCTTCAGCAACTCAGTGTCCTCATGCAAGGAATATATGCAAAGCTGAGACATTCCAGCTGTGTTACTGGCAGCTGGATGTGACCTCTGGAACAATCAGGTCCATAAGGTGCCCGCACCAGCCTTGTGGATGAAGCAGCCACTGCCTTTGTGCCTGCCTCCTGGGGGTGATGGAGCCTGTGGCAGCATCAAGACAAGAGCTCTGCTCCCAGGCTGCCATCACCTGGGTCAGGAGGGACTGCAGGGTCCAGTGCTTGGGGCAGGCACAAATCTACATGCAGGGAGTCAGCTTTGCCTCTGCCAGTGTACAGGCATTTAGGTGGGGAAAGACCTTTAAAATCTTAAAAGTCCAACTGTAACCCCCCTGCCCCTGTTCTCTCACTGGAAGGTGGCTACAGTTGTATTCCCCATGAGGTTTCTCACCCTCAGTCTGATTCCTTGCTCTCCTCTGGGGATCTAATCTGCCAGTAGCTGCCCTTTGTCCACATGCCTAGCAGCAACGATGCAAGCTCTGGCTTTCTGGAGGCTTAAAAGGACAGAATGGCTGCAAAGGGAAGAACAAGTTTTTGGACAAATCAGTGCAAGCAGCTGGGGAGCATTTCAAAGAGATCAGAGCCTGAATCAAAACTCCTTTATTCCAAAATTCACTGTTCTGAGCAAGATTCACATTTTGCAGATGTCCCAATGGATCTTGTCTAACATGTGGCTGGATCTGGGAGTAAATTCTTCCAGTACTGAATTCTGGAGGACACCACATCTCTGCACCCTCCAGTACATTTAGAAAGTTTTTTTGACTTCAAGCTAATCATTTAAGCAGAAGCACAGTCCTTTTCCTAGCAACTGGATTCCAATTAGCTTTACTTTTCCTATCAGAAAAGGAAGCCACCATAAAGCAAGCATCCCGAGAGCTGATAAGCTGAAGCAAGCACAGGAGGACAAGTTCAGTCCGAGATACCTCACCGTTTCAAAGCCCCGCTAGTGCTCCTTTCAGACTCACTTTAGCATGGCAGGTCACAGCAGTATAAACATTGTGGGGAAAAAAAAAAGAAGAGGCCCAGCTGGCAAACAGTCAGAACTTGCTGTTCTGACCCAGTAACCTACTTTCTGAGCACCACATTACATGAAAGCCACCCCTAGCTCAGACTGCGACGTCACCTCTTACTTAACTTCTCAGAGGCAAATAGTGGGTCTGGTTGGGAAGAGTTAGACAGGATGTGGTCATCATTTACTTCATGCTGGCCACAAAAATCATTTTAGGTTAGACAGGAATACAGAGAGTTGTTTCTAACCTCAACTCACTTAAAGCCACCCTCTGAACATGCATGCTCCATGCAGTAGGGTTTGGATGTGGGAGTCCTTCATACTGACACATGGAGCAACCTCAATTTTGCCCACAACTCCAGTGCCAACATCAGGAGACCTCTTTTATCTCCATAGTGCTGCTTCACTCTGTTTTTACTCTAACTCACTCATCCAGACCCGATGTGGTATTCAGAGACCACATAGTTAAGTCTTAAAAGACTCAAGGACCTCTGTGACCAGCAAAAGCTGCTATCTTGTGACAGCTTTTTGTGCCTGTTCTCCCATCAACAGGGCAATAGTCAACACCATGAACCAGCTCTGGGATGGCATCTGTCTTTGTCTTCCCCTCTTTGCTCCCCCAGATTTCTCCCCCATCTCAGGCTTCTCTTCAGTCTGAGAAGCAGCCAAACTGATCCCAGGTTTTTTGAGGTTAAATAAGAATCTTGGGGAACAGCTAAATATGGTGGGGAAAAAATGTATTCTCTAGGATGTACAGTATCCCTTTTCTCCAGGACAGCAACTAGAGTCCTGGGAAAGCACTGGTTGAAATGCACCTGGATACAGTGTTGGTAGCCTGCAGACAAGAAAAGTGGCAACCTGTGGCACTCATCATCCAGCTACAATCCACACTTAACATCTGCTGTTCCCCAAAGAGTCAGGCAACAAAGACCAGCTGTGAAGTTACTATCTGTCTCACAGCATAGTGGATCATTTATTTTCACATCATAATCCTGGGACTTCCAGGGGCAAAAAGGAAAGCAAATTATCCTACTGGTACTCTCCTGACAGAGCACAGGAAAAGATCATTGGGTCAGTGCTAAAGCAGAAAGGATCAAGGCGACTTGCTGGGTGTTTTGGCAGCCTACTTCTCATTTGAGCTAGTGGAGAGATATTGAGCAGCCCTTGCAGAGTATGGCAGAAGGCATGAGTGGAAGACTATCCAGAAGTGTAGCAAAAAGAATTCACAATCACAAGACTTCCAAGAGTGCCAGAGGGTCTCAACAGTGCCCTGCAGTTCAGCAAAACACTGTCTACATCCTCAAAGCATTTTGATTGCCTAAAGCCATTGGGAGTTTTCCCCTCAAAACACAAATGGAGATGGACTAGGAGTAAAATTTTCATGCAGTTCTCAAAACAAAAGAAGCACAGAGACAGAAAATGATCCTCATCCTCCAAAATTATACTCTTACTCATCATGATGTTTGAAACTGTATCTGCCTTTGTGAACACCCTTAGAAACCAATTTTTTGTACTAGCCACTGAGAAGCCAAAGATAAATTGAAAGACTAAAGTTTAAATTTAACATTTGAAAGGATTCATATTTTTTACTGAGTATCAGGGAAAACAAATAAACAGTAAAACAGAGTGAGAGAAATTACAGAGAGGGGTCTTTAGGGAAATTATGGGAAATGATTCTTTGCTGGAATATGCCCATTTTTGTAGGCAATCACTTCCATTACATCATCTCAGCTGAAATACACAGACACAAAATCAGAAGAGGTGGAAATGAAATGACTTTTGGTCAAACACTCCAGCTACATGCAACAAAGAAATGGTTGAAATAATCAGAGCAAAAATGTCTTGAAGTTATTCCACCTTCCAGCTGGTGCAAACTGACTAAGTTTTTATTTCTCTTGACAGTTCGACTTCCCTATTGCAGAGCAGGAGGGGACAGGGCAGTGTCTCAAAAGTTTTAGCAACATGTTCTTGCATCATCACCACCCATTCTTCTACCATCTTTTACCAGTAGTTATAACTCAACCAAAGATTAAAAGCATATGGAAGGATTTCACTCTAGCTGGCATAAGCACAACACAAAAGTAAATGTTGTGATAGACAGAAAAAGTAATTTTTCTTTACTACAATGTCTAATTTAGATCTCTGGAATTGTAAAATTAAAACCTATTCTAATCCATACTTACACAGAAATGCATTTTAGGCAGATTGCAATATCTAACTGCTTATTACACCAGAATCTTGAAATGACTGTATTGTAAAAAAAATAATTGCCTGATTATGAAATTCTGATGATAAAGACACTATTGTCATGAAAACATCTGGGCTACCAGCCTCCAAGAATGTATGAAATTTCAATAAGCAGAACAAAATCAGGAGGCAAATGAAAGAAGACTTATAAAGAAGTCCAGAGGGAAAACATCACCCACTGCAGTTTCTGTATGGAAGTGCTGGTGATGACTACAAACAAACCTACTCACCATAGCAGAGCATTGGCCACCTATGGGGGTACAAGGGACAATGAACAAATATGAAGCCTGTTCTCACATAACCTTGGAAAAAAAACTATCCATTTACTCTTTTATCTCTTTTACCTCTCCATAATGACAACCTAGGAAACATTCATTGACCAGGATGCTAGAAGACTGCTTCACGATCTGAAGCCTTAGAATAACGGAGTTGTCAAATTGAAGGGCGCAGCCATCAGTAGCATTTCTATAGCATTGAACTGACACGAAATGTGATGTGAATGGTGTTTGTAGAACAAACCAGGAGCAGGGATGAAGGAGGAGAGAAGGTCAGTAACATGCAAACAGGAGAAGCATTGAGAAAAGCAAGAGAAGCAAGACTGCTGCGTTCCATTCAGCCCAACAGGGCTAAACACCAACGCACACTCCGGGCGTGTTGTCGAGCCTGTTAGAAATGTTATGGTAAGAGTGAAGTTAGAGGCTATGCATTTTTTAGCTGCTTATCAAATGATGGAAGCTTTTCTTGGAGAACTAGGAGTACAACAACAATGGTATCCCAGACATGAGATTTTACACCAGAAGGACTAGAGGAAGCACCAGAATGTCTGCAGTAAACTGGGAGATGCAAGTTACAGAGAAGAGACCTAGTCTGTGAGCCAGGATATGGTCGTGTTGGAAGGACCTGAGCCCAAGCCCTGATGACATGCACAGCTACAACTAGCCCTGAGCAAGCAGGTGATTCCAGGGAAGCTAATGAGGACCCACTGTTCAGATGGTTAAACGTCAAATGCGTGGTCTGACAGCTGCAGTAAGGCTTGATCTCTATCTAAAGCTCTCACTACTATTAGTGACTTCACAACTGATCATCCTGAACCTTGGATTCTGAAATGAAAATCTCATGAGTAAATGATCTGCAAGGCCCCAGAACCAGACTTTATGGATGAAACATTAGAGGATCCCTGACAGGATAAGACACTTTTTTTTTCCTTATGGGGGTGATTACAATGCAGATGGCATCAAAAGCACAGTAGCCTTCTCACATGGTTGCCATCTGTGATTCTCTGCTAAAGGCTTTATCAGGGCTTCTATTATAAAATGCTTCCGGCTGAGATTTATAATTCAGTGGACAGTCAAGCTCCCAGCCAGTAAGGCCTTCCAAATGAAAACTGTTCAGTTGTGGGTATTCTGCTGATGCTGGATATTTTTGATCAAAGATATGATAAAAATCAAGAAAGCAGTGTCAGCCTGTGCCTCAGATACATCTTCCATAAACAGCTCTGCAACACAGCCAAACTGATGGAGTCAATCACCTCCTTTGGCCTTGAGTCTGCCTGCTTGCTTGCAGGATGTTCAGATGCTAGGATAAAGCTCACCCTCTGTGCAAAGGCTCACCACAAGATTTGCACAGCACTTAAGTCTCCCCTAAGCTTGGTATTTGGGCTTATGGGGGGATTTAAGTGCACTGTGGAGTGGCCTGCAGGGTCCTGCTGAATAGAGTCACACACACTAGGAAAAGCTTTCCTATCTTCTAAAGAAGTGTTACTCTTCTGCCAAGTGAATAAAGATGTGCTTGCTATTTACTTTCCAGCACTTATTGCAAAGCCCCTATTAACTAAACTACTAAAACACACAACCTGTATTGACATAATGCCAACAAATTGTATACAAACTCTCCACCCTGTACTTAGTAAATATTTGCTTGGAAGAAAATAACCTGCACTGTCAGGCACAGGGAGTCAAGACCCAAGACCCTCCTATTTCTGCTCTCATGGGCTCCAGAGCAGAGTGTCTAGGACCCCTTGAGCTGTTTTACACAGGGTTCAAACATCAGGCAAACATATCAGGAAGAAGACAGCCAGGATAAATCACACAGGCTGGATGCAAAACTCACTGTTACGGTGGCCTCTTGTAAGTCTGTAGCAACAGAGGATCTTGGCACAACACGAGACACCTCAGGTTTTGCCCTGGGTGTTTGAAAGTCTGTCATACAGGGACATGTCAGTGGTTGAAATGATGGCCCAAATCCAAAACAATCCAAAAAGCTCAACATATATTACATTAGAACATCCCCTTTTCTTCAGCCCTTTTAAAGGCTACCTCAGCTTTCAAAATCCAAGCACTCGAAACACAGGAATATTGTGAACGTTACTTACTTTTAGGTGAATTTCCATAGTACTCCATGGATGGATAGATTTCTAAAATACATTTTCTCCTGTCCAAAACACAAGGAACCTGAACTGAACCTTGTTTGACATTTACAGATTGCCCTTTTATGTAACTTGAGTCTATTAAAGCAATTGCACTCTGTTAGACTACACAGTGACTAAACCTCTTGTCAATGGCAAAGTTGCCTCTGA
The DNA here is from genome assembly GCF_026170545.1 of Melanerpes formicivorus. Classification (NCBI taxonomy): domain Eukaryota; kingdom Metazoa; phylum Chordata; class Aves; order Piciformes; family Picidae; genus Melanerpes; species Melanerpes formicivorus. The sequence continues at coordinate 11,629,617 of NW_027142374.1, forward strand.
CTTCAGCAGACTGAGTTCCATCCCTAAAACCCCATGAAATTTTGATCTGTTAGTGTCCTGGCTGGAGCTAGAACAGAACTAATTATGTTCAATGATCTTATTTTTCAGCTCAGTCTCTTCTAAGCAGCTCGTTTTCTGGAGTTAACAGCATGTTTTCACAGACAGTGTCTGCTTCTAGCAGTGATAATGCTGATGTTTATAGTTAGTACCAAGGACTGATGTGCTGACCAAGGTCACTGCTGAATCTTGTGTACTATGTTGGAGGTGCAGAAAGTGAAAGGTCACACCTGTGGGGAGGAGCAGACAGAACCAGCAAGGGATTTAATTCCATACATGACATACTCAGTATAAAGCTGAGGGATAGAATAGAATAGACCAGGTTGGAAGAGACCTTCGAGATCATCAAGGCCAGCCTATCATCCAACACCACCTAATCAACTAACCCATGCAACCAAACACCCTGTCAAGTTTCCTCCTGAACACCTCCAGTGATGGTGATTCCACCACCTCCCCAGGCAGCCCATTCCAATGGGCAATCACTCTCTCTGTGTAAAACTTCCTCCTGACCTCCAGCCTGAACCTCCCCTGGCGCAGCCTGAGACTGTGTCCTCTTGTTCTGGTGCTGGCTGCCTGGGAAAAGAGACCAACCTCTGCCTGTCTACAACCCCCCTTCAGGTAGTTGTAGACAGCAATAAGGTCACCCCTGAGTCTCCTCTTCTCCAGGCTAAGCAGCCCCAGCTCCCTCAGCCTCTCCTCATAGGGCTTGTGTTCCAAGCCCCTCACCAACTTTGTTGCCCTTCTCTGGACACACTCCAGCAAGTCAACATCCTTCCTAAACTGAGGGGCCCAGAACTGGACACAGTACTCGAGGTGTGGCCTAACCAGTGCAGTGTACAGGGGCAGAATGACCTCCCTGCTCCTGCTGGCCATACTGTTCTTGATGCAGGCCAGGATGCCATTGGCCCACCAGGGTCTGCCTTTTTTTCAATGGTCAGTGTCCATTCTGCCTTCCATCCCGGTCTATACATTCCTGAATCCAGTTCCCATACACTGCTGAGTCCAGTCTGGGACTTCCCCAGTGCCTGCCACAGCATCAGTGGTGATGGATCTGCCTTGGTGAGGTGGAGTAACAGCAGCAGATCTTTGAAAGAGCAGTGCCTTCTACATGGGAACAGGGTATGAAGCGCACACACTCCCAAAATAGGTGCATCACACTGCCAGGCTGTCACAGCAGTTTTCTGAATTTGAACCTATGCAATCTGAGATCCCTTTTCTTGGTGTCAAACCATATTTTGACTCTTGCCAGTTCTCCCTGCCCAGCTACAACTCCGTTCTGACAAACTACAAGACAATTGCTGCTGTGCTAACAAATCCCTTAAACCTTATGTTGACTCCGTGCAGAAGCATAGGCAGAGATAAATAAAAGTGGAAAGAAAAAAAAAAGGGAAAAAAGAAGGAACTCTATAAAACTGGTATGCTACCCAGACCCTCATACCTGCCTTTCAAAAACCAGTTAGACAGCAGTACCACCTTGGATTAGAGGGGCTGGGATTTTGTTTAAGTTTCAAATAACAGCCATGGGAACTGCTTTTAGTTGGTCTCGTGTCTTCCATGATCCACTGGGAGAATGGACACACTAATGTTGCTTATCCAAATCCTGTACTCCCTACCCACATCCCTGCTGCTCAGGGAAGACATGAGCAAGACAAATACATCTTATTCAAAGGCATATTTACACGAGTTTTGATGAGTCATGTAGCAGATAAAGAAGTCTTAATGCACTTCCTTCTCCTACACACTGCCCTGCACTCAGTGCTTTGTCTGGAACTATTTCACAAAAGAACATCTTAACCTTTTTTTCCTCCTCTTAAGTTTTTTTTTCCCCCCTTCTCCCATAGAAGAGCTGTTTCCAAACAGCAATGCTCCCTTCTGTTTCAACAGCACTGTCACTCACTGTATTGTTCCTGAGCCGTTTGGAATGCAAATCCATTGCACCCCACCAAATTTCACACTGGCAAATGCTAAGTGAATTGTTCATTTTGGCACTGCAAGGCAATGAGCTTGTGCACTTGAAAATACAGCCCTGAATTTCCTACATAGCTGAAGCCAGCTCTTGCTCCAACTAGTACTTGATGTTATTAGTGCAGGCCCTCTTTCAGCAAATGCTGTAGTGAAACTTCAGCTCATGCTTGAGCTAATCTCTATTCAACAAAGTGCTGCTGTGCAAGCTGAAAATCTACCTTCTCCCAGCACTTGTGTTTCAATAGTTTTTATTCAGCTGGGGCAAGATTTGGCATCCTTACAAGGAAGCCTTAACTACAGCATCCAGATCAAAAAGTTCCAGACCTCCATTCCAGACCTCCCCTCAAAACTACCGAAAAAAGCCCCATCCCAAACAAAACTAATAGCTTTAGCATGCATTTAAAGGTGACTGGAAGATGTTAGACCATCAGAACTGCTGCAGAAATACTTTCTGGTAGAGCCCAGTCAGAGCTTTGAGTCAGGCTGCAGAACTGGCCCCAAACATGTTGTAGGGAGCAGAGTGCCTACCTTACTGTTTTACAGGAACTAATCCTGGCTTTTGTAAACACAGCCATGCTCTTGAGAGCTAGCAGTAGCTCACATGCAAACAATGGCCCCTTTAAAGTAAGCTTTCTTCTAACAATGATAAAGATCTAGGCAGTGGAAATGTTTAAAACTCAATTCCTCCAACAAACCCTTGGTCCAGGGCAGGGCAGGCCAGGCCAAGCAGTCTGTGACCAACTGGAGTATCAGACTCCAGGCATGGCACTGGGACACAAAATTCATGGTCAGATTCACTGGAGACAAATAGCACTAAGCTTCTGGAAAGCAGCTCGGAGGGTCCAGACAGCAACTGTTTTGGGCAGAAAGGTTTTGTCTTCCTTAATGCTGGGAATCTTTTTAAGGAAGACAAAACCTTTTTTCTGTTTGTTTTTCCTTGCCTAAAATAGCTCTGACTTACATTGCTTTGGAGGACTTATTCTCTTACCTCTCCCACCAAGCACTCTTATCTGGTAGGTGGGTTAATCCGGGAAGTGCTTTTCAGGCATAAATGCCACACTGGATCTTTCCAGTGGCAAGACAGCATGCTTATCCTTACAGATCTCATACTAGAATCATCTAAAGAGTATTCAAAATTCTGTAATGTCCTTCACCTCCTAAACAATTGCTAAAGCCAGCCAAGGAAACCCCAACTCAGTTGCTGAAGGCTGCAGAGAAGATACAACCCAAACGTTCGTTAGGGTTGTTTTTCCACCTTAAAGCAAAATGTCACAAGTACTCATTGGTACCATTCCATTTAGAAAGGTCTTCACATTTTGGGAGCCAAAAGGTAATTTCAACAAATATTTCCTCCTGAAGATAAAAATAAGAGTGCAGTTATGGTAACACAGCTGTGTTTTTCAACAGCTTCTTCTGTACTACAGCTGGCTAAAGATACAAATGATGTGCTTCTCCGGTAAGACACAACAAACTGGTTGAAATTCACAAGAGCGATAATGCACCTTCGGCTTTGCTGCGTTTAGCAGTCAGCAATCAAAACACGCCCTGAGGTAAACACCAGAGGAGCTGGGCATGCACTTCCCCGGGGCTCTGCTCTCTGACCTCATTTCCCTGATGCTATCACTTTATCCTCATTATAACACTTCAAGAAGGGATATAAACATCTCATACATCAAAATGCTCTGGAGTTATACAAACAGCCTGATTCAGCAGCCCTCGGGGTGTAGTTTCATGACGAGCTCAAGAGTATCTTGCCCTTGAAGAAGCACTTCTGCCACTCCCACCCACCCTTGCATGGAACATCTCTCTTGCCTGCTTGAAAGCTGGTGCTGGGTGAAAAGTTTTTAAAGGATCAGCTTTCAACTAGTTTGCCACTACTGTGCTGATGCAGGGGAGAGAGCAGGAGGTGGAAGACAGAACTGTTTTATTTAGTCTTAATCCACCTTGCTTTTCAATTGGTGTCTTTGATTGCACAACCCATCATCTGTGATGGCCACCATGGAGTCTCACAAGCTCCCCTGAGGAAAAGGGAAGATACTTCAGCTCTATATCTCAGAAGCATGTGAATGCCATTGGCATCAGTTGGATGACAGCCAGGAATTCCACACTGAACTTATAACCCTGCCATTAAGTGATATTACTAAGGTAATCTATCTCACATCTCCTTTTCCTGATAGCATTTCAAACCACTTCCCTGACTTGTTTTCTTAAGCTTTAACTCTAAAAGTCATGCAAGGATGTCTCTACCTTTGACTGTTGGAGATCTTCTTGGGTGGCACAACAAAACCAGAGGCCTCCAGAAGCTCCTTCCAGGCATATTTTGTATAGTTCCACCCAGAGAAGGGCCATGAGGATGATCAGAAGGTTGAAGCACCTCCCCTGTGAGGGCAGGCTGAGAGAGTTGGGGTTGTTAGTTTGGAGAAGGCTCTGAGAAGACCTTATTGTGGCCTTCCAGTATCTGAAGGAGGCCTACAAGAAAGCTGGTGAGGGATTTTTTTAGGGTGTCAGGTAGTGATAGGACTAGGGGGAATGGATCCCAGCTAGAGGAGGGTACATTTAGATGTTAGGAAGAAGTTCTTCCCCATGAGGGTGGTGAGACACTGGAACAGGTAGCCCAGGGAGGTGGTGGAAGCCTCATCCCTGGATGTTTTTAAGGTTAGGATGGATGTGGCTGTGGACAACCTGATCTAGTGGAGGGTATCTCTACCCATGGCAGGGGGATTGGAACTTGGGGGGCTGACAATTCTGTGATTTCAAAATACATATTGTAATTGTCAGCCTTCAAACTCTAGGCATGATCCATTGTCCCCTCTTCACACAGCACTCCAACCTCATGCAGAGCTTCTCATGCAACCACAGGAAAGACAACAGCATAAGCAAGCTCCCCCTACATGTGTAGAACTGCACAGATGACAGGACAATTTAAGGGGAGTGAAGATATTCTTTAACACTATTAAATGCCACTGAGGAACAGCTCCTAAGAGCTGTGAAGAGGAAACGATTCACAGCGTTCAGCAGGGAGTTTTATTGTCCCATAAAGCTCAGCACCGTGCCCCATATGCTGCAGTGCCATTTAAAGGAAATTTATGGCCTGACATTTACCTCTATAAACACTTTTGGGGCACAAAGGTTGCCAGAGGTCAAGGAGCTGATTCAGCAACAGCCTTAGTTTAATATTAAGCAGCACTTCCATCAACAGGATTATTTATCTACTCAGATTCAAGGATCTGCTATGCACTTTGACCAAAGAGGGTCAGAAAGCAGATAATTTCTAAAAAAACCTGCTGTGTCTTGGGATCCACAGGTGAAGTCTCACCTATAAAAGAGAGGGAGAAATCTACTGCTTTCCTAACACAGGACCACAAAGGGACAGTCATGCCCAATGTAGCAACAGGGAAGAATGACCTAGGGCTGAATGCCAGTGGGAGGTGGTGCAGGAAGGTGTCAGGAGAAGTGGGTGACCAATCTTTCCTCCCTCCCCAAGGCACATGGGATAGACTTGCACTGGTGCAGGCTAGGTCCCAACAGGATCTGTGGGATAGGGATTGGCATCCTGTTTCACAGGACATAGAGCCAAGAGACTCTGTGTGCCACTTGCCAAAGCCCCCACCCATGAAAGCTTTCCTGAGTGTCCCATACTGCTGCCCAGGAACCAGAGTGTTCCCCCTTTCTATACAAGGCTCTGTTCCAGCTCTTTAGGTTACTTGCAAATCTGTGCTGCACTGCTAAGCAATGTACAAAGCTACATTTTCTGACAAGTTCCATGTGGCACCTGTTCCTCAGAAATCCTGTTTTATCATTGCTCAAGGATGAGGGGCTACAATCCCTTCAGCAGACACACAGACAGAGTTCATTCACCAAAGCTGGTGACTGTCCTGCTCCTTAGCTTCCTTTGTGCCTTTGGGATGACTGTTTCCAAGGGACAACTGTTCCTGAGAAAAGCAGCCTCCAAATTTGACTTTGGGTAGAGGCCAAAGGTGGATTAGGCTGTCATTCTGCTCACTTCTGCTTACACCTGCATGCTGTAAGCAGCTTACTTGCAATATGACAGGTTTAGCAAAAGTGACAGTTGCCTGCTGTCCAGTATCATCAGCTAGCCCTGCCACAAGAGCTCAGACATGGTGCTCCATCTCCTTACCAAACCAGCTTATGAATAAACATACAGCCTAGCACAGTATTTTCCACACAGCTCAGTCAGTACTTGGAGCAGGGGGCTGCCTGATCCACCCATCTGTGGAGACTCAGAAATCAAATTCTAACTATGATGAGGCCAGAATAGCAAATAGGTTCAACAAACTGCTGAGTTGGAGGGACTGGGATGGTTAAGCATCTCTGCTTCCCTTTATTACTCATCCTTCATTACCTTTATTACTCTGGTCCTCAAGTCTACAGAGGGAATGGCAATCTAATCAAAAGGCTACTGAAATCAATGAAAACATTGAAATTTATTGGTCTGCCTTAGGCTCAACTCCCCACGGTCTCAGATACCATCAGCACTCCTTTCCTCAGCCAGCAGGGCTCAGCACCTTTCCCAAAGGTGCTCTGCATCAGCAGTTCAGAGCCAGACTGCTCCCCCTGGTAGACAGAGGAGTTTGAAAACAGAGGAAAGCTTTTACATGTGTTGTAATGTTAAAACAAGCTTGGTATTCATCAGATGTCTGCTAATTCCTGCAACAAAATACTTCAACTAGAAGAAAAATTAGCTGAGACAACCAGATTGTGACAAGCAATACCCTTTGTATTACAGCCTCAGCTTTACTTTAAATAGGTTAGAGAACAGAATCAGTTTCCCTGATGCTGATTTAAAGGTTTACATATAGTCCCAGTCAAAACTATGATTCCCCTTGCAGGGGGAAAAATCATAGATAGAAGAGCCACACTGTGAGCTGAACCATTCCCTCCCTGCTACACAGAACTGTGGACATTCATGGCTGTAGCACGTGTTGTGGGATGCAGCCCAGGAGAATGCTTTCCCAAAGGTCTTCCCAGCAATCCCAAGACCAGGTAATTCGATCATAATTTCAAGTGCAGAAAATGAAATGTTTTCATTATAACTATACCTGTGGGGCAAGAACATCCCATTAATTTACAAGCAGCTCTTTAAAGACATCCTGGGAAATTTTCCAAGAGCTACACTGAAGTCAGAGAACGTTTAGTTTTTAACTTTAGGGGTTTTGTTAGCACGTTGGGAATCATTCTTGTTTTCTTCTCTCCCCAAAATAAAAGCATTTCTTTTCCAAAGCTGAGGCACTTGTGTTCAACCTGGCTCTCATCCTGACGCTGAGGTTTGCATGCTAAGAGCTTCACTGGCTGCAGCTCGGAGCTAAATTCTCAGGGCTTATCAAGCCCCCAAAGCAGTGGGGTGAAGAAAGATCGGAAAAGACAGGGATTCATCACCCCATCCCAAGTAACTTGAACTGCAGTCAGTGGCTGAGCTGCAAACCCAGCTCTGAGCTATCTGCAAACTAAAGCAAGAAACAGCAGAGGTTTTAAGCCCTTTTTAATACTCTGGAAGATTTGTAAGCACCGAAGAGTCATTTTACTGCAAAGTGCATCAAACGGTTTTAGGTTGGTGAGACGAGTGCTCGCGGCTTCAGCAGCCCCCACGAGGTGGCGTTTGCAATGCGACAGTGGCAGCCTGGGGATCAGTGACTTAGGTTGGTTGTTGGGGGTGTTTCTTACGGAGCTGGAAAACCCTTACTGATGCTCCCTGTGCCACTCAGGCTCGCTGCTCTGACTAGTCCTGTTGCTGTACCCCAGGCATGCAAGCAGCAGTTTGCTGGCAGATGATGGTCTACAGGTGAGAGGAGTTTACCATGTGCTGGGCACAGTCTAAAAAGCAAAACGAGGAGCTTGGGTGGGAGCAAAGAGAGAAGCGGGATGCTGCTCCTGTTCCTGGAGCATGCAGCAGGGTAAAGATGTGTGGGGATCCCATGGTCCCTGCCCTGTGCCCAGCCCCATTGAGGTCCTGCCACCCAACTGCCCCTCATCTACTATTGCTGGACCCAGTATGTGCCCTGGACCATGCCACAGAGGCCCCAAGAGAAAAAGTAAAATGTTAAAGGCCAAAATCACAGCAGGGCAGACAGCCAGCATGAACCCACTCACCAGCCCACACAGCTCAGATTCTCCAAATTGCTCTGTTATGTGACACACTTCTATACTGTTTGGCCCCAAAACTTCTCAAGGACTTCTTTTCTTACCCTTGGAACCATGAACATGTGCAAACATTTACAGTTCTCTAATTCAACAAACAGGTAAGGAGGTTTAAGAGGGTAGCATGAAGAAGACAATGTTACAATGCCAAAGTTTCAACAAGAAACATCCAGATACCCATTGCCTGAAAGCCTCTGCTGCACAGTCGGTACCCACCCTTTCCCCCTGTCACTGATGCCTTCACCCGAGTCTTTATGGGTATTTATAACCCTAGAATTGGGTTAACACTGTGAGTTTTTAGGGCTGTTTACCATGTGCATTTCTCATCCTGTTTGTCTGGATGCCAGGTATGGCTTTGATTTATTCTAGAAACACATAATACAAACACAACTTCAAGAACTCTCCTTCCCAGCAGAGCTGCTGAAACAACTTCAGAAAAGCAGTGATATTACAGAAATATTACACTCCTGTTGCTTTCTCACAACAGCTGGGAGATGTGTTCAGCTTTGTCACCTGAGTGCTGGGAAGAGACCGACCTCTCACTCCAAGTTCTGGTCCAGCTCATTCCAGAAGCGATCAAGTGCTGTTGCCAAGTGCTGATGCTCTTTGCTTCCACTTTGCTTTTTGTTCTTTTGCAACATCCCTATTGGCTTCATATTAGAATTGTTAGAGGTTTCAAGAACCAGACTCCTACAGTGGTTTGACAGCAGGCATCTGACCTCAGTACCATGCTTGAGCAGAAACAGTCGTTGCAGATGGGAGAAGAGCTTCCAAATGCTCCAACTGTGGCTGAACGTCACAGGTGCCTTCTGTTAGAGCAATCTCAACACAAATCAAGGCCAAATTGCTCAATTCAAGGACTGACAACTGGTGGGGACCACGTGTTGAGAGCTGAAGCAGCTGCCAGCAGCACCATCACAGGGCTGTGCTGGTTTACTGCTGCAGACTTTCTGGAGTAGTTTACTCCTTGTGGCACAGGAAGGCAAATGCCATTGGGCATCTCTGCCTGATTTTTGCAAGGAAGCAAAGGAAACTACCTGCAGGCACCTTTGGTAGGAGGGCTGTCAACTAATAGGGGCAAAGATGCTCAGCATTCAGCCCTGCAATGGCTCTGATGCAGTGGAGGCAGCACTGTTAGGAAGAAAATTTAGTGGCATTAAGTTATCTCCATGGGGACTTTCCCAGAATGTGTACCAACATCAAAAAGTCAAAGCAGTCCTAATGACCCTTATCTACATAAAACACTGCTCCTTCAAGAAGCAAGTTACTTCTTGGGCAGAGCATGCCTAGCCGAGCTCTTGCTGAGGCACCTGGCTGGTAGGAGTTTTAAACAGGTCGTATTTCTGCCATAGGAAAGATCCAAGAAAGGTGCTGATCCAGGCAAGTCAGTGACAAATGTGAGCAACATCAGCTTGCTCAAAAACAGTTCAGAGAGGGGAACAACCACCCCATGGCAGAGCTCAGACAAACTCAGGGCAGCTCTGCCAACAGGTGACTTGCAGCTGAACTGCAAGTCCCAGCTCCACACCACATTGTAATGATGTTTACATTCTTTTATTACCGTTTTGCAATGGCAATTAAACGCAGGCATGTGCACAGAGAGAATTCTCCTGGATACATAGGGCAAGGCTCACCATCTGCAGGCAGTAACTGGACCCTGCGGGCTTAGCTGGGGAGCTGCAGAAGTTACAAAGCCAACACCATGGTGATCGTGCATGAAAAACTAGGCAGCTATGAGATACTTCTACATCTGTGCTCAGCTGTGAGATACTTCTATATCTGTGCTCAGCTATGCACCCAGGGCTTGGGGGCTTGCAGCGTTGGAAGACCCAACTCCATTGAGGACTTTGTCATTCTAGGGGGACAGTTGTATTGCTGATGCACACAGGATTAACTCAGCTCTCCCTCCTGGAAGGGGAAAGCAGAGGTTTCTGCCCATCCTCCTGCCTAGCAAGACAGATATTACATTAAGGAGACAGTGGAGCAGAGTCTTTGACATGTGGTTAACTCTTGGCATTTATGTTTACATTCCTAGCAAGGCTGCCCATCACATCCAATTATTATAATGATTTTTATGACCAGTTATGTGCATTGAGGAGTCTTTGTTTCCTGGTGAGTCCTGTCTTGCTTTTATTCAATTGCACCCTACCCCAGAAGCAGAGAATCTGGTAGGCTGAAGCTGCACTTTTCAGTCCTAGTGTGACCAAAGCTGTTCCAGTTTAGTTTTAAGCACAGGACCCACCTGACTTGTTAGTTTCTCACCAGCTGAAACCAGCTCACAAAGAGAAAACTGTAAGTGGATGAAACTGAGACAGGCTATCCACAACTATCCCCTTTCCCCTTGCCAGACCACAGCACCACTTGGAGTCTTGACATTGTCATCCGGCATGAAGGATGGGTGATGTGGCACAGGAGAGGGAGGGAAAGGATAGATAGGAGGGCACGGTAGGGCACTATGCTTTTGGGACCTGGGAGTCATGCAGGCAAATAGATCTTAACAGATATAATTTTTCAGCTGGACCACTATCCCGTTCTGGAACAGACCATGTTTGGAATTAGATTTAAAAAGTTAGAAATCAAACCAAAACACCCACCCAAATCAGGCTTTTTTCTCCTGTCTGAGAAAGAAAGGCAACAATCCCAGTACACTTGCAGTCCAGTGCCATACTATAAGCACTCATCAGGTAGCAGTGTGTGTGCCTGCTCAGGGCACCAGGCACCTGAACTACTCCTTCTATTTTTTCCAGTGCTGTCAACAGGCAGCTGGTACTAGGGTACAACCCTACTCCATTAAACCTCTTGCACTTTGACACCAAACTATCTGCAGGTCAAACCATCTTCTGTTTGCCCCTGACTGGTATCATCTAGCCAGCAAGAGAGAGCTCTCTTATTCATAAATACTAATGGCATTTTTGAGTCCATGGTCTGTTTTTGGCCCAGGGAATGAGCCCAGTGGGATACAGAGGGGAGTCCCAAGCCAAGTTTTAACAGACCCATTGTCCCATATGCATGCTTCCTCCTTGCCCTTCTCTCCAGCTTCTTGGAGTACCCAGAGATGTGATGTTGGCAGCATGTGCGGAGTAATAAAACTGTGAACAACACCTTGCCATCCGGTATTGTAATTAACATCTACCCATTGTCCTCCCCAGGGTATAACCAAGAGTGAGCACAGACCCCAGACAGGGTCATGGTTGTCGGCCAGTTGTTGAGAACCACATTGCATGTAGTAAGAAAGAGCTTGCCTCAACCTGCCTGCAGTCTTCACAGATAATGTGGTTTATTAGTTGCACCCACTTACAGTGAGCAACCAATGGTCTTTCCCAGAGTAAAGAGATGTCTCTGCAGCACAGAGAAGCCACCTGCCCAGTGCAGAGATGGTTAAATACCACACTGGCCACCAAGATGGGATTTTATTGTCTTTTTTCCTTCCTGAGGTCTGAGTCCCAGACATGGTAGCCGCCAGCCTCAGCCAGCCCTGCCACATTTCCCCCAGGGTGCCTGGGGTGAGGGTAAGAACCATTGGGGTGCTACTCTCTGCAAAACCTCTGCAACCAACCAGAACCACAATGGTGAGGTGCAAAAGAAGAGGCCACCACACATCCAACTCCCTATGCCCTCTGAGGTTCAGCACAAAAACTGGCAAACAGTCTTCATGTAGCTCATATGAGCCCAGAGTGAGACACTGCCCATGGGCTAAGTCCTGTCTGCTTATGCACATCTCCTCACAAAAGGGCCAGATAACCAGGGGAGGACCAGCCAGATTTATGGAACTACCTGACCCAAGCACAATGAAAGAAGAGCAAAGATGGAATAGGATGTGAGCCCTGGCAGCCTGCTATTCCAGCTGAATATTGCAAAGAACAGATGCAAAAGCCAAAGCGACAGGAATTGGGGCAGCAAATACCTTTTAGATGATACACAAAAAGAGAGAAGAGTCTAAAAATTGAGCACAAGAGATTCACAGTCCCAGGGGAGCTTGTATCTAATAGCAAGCAATTTTTCTGTTGCACAGTTCATTTTAGGACAACGCTCACCCTCACAGTGCCAGCCCCACAGCCTGAGGCTGCTCTGGATTTAGGCACCTGACCATTCAGGAACAAACATTTCTGTTCGTGAATAATTCAGATCCCTTTGCTTATTTAGGTTCATTTGGTCTCTGTGTTTTTTTGCTGTTTGAATCTTCTGCACTTACAGCTCAGTGGGCTGCAGATGTACAGCCCTTCCATTTCTGTAAAGGAACCATCAGTTTCACCAGTAACTCCTGCATACTTTAAGCACTTAGAGGAAGAATAACCCCTGTAACAACCCCCAAAACCTCGGGCATTCCCTTTGTTGTTCATCCTGCTGCAAACTGAGGCTGCTTTCTGCTCTGAGATGCGTATTTGACAGTAGCTCCACAAGAGTGCTACACATATGAGTAGCAATTCTGTGACAGTGGCAAGCATGCCCTGACATATAGCTCCAGTCTAAAATCAAAACAGAAGTGGGTATCCAGCACTCATGGACACAGTCACCCAGCATGCACTCACCAGTCAGAGTTAACATTTTCACTCAGACAAGCAAACACACCAGCTGAACTGCTAACAGGTACAATTCAAAAACCAGCAAAGCCCCAGCAAATTGTGTTCTGAAAAGTGTCAACAGCTTGCCATGGCCAGATGTAAAGCATCTCACTGCCTGAGCACAGCTTTCTCCCAAAAAGTGTTATTGCCACTGTTAAAGGAAATCCACCATGGGTTAAGCACAGCACATTCCCAATTGCATTTTAGATACATCAGAGGAAACCAGAAAAATACTACAAACGAGTTCTGGAACTGTTTTGCAAAGCAGCAATATCTTAAAAGGATCTCTTCCAAGGCACCCTGCCAGCTGTGCAGTGCCAATGCGAGCTGAAGGTCCCACCACCTGCACCCACATCTCAGCCTGTCATTTGGGAGCCCTTTTCCAGCACTGTACACACTAACACATGCGTGTGCACCCCCACCCCAAGAAACACCCTCCTGACTTACCCTATAGCCAGCCAGCAGCCCCAAATCCTCTGAAAGCTCCTGCAGAAGAGTTGACAGAGTTTTCCCTCGTTGCCCAGCGCGGGCGTTACATAAGCGGCACCGTTTCCGCAGGCAGCGAGGATGCACCAGCCGTGCTTCCCCACGCACATCCCTCGCCTCCCCAGCCCACACCGACACAGCTCCTAGGGACAGCCACGCCATGGCAAGCGAGGAAGGGGCAAAGCGGGCTTTGGGGGACTCGTGAAAAGCGAAGCTAACAGCACCAAGGAAAGTTCAAAAGGTGCCCAGCATTTATTAAGAGGCATTGCTACTATGAAAGGGCTGGGTGCAATGGTGCAATGTTCCTTAGCCCGCTGAAAGCAGCTTGGCCTAGATTTTCCTGTACTGTTTGATGTGACCATTCATGCACACAAGAGTAAAACTTTCTCTTTGCTTTTAATTAAGCCAAAAAAAAAACCCAAACCACCAAAACCAAGCCCAAAAGTAACACATAGAAAAGACCTTTTTCTACTGTCATCTGGGTCTCCTGAGCTCCTGTCAGATGGGGAGTATGCAGGGACCAGCCCCCATTGATTAAACTATTATTAGCGGCAAACAAACAGATGTGCTCAGCAAAAGACAGAACGCCACCACCTCCCCCTCAGACTAGATACAGGACAAAAAGCATTATTTTAGCAAAGGTTCATTTGGTATTTTAGCTGAGGAAACTGGAAACATTCTCTAGCACACTGGGTAGAAGTAAAGCATGCAGCAGTTTATTCCTCAGAAATCAAGACAAACAAACAACAACTCTGCCTCCACTCTGCTCCCACAGACAACATCCTACCAGCTTTTGTACGACAGGGACCAGGTCCTGTACTTGAAATTTCATCTTAAACAAAACATGGCTTGTAGTCATTCAGGAGGTCCCGGTGTCCATGAATCATTGGTTGATGTAGTGCACAGCCCACAAATGCAAAGGAGCTGTAGCTTTAGGACAGACATAAAACTCTTATGCAAGCCATAATCCTCTCAGACTCCTTATTCAGTGATTTTAAGATCTGTGCCGTGGGAGCCTGCTGGCATCCCAGAGCTTTTAACCAATCTGGAAACGGGGATACTCCAGTTGCAGTGCCACCCTCTTTGCCAACAAGGGTGTTACCATTGGCACAGGGCACTACCTGAGAGGATTTTGGGGTGCTGAGAATTTCTGTATGCTAATATTTTGGTCCGCTGCAAAACTGCCACTGTTGCTTTCTGTGCTGAGTGAATCACCAGGATTAATCTCCTGCCGAGTTCACTGAGGTTAACAATAATCAAGTTAAATTTACACTGTATGATCAGAGTTTAATTAGGTACTGTTATACAACTCCTATTAATTACAGTGATAATACCCTTACAAAATGCAGATGGGAGGGTGGGGCTGTGGTCAAAGGGGGCCTGGCTGCTTAGATGATTTCAGGAAAAAGCCACATTAAAACATTCTGTCTGTACCTTTAGTTACCTTCCTGCCTCTGCCAGCACCCAAGATGAAACAAAAAGCTTAAAAATAAAAAGCTAATCCTACAAAATGTGAATCTGGAAGACAAGATTAAAGACCTCCCACATGCTACGATATCACCTTCTGTTTACACCAAGAAGCAATCCCAGTGAGCCAGAATTGTTATTAGCTTGCTCTACTCAAAATCCTAGCCAGAAATGTCCAAGGTGCTACAAATCATTTAGTTTGCACTGAGGTATCAATTCACTTGAAACCAAAGCAAGTCTTCCTAACATTATTAAAACAAGTTTCTCTTTCTTTCCCTGAGTTCAGCCCTCCAGAGGACCTGTTGGGTCAGGGCAGACACCAGCCTGGGCTCAGCATTTGTCTCTGTACAGGCACAGCCTCCAGTGGGACATGGTGACTGCTCCTCTCCATGCCCCTGAAGCACTTGCAGCGCCTTAGGAGGATGCTGTAGGGACAGGCAGCTCACCTGAGCTCCTCAGTGAGCTGCTTCTGCTAGAAGCCTGGTTGTCTGTGCTGATGAGGGAACACCAGATCATGAATGCAGGAGAAGACTCCACCTTTCTGCAGTTGGTAGCAGGATGCATTAGGAAACATATTGCACATTTGCTTTTGGTAGATCTTGCCTGATGTGTCCTACAGCAAGAGCAAAGCTTGTGCCATGTGGCTCTCATTTAGCATCTGTTAGATGAGTTGTTAGATGCCTTCAGTAAAAACTGCAAGAGACCACGTGCTGTAACTGCTACTCAGGTGCTAACACCAAGCTCTGGCCTTGCACCCATATGGTTGCAGACAGCAGTAAAGGTCTCTTCTTTAGTAAGTAATAAGCAACACAGCGTGAAACTTGTTGGCAAGACAGATAACTGTCAAACACAGAGACCTGGGTGAGCCTTCTGCATCCAGGCTCCCTCTCTGCAAATTGCCTGCTCTGTAAGTGTGTCCCAGGAGAAACACTGGTGTTTGCCACTGCTGATTATTTAAGGAAAGGCATTTTCTTTTCTTCTTCCTGCAGGTTTTTTTCACCCTCTTTGTCAGACTGTAGCCAACTAGCAAAATCCAACATGATTTATTATTCCCACTTCGCACAAAACACCTGTAGAAGCAGCAGCTTGCTAGGTTGTACTTTATTAATTACCTGGCCCTGCCAGCTACATAATTATCTTATTAAGTTTTGGCTATATACACTAAATTGGCACATGATAAAAATGACTGGAGGGCACTCACATGGGATCCAGGAATGCCTCTGGCTCTCACCCATTACAGACATGTGACTTGTGCAGAAAGGAGTTATTTTGCCCACATGGTAACTCCACTCACTGTCCTTTGATGGACAGGTCTTCTGGGGATACACAGGGACTGCATCAAGAGAGGGAGATGGTTTCTCGGCAGCTCCTTGCTCTGTAGGCAGACTAAGATGGGCTTCAGGCCCATACATACTTCTTACTGTTCACATCCATCAGAGATGTATGTGCTTCAGAAGATCCTCAGTCTCTCCCAGTCCTGAAAGTTGCCAACCAAGACTATAAAAGGACCTTTGCTTTTCTGGAAACATAGGACTAGCAGAACATCTCAGTTCCCTTGCTGGAATTTTAGCTTGATTTAGGCACAAAGGACTTGCTATTCCTCATCATTCCTAACATGAGCAGGGGCTGGCTAGAAAGCATAGGACATTCTCCCTAAAGTGGTGCCCTGAGCACCTCCACATCATCTCAGGGCAGTAGTGCTCCAAGAGGGAAGGTACCAGGTTTTGACCAAGGCCTTCAGCTCTTTAGTGGCTGTTGTGGCACTTGGTCCTTCAGGGCTAGGAACAGCACTTGTGACACACTAACGGGAGTACAGCAATGCTCCTGCAGTGAGGCTTTGATTTAGGAAGCAGAGCTCAGCCCACTGCTCTTGCTGATGTAGTGACCTGGTTTTGTCAAGACTGTTTTTCTCTTTTCATCTTTGATGTCATTTTGGAAGGCAAGACATGAGATTTTCATGGAGGCATTGACTCAAAGTTGGACTAAAACAAAGTCAATCACGATACCATTATAAATGAATGAGGGTGCAATTCTCCCTTGGAGGATTATTACACCATTTAGGGTGCTAGCACATTTATCTCTGCAGCTTTGGTAATCACTTTCATGCTCCTCATCAGAATATACTCTAATCCATTTATATTTTAACGTAACAAGTTACAAGGATTATCAACTCATACTAAATATGCTCATCCCCCAAAGCATTTAAACAGCTCCTACAATTCGTCAAGAAGATCTTGTTTAATGAGCACACATCTACTGATCAATGGGAAAAGTACCATCATGTTATATGGAACACCAAATAGCAAACTACACACTGTGTAAGTCACTTTCCTGTGAAATGAAATATTTTTTGGCATACAGATACTATCTTCATTACAATATACCTTTAAATTACTTTTAGTGAAAGGGAGAGTTTGGGAAACAGAGAGATTGCCTTTTGCTTTGGGAATTTATTTACCTTGCACTCTAATATTTGGAATGATAGACTACATTCAGCCTGTGCACAGGATTACATCAAGCCAACAGATCACTCAATGAAATTCAGATTAAGGAAAGCTGTTGATGCCAGCTAGGAGGAATCCATCAAAAAATACCCCAACAAGCTACCTGACTTGCACTTAGGCCAGTTCTAGTGCTGAAGTGACCATGAAAGGATGCTCATTGAAGCCAGCTGGAAGCCACTGCCAGAGAAAGTTAAAAATCTCTCTTGTCCTACTGACCTGTACTCAGTCACAGCATTTTTCCACTTGCAGCTGTCTTGAAAAGGCATGGGAGAAAATAAATGTCACCTAACAAACTATACAGACATTCCTTGCCTATTAATACAGCTGCCCAATACATTTATCAGCATAATTATCTCAGTTACCTTCTGGTGTTCACTCTGCTTGCAAACAAAATCCCAACTGAGTTTGTAAGGTAGGATCAGAATTACCCTCTGGAATCTTCAGTCTTTGAACTTCAACTACCCACTTCTGCCATGGTGAAATCTCTTCCTCCTACCGCATGCTTCATCTCCACAAAGTGGCTTTCTCCACTGCAAAATGTGAAGCTGATTGTCTAAGTTGGTTTCATCTTTTTTTCCTGCAGATGCATGTTCTATGAAAACAGTGTGAAACACTTTTGCCAGACACGGGCTAGGAGACACCAGGAAAGCGTCTTATTCCTGTGCACCCCTAATAAATAATCACAGCAGAAGGCTTTAAAATAGGATCAGCCCGAAAGGATGCTCAGAAGACCTTTGCCAAGTTAAAAAAAGAACAATGCAAACACAGCTTCACAGAGAATTTGGTTACAATTTATGCAGTGAATCATACAGATTAACCCCTCCTTGCAGCTAAAACTCAGGGTACATCTGCTTGACTGGGATAGCACGGGAGTCAGCTCCAGCTAAGGGTGCCTTCTCACAGCATGGGGCTTCAACAGCAACACTGACTTCAAGTACCTCCACTCACCATGATCCCTTCCTAGCTACACCACACAATCATCTACAGGACACTTTCAGTCAGAATGAAAAGAGAGAGTGTTACCATCCCAGATACTCCCTGATACCCTGCCTATGCAGGATTAATAGGCCCAAAGGCAAAATATTACAGGTCTCTGCCTTTTGCTGTCCCCTCATGTATCAGACCCACAAACCTTCCAGCAACACCATAAAGAGTTTACAAGCACACCAGGCCAGGCAATGAACAGAATCCAATACTGTTTTCTTCACTCAGGGAGCAAACTTTGAAAAGCTCCTTGATGCTCAGAGATGCAGTTTTACTGTGGCAAGGAATTTTCCTCTTGTGAGCTCGATGTTCAAACAAGTTCCCTAGTGAGGTAAGCACAGGCTGCCTTTTAATACAAACACAAAACTCATATTTAACTTATTAGCTGGGGGAGGAATACAGATGAGGGTTGGATGAATCTCGTGAGTCATCGTTTCTGTAGGATAAAAAGCAAGTTTGTCTCAAAAAAAAAAAATGAAATCCATTCATCTGCTCCTATTGTGTATTGCAGATAGAAGTGCTTAAATAATAAAAAGATTAATAAAAACACTTCAACCAATTGTTCTAGAAAATAATGAAGAATAGCTTTTGGCTGATGAAAGAATATTATTTAAGCACAGAAAAATAAAACATTCCAAACAGCACAGTGTTTTGGAAGAGAGAGACAAGTGCAGATTAGTCATGCTTGAATGTACTTCCCCAAACAATACACTGCTTAGAGCTAAGACTAAGACATGTACATATCCCAAGGCATACAGGAAAAATGAGGGTCTGTGCATTAGTTTAAGTCTTTCATTCCTTACTCGCTGCTGCATAGTTCCAGTCTCACACCAACCCTTCCCTGAGACAGCACCACATGCATATTCTGCAGCCTGGCAATCCAAGTCGTTCCCAGCTCAATCTTGTGGGTAAATGAAGGGAGGTGCTGTTGGAGTGTGAAGCACTCTGAAAGCACAGTGCTAAAACTACTGGAAGGATAATGGTATCACACAGTTCGAGCGCAGCATCATTCTCCAGTGCTGTGCAAGTTTCAATTAGCCTTTTTTGGGCTTTGTTTTGGTTTTTTAAGATTTTAGGAGGTTGAAGGAAAGGCTCACACAGAGAAAAGGTATGTCTGGAAGAAGCCCAGGAAAATCTAAAGCCAGCTGAACAATGGCACAAACGCTGAAACAGGGATTTCATGGAATACTTGAAAGGCCTGACAAAGAGGGAATGCATGCACTACAGTGTGAGATGCACAGACTTTGAAAAGAACATGCAGCTATGGAAAATGAGGTAACATGCCAGGTATCCATTGATTCAAGATCTCAGCAGAAACAGTCTCAAAAGAAAAATCTTAAACCCCAAAATCACTGTAGACAGATGTTGGCTAATGGCAGATATTGCTGACATTAGATTCAGCAGTCTGGTCAAAAGATTCAAGTTTCAGTTCCTTTCCCCACCCATTCTCCATTTCTAAACCTGTGATCTGCCACAGCAAATAAAGCTAATCTCAGTGTATCTACACACAGTAAAGATGTGTTGTTTTTTTGCTCTACAGAGATGTAGCTCAGAGGCCAGGCACAACAGCTCCAGGAGTTTCCAGGTACTAACTGCACTAAACACCACTCTACCTGAACTTTGACATGTTTGCTGTGTTTGTTACCCAACACCCTTTTAGTCCAACCGACCTGCTTCAGGACAGAGATCAACACTCACTGCACTGATAAAGATCTAAGACAGCAGGATCCTGTCTTGCTCTCTGGGTATTGCCACAACAGTTTCAGAGAGCACAACAAGGCAAGCACTGCAGAGGGTGGTATCTGGATACTCAGTGGTACAGTCTCCAGGAAAGTTTAACACTCCATTGCAACACCACAGACCTGTGGATGCTGTCACACACAGAATTCTGTGATATTAACCATTTTTTTTTCACTCTTCATGGAAGGGACATGCAGGGTACTCTGGAGGGGGAAATCCATCAAAGCCAACACTGGAATTTTGTCCAGAAGTTCTTTCTTTGGCTAAAAATAAGCAGCTTAAATTTGTACTGAGTCTCAAAAGCCTAGTATAAGTCAATTTTTTGTCTGGAGGAAATACTAAGAACAGATTATGTTTTTCAAAGATGGTTGGAGTAAATGATGGCTTTATACTTATTTCCCTGTGCTAAGAATGCACATAGGAATCAGTCAATGTCCTGTTACTGATGGATAGCTCTTCTTCCAATACCTCATTTTCTGCATTTCATGTTGTTATCAGATTTGGGACCAGCCCTTGCTAATTCTGCAAAAACCAGGAACACAAACAGGAGAGCTCATTTAACCTGCAAAGCTTCACCTGCTCATCACAGGAGTCTGGAGCACACCAGCTTCCTCAAACACAGCAACTTCATCTTACTGGTCACTCTGTAAAGTCACCTTTGAGGCTGAGCTTAGTTTGAACTGAAAGAAAATTGTCTTGGCAGAATTCAAGGGAATAAGACAAAATAAATTACTGTGTCTGCTTTACTGGCCAGTCAGTTCACATATTATATCCACATATAGATGTGATCAGCTGAACTTGTGCTTATATAATCAGCCATGTTATTGCACTGCTCCATCTTTAACTGAGTAAAATTGTAGCAAATTAGTTCTTTTGCTGTGCAGAATTACCTGCTGTGAAGAATTACCTGCTCACCCTTTGAACAAAGTCCATTAAAAAAGCTGTTTATCCCATCAAATTGCAATTTGGACCATGCAGCTAGAGCACAGCTGACCTGAGGTAGGAAGTTCACAAGCCACTCAGCTCCACTTCCAAACTAATCTCTCGCATAAGCTTGATATAATGCAAACATGGCTTTTTTTTCTTGGCATGGGCAGGCTTCTTGAAGCCAGCACACACTTCTGGGTGCTCTCTGAGATTTCCTGACTGAAAGACTCAGTGTAGATTTCCCTCAGAGCTGGATCACACCAACAGTGCTATTCACTGTTCTTACCATTTGGAACATGCTTACACAAAACTACATTTGAATGCAGAGTTGGACTGGTTTGAATCTAATAAGCATTTGACAACATAAGAACATGCTATTGTTTTAGTGTGGTTAATTACTCTTTCCAAGGCCCACGACAATTAACTATCTAAGAACTGTTTGTGAAACTGGAAGCTTTTCCCCCCTGGCATTACTGTTTTCATGCCTCAAACACCAGATAGCCGATAGCACTAACAGTTCTGAAAATGCATGGACAGGAAAGCACAATCCCCACTAAGTGGCATAAAATCCTCATCTCTCCCTCCAAAGCTCAATGTAATCTTAACTATGGATCACAACAGATGTCACATTACAGAAAATATTTGCTCCCACTGAAAGCACTTGACAAATATCTAGGCGAGGTAAAGAGGGAGAAGTGCTATAAAGAGTGAGGAACTTGCTGCTGCTTGCCAGAGTATAATGGGGTTAGAAATAAATGATAGCTAAAAGTAAAGGAACTGGCTTCATGTAACAGATCAGTCAGTCATTACAATTGTATTTCAGATAGAAAACCCAAGATCCAGTTTTCATTTAGTAAAACTGGGATCTGTGAAAAAGCTGCTATTCAAGGTTATTTCCAGTATCTCTGTTGAAGCCCCTAAGAGTTAAGGCAAACAGAGGACCCTCCTATTAAACACATGATAGACAACATCTGATCTCCACCCAGCAAGTCTGAGGTATGTTGGGCTAAACCTGTGAGTGATGAGCTACAGCCAGTCCACATTTAATCACAGGAAGCTACACCTAACACACAAAGAGTCATCAAAAGAGTTCAAACACCCAAAACAGCAGAATTGCTTTGAATTTTTTGTTGAAGGCATACTTTATACTGGGTGGGGGGGGGAGAGTAATGCAGTATTGAAGACAAAACACAAGCTTCTAAAGGAAATTGCTCTATCATAATGCTTCAAAGTAGAATTATTAAGTATTAAATGATTCTTAGAGGAATTCTTCTAGGAAAGGCTCAAACTGTGATTAAGTTTGGTAGCAAATAGGGCTATCAGACACAAACCCACCTACATACCAAAGACTCATTCCCTTGAAATTAACTGCATGAGGCATTCCAGCTGTGAAGTTAAATGTCAGTATTTCCAGTTGATCTCCAGCATCAGGAAAGCCGTGAGTCAAGCAACTTAAGAGAAACTCTGCATCTTGAGAATGAGAAACTGGAGCAGTGTGAAATGGCTCCTCAGTGGTGCCTGCAAGCATGGGCCCACACCTACAGCAGGTTTCATTCTTTGACTGCTATTACTCCTACTCATAAGTGATTCTTCAATTAAAAACCATTTTAATTAATAACACAACCCCTGTGCCCTGGGGCCATTTACACTAAAACTATAAAACCACATTGTGTCCTGTGCCAACTGTAAGCATCGACAGCTTCTTTCCAGGCCCATGAATAGTTTGCACTATTGTAAAACCACAGTTGCAAGTAAGCACCTGATCAATCCTAGGAATACTGGGCACCCATGAGGAAGCCTCTCAGCAAGAACGTGCCACCCAAAGCTGTTGAGAGGGTTGTAAAACGTGATGTCAAAGAAGCACCAAAAAACGCAGTCCCATGTATTACAATGGACAGTCATCAAGTAAATTAGTTGACTTTTAAAGCTCTTCTCCCTGGTCATCCTTCACCACAGAGTTCCCCAGTCAGTATCCCTGCCTTCAGAATGTGAACCACCATTGGCTCTACCTTTTGATTTCAGAACACAAACTGGGAGACCACCACTTGCCATAACTGCTTTCTACAGAAATCCCCATTCACTTTCCTCATAAATTCTCTTACCTTTTCAGGTTCAAGCAGCACTCATGTCCAAAGAGTTCACATCTCTTGTCTTACACTACAGCTCAGCATTCTTATGCAACACTGTGAGTCAATTCTTCTAAGAAAGAGACTCAAACTGTATCCCACCATTGCAGAAACTCAGACATCAGCATGTCTTCAGGTAAGAGAATGACTGTTAGAGCCCCAAATCACACAAAGCCCTTTTCAAGTACAAGAAGGTCTCCTCCCCTTGCAGAGAAACACCAAGCACTGCACCTGTGAACTTGAAACAAGAAGCTTGTGTGTCTCCCTTAAAGTGAGAGTTGATTAGAAATAATGAAACACTAGAGTGGCAGATGTTCTTTGGTATTTTTAAAGAAATATTTACACTCCAAAGGCTTGACCCTGCCCTAAGAGATGACTCAGTCTGTAACAACATTAGTTTCCACAAGACAAAGCTGGATAAAAGTGCCCCAGATCACTCACTGCAAAGCTGTCAACCTCTGAACAACTTTAATTGGAAGTTAAAAGCAGGATTGGCTTGCTATTTTGTGTGGCTTCATCTAATATTTCAGATCAATGACTTTGCATAATCTCCTCAAGAATATGGCGATAAACACTTCTGAGCAAAAACGTATGGTGCCTCAGGCATCATATACCAAGCTGTGCCAGAACGTTCTGGTTCTCACCCTACCCCACCTCCCCAAGTCACTCCTTTGCCAAATGGGCTGCAGCATATCTAAATGTCAGTCATACCCATATTCTGTTATTTTGCAATAACATGTGTGGCTTAGTTTGCTATTTTAAGGCCTTCTCCTTTGCCATGTCTCACTCACCTGAACCATTATCAACCTTACCCCTGCCTGGAGGCTTTAAACCCACTCTCTCCAATTGTGTGACTAGAATAACTGTGCATCAGTCTGAAAGTGGTCAAAAACCACAATAACATCAAACATCTTACTGTTCACCAATGCACAAAGCAGGAATGTAATTTTTCAGGCAGCACACAACCTCTCCTCTCCCACCCTAGAACCAGGTAGAATAGCCTGCCCTCTACTCTGTCCTGCTGCAGTAGCAGTGTGGCAAAGTTACATCCTCAGTTTGATAGTGTCCAACAACCATCATAGTTAGAATTTGCAGGAGATTGACCTTTTAAGGAGTTGGTTTTTTGGTGGGTTTTCATTTGTTTTTCAGTGTTGTGACAGTTGTTATTAGGCCCTCTCTTACATAACAAAAACCATGCAGGGAGTGTTCTGGTTTGTTTCAAATACACTGTAAAGCCTGTCTAAAGTCCATGTACATTAATCATAGAATCAGCCAGGTTGGAAGAGTCCTCCAAGATCATCCAGTCCAACCTATCACCCAGCCCTATCCAATCAACTAGACCATGGCACTAAGTGCCTCATCCAGTCTATTCTTGAAGATCTCCAGGAACAGTAACTCCACCACCTCCCTGGGCAGCCCATTCCAATGGCAAATCACTCTTTCTGTGAAGAACTTCTTCCTAACATCCAGCCTGAACCTCCCCTGGCACAACTTGAGATTGTGTCCCCTCATTCTGTTGCTGGTTGCCTGGGAGAACAGACTGACCTCCACCTGGCTACAACCTCCCTTCAAGTAGTTGCAGACAGCAGTGAGGTCTCCCCTGAGCCTCCTCTTCTCCAGGCTAAACAACCCCAGCTCCCTCAGCCCCTCCTCATCCTCTCTCCAATCACTGTTAGGCTATGACAAATAAGTCCCACTAACAACATCATCCCAGGCTTCACCAGTTTCTCTGGAGACTTCCTACTCAGTACTAGCTGTTAGTAGATGAATGAAGACAGGCATCCCAAACCACAAACCAGCGCTGCCCACCTGCATGCTGTCACAGGCTAAGTATCCACCAAAGTATCCTGCAGGCATTTGAAAAACCCCAAAGACTGTAGGAAGTATGGAACAAACCCAAAACAAAACACAAAGAAAAAACAACAAAAGAAAAATCAACTCCATTTGAGATTTCCCACTTATCCATTCCCCCCACTGCCCTTACTATTCTTAAGATTTGGAAACATTCCAGAAAATTTGCTCAGAGTTCCATTCCAAGGTGCTTAACCCCTGCTAGACACAATTGCCTGCTTTAGCTAAGCTGCCCAATTGTCAACCTACATAAGCACATGATGGAGCACCAAGAAATAATCTGGAAATAGAGTGGTGTCATGGGTTGATTTGAATCTGCTGATGATATTCAATCATGCTGCTGTCATGCCAGCTTCAAAACCAAAGTGCTGGCTGCAGCGAAGTGTCATAGGGCTTGAAGTCCAGATTGTAACACAAGGAGCTTCCTGCACTGGTGGCTGCTTCTGGTCTCTGGTTTTGGGGTGTTGGTCTTTTCTGATGGGCAGGCTGCAGGTTGAGGGTCTGTGTGGAGGATGCTGGCTTCTGCTGCTGCTTCTGCATTTTGCTGCAGTCTTCTGCAAATAGGTTAAGGTAATTATGCCTTGTATCATTTCCAGTAAAATTCTTTATCTCAACCCAGTGGGGTTTTTTTGTGTTATTTTCCCTCTCACCTGTGTTGGCAGAGAGGTGGGGTGAGGGCAGGCTGTGTTAACCCAGTGTAAGGGACTGAAAATTATAGATGTGCTTCAATGCTGTTGGGAGACTCTGAGATACGGGATCCTTCGCTCTTGGCGCTCTGGGGTCGACGGAGGGGCTTTGGGATCTGGGAGGCTCCCTGGCAGAGCATTAGAACCCCGGGGGTTCCCTGGCGATAGTCGGCAAAGGGAGATTTTACAGCCGTGGAAAACGCGTGGGGCATGCACTCTACTGCCGAATCAGGGCGGGTGGCTGTTTTTAGCAGCAGTGTGAAACTATAAAAGACGTCACAGGATGACGGGCTTGGGGGTCAGTTACAGGGTAATCGCTTACAAGCGCACTGCTGCTAGGTTGCCGCTGCTAGGGAGGTCAGCTGCTGGGGTAACCGCTTATGAGCCGCTGCTGGGGTAGCCGCTGGTACGGAGTCAGCCGTGAGAGAGCCGCTTGCGAGAAAGCTGCGTACAAGGGAACTGGCTGCTGAGTCGGCTGCTAGAGTAGGACTGCCCAAGCCTGCTGGTGCTGCCCGCTCCTGCCTGGCCCCGCTCGGCGCCTCCGTGCGCATCCTCCCTCTTGTGGGATCGCGACTCACGCCCCCTACAGACCAAACGCCGCAGTGGCTAGGACACAGGTGTTCCAGCAAGGAGCTGGGCTCAACAGGAAAGGAAAAGCTGTGTATTTGTGCGCCGCTGGGGGAGAGTTTGACAGCAGCAATAAAAGATAAGAGAACAACGGCTTTGTCAAACCGACGCTGTGAGAGACTCCCTGCTAACGGTGATAAAGACGTTGCAGGGACAACTGGAAAGCAATCAATTAGTGATAATGACCCTGCAGGAGCAATTATAGGAGCACAGTTGTTAAAGGAGGAAAGGGACCAAAAGGCAATTTTAAAGGGGGTATCCAGGAATCAACTTTTGAGGGAGGCAGGTACACAAAAGGAGGTGAAGTCTTCAGAGGAATTAATTTTGAGAGAAAACATGGCCCCTTTGGTGGTCTGACCCAAGGAATCAGAACTAGGGCCGTAGGGGCTGCAGAGCACATTCATGGGTGGTGACCATCAATCGGGCAGAGACTTGGGGCCGAGCCATGGCAGTTTTGGGAGAGGCCCCTAACCCAACAGGGATTGTGGTGACCAGGACTTCAGAAGGGCATTCCCTGAGATCTAATGGACAGGCTCCCAAACCAAAACTTGGAAAGCCTCATATAGACATGGTCAGTGTGAGAAATTACCTCTAAATCAATCCCTAATGCTCCATCCTTAAAGGACTTTGAGAAGCCAGTTAGAGACAAGGGGGCAGGAAAATAGACCCTTCATCCCCCAGAGGTGAGCAGGGGAAAGGAAAATGAATGTTTGTTAAGACAACTCACTCTGAACACAAAAGAGGACTGCATGATAACATAATTTGACAAAAGAAGTTTAACTTCTGCCAAATTACCCACCATTGGATCATGACACCCAGGAGAAGTGACTTATGCAGACTGAGTTTTCCCATCTGTGTCTTTTTAACAAGTCATCTCAAAACCATTCCTACTAATCAAATTAACAGACTTACAGTACCACTTCAAAGCGCTACACCATAAAAAATGTAACATCACTACATTATGGAAACTACCCAGCCACAAGAATGCTGACCTCTCCACAATGTTTATCAGGTTCTGTATTTGTTTGGTGGATTGACACTAGCTGGACCCCAGGTGTCCAGTCTACTCCCCTCCTCAGCTGGAAGGAGACAAAATGGGACAGTTAGGGACAGCCTCATGACCCAGTGTCCCAAGCCAACCCTGAGCAGCTGGAAAGGTTATGCTAAGGTTCAAAAATTCCTTTGGAGTAAATTAAAGCAAACCGACACTAAATGGCTGATGAGTTGGATTTATTAGAGACAGTGAAAAGTCTTGGTAATGGACCAGAACAGAGGGAAAATGAGAAAGGGGGAGAGGAAAAAATAGAGAGTGAGTGAGTTAAGAAGAGGGGAAAACAAAGGAAAGATATCACCACTCCTTGGATCCAGTGATGTTTTCACAGGCATTGTCCAGGTCCTTCGGTAGGGTCATCTGTTGTAGATACAACATGTGGACCCCAAAAGCTGTGGTCCTTTTACGCCCTTTTGGTGGGGGAGAGAGGGGGAGGGAGCCTCTCTAAATCACAAAGAGCTGTGCAGAGTGAAGCTTGTCCAGGGGTTAAGCACTCCAGTGCAGTGCTATTGGCCTGTCCATGGCGCTGCTGCTGTGATTTTAAAATAAGGAAAGAGGGAATTCCTGCCTCTGCAGAAATTAGCTATTTTCATTGTTAAGCCATTCTGCCAGGCCAGCAGACTTAGTATCCAGGGATTCTTGTACATGAAACAGAGCACAAGACTCAGCTAGTAAAGCATGGTAGCTATATTCCCATTTATTCTCCACTAGAAATGGATCCAAATAAAAAGTTACTGGGCAGTGCTATAGCTGATCTATTTGTTGTAAGCTGTGCTATACACGAGCAGTATTAAAGAGATCATTCCAAAACTGTTCATCACATGGGCTTCTTTACTGGATCTTGCACTGAAGGGTGGTTCTTTATTAAAGGCTCCTACAACATAAAGTTCATCTACTGGAGAACAGGAAGCCAATATGCCAATGTACAAACTGAATTTGTATTTCAAGTACTATGACACCGTTCTCCAGATTACTGGCAGCAACCTGACAATGGGCTCTGGATGAGAGAAGTCAATGGTGTAGAAACAAAATGTAAGGAGTAGTTTGTGTCAGTGTGACATAATGTATATGGCTGTGCACAGCTGGGACGGGGTGGAGACGTGAGGCATGAGACCTGGGAACACAAGCCGCTGGGCATGGATTTTTGTCTCACTTATGGATAAGGTTTACAATGGATAAAGGCAGCACCAAAACCATTCCAAGCCCTATGTTAAGCAACACACTTCTGGAAAAAAAAAAGACTCAACTAATACACCAAACTGGAAAATTAACAGAATGACCTTGAGCATGACAGCTTAACAGCAATCATCAGCATTAAGGAAGTCCTATGCATGGCTGGAACCTTGGGAAGAATGTTTGATCTACAAACTAAAAAGCTTGTGATCAACAACACAACAGGGAAATTAAATTCAGATTACCCTACAACACAAAAATCTCACTATGGTTTGACAACAGAAAGTTTCTACACACAACCAGGGGAAAAAACAAATCAACATTGTATGATTTCACAGTGTACAAGTTACTATTAATGAAAACAATTTTTTCCCCCTCCACAAAGTCACTTGCAAAGGTTGTTCTTTATGAAACAGAACACCAAAGTGCTCTCATGGGAGGAGTGAGTGAGCAGCTGTGTGGGGCTGGCTGGGTTTAAAAACAACCCCCATGAATCTGAAAACTATCCACAGCAAAGTAAAATCCCATCTTTTCCACTGCGTTGGACAGTGAGTCACGTAACTTTTTAAACTAGCAATTTAATTACTCCACAAATGTAATGCTTACTTCAGGCCAGTATTATTTTCAGAGCAAGCCAGAAAAGTACTAGGAATGGCAAAAATAACTACAGGATTTCTTTCAAAAATATATAATTATTTCATTCTAATTGCAGGTGAGGACCTCCTCATCTCAGTAGAGGCTGGCTAAAGAACAACTTCCATCAGCATTAGAGACAACATCATTTCAGGTGAGCACAAGTGTTATTCTAACCTGAGTTGAGGCATTAGCCTCATCCTTGCACATAAGTATCATACATTTTGAAGAATGCTTTTCCTTCAGGTCACAACAATGTGATTTACAGTCTGTAGACATCAGATGATCTTCGTACTAGTCCTGTTTGCCTTCCCGCCACTGTCGAGAGCCCTCGTTCCACGCTACGTAAACAAAGAGAGCAAGTACCACATGAACAGTAACTACAGCAACTATGGCAGCATAAAAATAGCTGTCTCTGTCGGACATTCCTAAGGTACCTGAGAAAATAAAGAAAGTAAAGAGCATTAGTTATTAGGAACACTGAAACAGCAAAATCACAATTCCTCCTAAAGACCAAGGTTAAATTTATTCCTGCATCAAAAGACTGAGCCCAGAAACATTCATAGGACGGAATGCACCGTGGTAATTAAATACCTTGGAATTATGTCTGGGATAAAGCAGTTCTGCAGTTATTCAATATTTAATATAAAATACCTTGGGTTTTGATATCAACAACTTAAGAGTTCTGTAACATTCACTGTTGCTATCTCCCAATGCCAAATAAACATCAACATCCTTTGTTCAGAAGTGTAACTCTCTTTGTGGGGCAGGAAAATTGAAGGGGGGTGATAATTTGGTAATACACATGCCACTAGGAGAGGATGAAGTGGTAGAAACATTAAATTTAGAGGACTTCTACCTTCTATATTTAAACTGTAAACCAGTAATTCCTCAGCAATTGATATCCATGAATGCATCTCTCATGAAATAAGCCTTCAAATATCATGGGATCCAGTATCAAAGTATCATTTCTTTTCATTAAACAAAAACACAACAAAAACCAAATAACAAGTACTCTCAAAACAAACCAACATACCCCCCCATATCACACTACACTAAAAATATCACACCTCCTATCAGTGCTGACAGATCTTGCCACTCACTGACACAGCACAAGTTAGAACTCAGCTTGCTACACTTCAGGTGAAAAAACAAACCCCAAGCAACAAACAAAAGCCAACAACCCCCTTCCCCCCCACGCTAAAAGGGCTCTTGAAAGATACTTAAGCTTTCAGCTTCAGCCTTCAGAGCTACATACAGCAATAAACAACAAAGGAGAATCATCTTGGAACAACCAATATATTAATTAACTGCTCTTGCAAACATCTGTTTCTCCCTGTTTTTCGAGGAGATACTTCATTCTTGCAATATTAGGAAGCTGTTAAAAGTCTTGCAGAATCAAGGCTAGAATGTGACTGTTAGGAGTTTGACAGAATTGCACCAAAGAAAGAACTGAAATATCTTTAACTAAAAAAAAAAGGAAAACAAAAAGAAAGCTCTGCAAGCAACCATATTCAACATCTGAAAACATGTATCTGACATAATTGCTTTACACTTAAAAATGCAAGTGCTCTTTAAAAAGCAGAATAAATCCAGTAAATAATCTTATTCTGTCTTGAACAAACAGTTTGCAACACCTTCAGGAAACCTATCCCTGATGACTCTGATAAAAATCTGTTGCAGAGTGGTGTCAGATACCCTTCAGGTTAAGGGGAATGATGCACCTGAATACTCTATAAACCACTGTATAACAAACAGCAGATATCAGATTGCAGACCACAATGCAGGGAAGGATGCATTGTCCATTTCTATCATTTTCTGTTCTAATTAGACATTACAAGGCCTCTAGTCTGCATAAGGAAACAAATATTCAAAACAGGAAGGGGAACAAAGCTGTTATTAGAGAACTGTGCTTTTCCTCTTTTTTTTCTGGTAATAGCAATACTAAGTGGCAGAAACAGAATTACCTTCAAATACATAAGCCTTTGATGAAAAATATAGCCCAACTGGTAATGTAATCATTAGAGCTGTGAAGAATAGAAGTGTTCTTAAAGTTGATGTTAATGAACCCTCATTTCTGAAATAAACAAGAAAAGTTACACACAGAAGTAAGTCACACGATATATGCCTGAAACAGGACAAGAACTCGTCCCAAACAGAAGCCAATTACTTTTCAAGAACTGAGTAGGGGCATCACTGGGAAGCATTTGTTGGCTGCAATAGAAAAACTGCAATATTGACAATGATGCAATGATTCTGCCAGTCAAAGCTCACAACAAAGATAAAACCAGCCTTTCGATTTTCCCCTGTTGTTGCTTTGCAAGCACGAACAACACAGTGGGTTTATATTAATACAGTTATCAGAGTATTATTACATAATTATTAAATACCTAATATCAGATACACATGCACTTACCATGACAGTGTTCTGCATTACAGCTTGACAAGTTCCCTCTTAAAAAAAAAACCCACAACCACCAACACCCCTGCCCCCCAAAATCCCTCTAAGTCTAAGAAAAATGATTTATCCTACAGACTAGGATAAAGAGGGAAGTAAGAAGAATGACTTTAACAGCTAGAAGTGAAGTTCCTTTTTGTTATGTGTTGTTCCTCTACTTCAAATAATTTCTCAGTTTCCACTGAGAGAGTTGGAATAACTGTAGCAGTAATCATAAGACAGGGACAACACACCAAAACATTTTTTGGCCTTCAGACCTAAGCCTAGATGACCTTGAGCAAAGAAGGCAGAATGAAGGATTATGTACTTGATAAGGCTTCTCTGAACTTGATCTGCTAGAACAAGTTTTGTACCTACAACACACCACACAGGGCTTGGTTTTGCATGTGCTTCCACCGGTTTTCACTCACTCTGCTTGGCTGACTACATTATTTTATGCCAAGTAAACAGGTAAGGTAAGCAACACCCTTCTGACTTTCAAAGACTACCAGATTCAATGGCACGTGTCCTTAAAGGCTTTAAAACAGAAATATGCATAAAAGATGAATTCCAGTCAGGGATACAGCATTCTTAAAACTCCACAGCATTTTTTATGTAAGTCGTTTCAAAGACACGTGTGTGCCACTGTAGGTTGCATCACATTTGATCCTTGAAACGTCTTTGGAAATGTAAGTGGAAGTGGGAAAAATACATAACTGCATCCTCTGACAGTCACTAAAAGGCAGTGATGTGGAGCCCCACAGAGCTTTTACAGTACCACCAACAGCGCTTTTTGCTGATCATATACTGTCACACCTTTAGGCAGCACACTAAGTTAAAAAGAAAAAAGAAAATAAAAGAAAATGAGTCTTTTCCTTTGTTGGAGTTTGTCTCAAGGTCTGTCGGGGTGGAAAACACAACCCCATTCAAACTTTCTCTATGGAAATTTTCTACTTAAACACCTAGCCACGAAAAAGTCAGATGACCAAAGTTATCAACACCGCCATTGATAAATACTTTTGTTATACTGAAAAGCCTTCACCACTTCCCTAGGCAGCGAAACCAAACACTCGTGTATAGCCTCTGCGCTAACACGAAGCTTTAGGCTGCAGAACAACCTCCACGGTCGGTTTTTGGGTTACTCGACAAGACCCAGCCAAACCCGAGGCCTCCCCCGCTCCCTGCGGCTCCCCAAGTCTCGCAGGCAGACGCTCTCCGCCGGACACCTCCGGGGGCTGCACCGCCGCCTCCCCGGGAGCGCTCCCCGCCCGCCGCGGCCTAGCAGACATCCTTTCCTGCAGCCATGCCGCGGCCCACCGCCAGGCCCTGCCTCCCCCCGGGGGTGCCCGTCCCTTCCGCCGACAGAACCTTCCACCCCCTCTGAGACTTACTGCCTGAACTCAGCCACAGGAACAGCGCTCAAAGGCGGCTGACCGTAACGCTCCATAACCACCACTTCTGCGCCGCGCACTGCGGAAGCTTCTGGGCCGGAAGGCCGGCGGGGGGCCGGGCGCATGCGCGGGGGGCAGCGCCGCCGTCTCCACAGCAACCGCTGGGCTGCTTCGGCCTGGCTGCAAGCTGAGCGCCGAGCCAGGACAGGGGACGATGCTGACCGCTGGCTAGCCAGGGGTCTAGGCTGCAGCAATGGGTCCTTGGCAGGTGTTGTCTCAGCACAGGGAAAAATCCCCTGTACAGATTCACCGCGGACAGGAAACGGCCCTGCAGGCTGTGCCACTTAGGAGGGCTTTCCGTTGGGGAGATGGATCGTGCCTGTGTGTGGTGGCACCGCAGTAGAGCGCAGCAGCGCTTGGGTGCATTCGGGAAAGGTCAAGGCTATACAGCAGAGGTTTTGGAGATAAAAATAAAGACATTATTGTTAAAGGGGTTAAAAGAAATGTTTGTTATAGCCTTATTGTATGCAGGAACTTGATGTGTTGCCAAATGTCAAACCACAGTATTGTGGTCGTGCTAGCGGAACTAAGGGCTTGCGCAAGGGAATATGGGGGTGTTGTGTAACCTTAAATATTAGCTTTAAGCCAAAGACTGTCTATATGTGGTAATGTATAGCTCGGGTTGAAGGAAAGGACACAGAGGAAGACTACTTGCTTCAGCCTCGCCGACCACCAGGAGGCAGAAAACGACCCCCTAACAACAGTCGGAGCATGCGCATCGTGAACTCTGAAGAAGCGCGAATACGGAAGAGCTACCACATGAAAGACTGATGAACTCAAGGGTGGGTTGCGGCAGTTGGTGGAGCGGAGACTCCCCTGTCGCCCAGCGCTGCATTTGTTTTATTGTCCATTACCTTACATAACTTGCATTAAATCAAATCAAATTTAAATTGACCTCTGTGAATTCTTTATAACATTATGATGAACTCACCATTATAAAGCACTGTAAATGAAACAACACAGGCAAGGCCTAAGGTGTTCTCTAAACAACGTCAAAATGTACACAGAGGGCAGCCTCTGTCTGCTCTCCCTACCAAGTTCAGCAGAAATGCCGAGTGCAAGTGGGCTGAGCAGAACCAGACTTGTTCTGAGCAAAGGGCTTGCTGCTTGCTGTCTAGATGGCCAAAAGTACGAGGAATCCCTCTACAGCCTAGCTGTCAGCAGTGGGCTTTGCTAGCAAGAGGGCCCACAAACCAGCCCATTAGATTCTGTTCCAGCACGGTGTTGGTTGAAAAATTAATTTCTAATGCTCATTTCTGCCACCAAAGCAAATGCACACCCATAAACACTTTAAGCAGAACTTCTGCAGGTGGCAGCATGCAGACAACTTTCCCAGGGAATGAGCTGATGGACTAAGTCTGGATTCATCTCCAAGTCAACTCCATCGACAAGACTGGCATGGGGAAGGATGTGGAATGGTTTCACAGCTCCATACATTTTTGGCTGGCAGGACGACATAAGGGAAACAGAAAATGTCATCACCAAAATTCACAGCTTCCACAAGAAGTATTCTTTGAGTATCTGGGTTGCAACTGTGTATTAATATGTAGGAGACAGCAATGTTTCTCTGTGTTGTCCTGTTGAAAGCAATGTATGTTCTTCTACAGGTTTCCTGCTCTCCTGGTCAAATCTTGAGAGAAAACAGTCCCCAGTGTAACTAGCAGATGTTGCAGATGAAAGCACTCAGGCAGATTTCACTCTCCTGCAGCCTGGCTTGTTATCTAAGTGAAAACTGTTTCAGTAGATGCCTAGGTTATGGTGACACCATTTAAACTAGGGTTAAATACACTGCACTGGTCTTCTAATGAGGACTATTAATCAGGGGTGCAAAGCTGGTTTCTTTGAACAATATATGCCTTGCTAGGGACTGTATCTTGAAGAGGAGCTGAAAGATTGATAATGGCTAGCTTGTGAAAGAAATTCCCATCAAAGTAAAACAAGTCTGCAGGAAGACACCAAAGACCTAGGAAACAAGAACTTGTTGTCTATAGAAGAAACTTTTATCAGCGAACTGTGAAGATGTAAAACTGTTGTAACATATAATTGTTTCAGTTGGAAGAGACCTTTAAGACTATTGAGTCCAAGCATTATCTAACTCTACTGTCTGGTGCTAAACCACATCCCTTAGCAACACATCTCCTCACCTTTTCCCACTTCCCTGGGAAGCCTATTCCAGTGTTTGATAACCCTTTCAGTAGTTTCTTCTAACATCCAATCTAAACCTCCCCTGGTGCAACTTGAGACCATTTTCTGTCATTACTCAGGATAAGGACTGAGGTCCACCTTGTTACAACCTCCTTTCAGGTAGTTGTAGAGAGTGATAAGATCTGCCTTCAGCCTCCTCTTCTGCAGACTAAACAACCCTAATTCCCTCAGCTACTCCCTCCAGACCACTCACTAGCTTCATTGCCCTTCTCTGGACCTGCTCTAACACCTCAATGTTTTTCTTGTAGCGAGGGGCCCAAAACTGACCACAATACTCAAGTATATGTGTTCCAAATAAGAGAACTTTACTCATTAACATACCATTGTAATACTAAAACACACACCCCTCTGAGCTGAGATGCCCCTCTCATGGGGTGCTATTAATTTTTCTAGATACTGTTGCTTTAATTGAAGGCAAAGAAGCTGCAAACCACACAGGAAGTAGAATAACAATAAATAGGCATAGGTTAACCAGACTTGTGTAAGTATATAAAACCTTGCAATGAGGTTGAGCGACCTTTGTGGAATAAAACCTAGCTCCTGGCTTTGTGCAAATCTGAGATAGATAAAAATACCTCTGCTCTGTGTTTCTGTTGGCACCCTGCACACTAGGGAAATGACCCTGCTTTTGGGATAACTGGCTGAGCACTAAGCATTTCTAAGATGATACTCTCTTTAAGCTATTAATTCATGTTCCTGCTGAAGCTACTCTACTATGCTTAAATACCCATCAAAGGGTAGATCTGAACCCAGCTTTTCAACTCAAGACCTGTGTGTTACAATCTCTGCTATGCAACCAATCTCATTCTCAGGGGAATTAATTGTTTATGCCCAAGTAAGAGTTCTAGCAGGAACACAAAGCATCGCAAGCTTCCAAACAATAGCTCTGGGTGCCATTTAATTGAATCTCATATATCACAGCAATAACATATTTCCCCTTTTATGGTGAACCCATGTTGCTATCTTACCATTCCCCCATACCAAATCTTTACTGAGTCACTAACTCCACACAACTCTTTCCTCAAGTTTTCCTGCAGTGTGCAGACATCCAACACTCCTGCAGCCCCACTGTGGCCTCAGCCCTGCTCCTCGTTATAGTGCCACACAGCATGTGGCCCAGCATGGTGGCATCTTCTTATGGGCCAGCTTGGTATCCTACAACCTATGATCCTGGAAAAGCAGAAATCTAAGGGAAAGTTGTTTTCCTTGCAAGCAGTAAGATCAGGAAATGAGCACTTCGTTCTCAGTAGTTCCTGCTGTTAGCTTGCCTCTCAGACCTTACTTCGAGTGAATTTCCCTCCTCTAGGCTGAAGGACTGCACCAGCAGTTGGAGTGTGTAAACTGAAGCACGGATTTTCTCCCATCTGATTGTGAATAGTGAGGCCTTTTATTGTGATTTCTCCAGTACATGTGAGGGAGAAGGTAAATTTTGTTAAAAGCAGGGGTGTTTTTTTTCAGCAATGCAGGTAGATCAGCTGGCAGCTCCCTCCTGTCTGCAGCACAGATTAGGCAGTTTGGTGCTTATGGAGGAAGGGGTGGCTATCGTGGACATACTTCCAATATAAAGCAACCCATTTTACACTGTTTTAAAGCAGGAGAACCCTTCTTTCATTTGATTCCACTGCTGCTTGATCCA
The DNA here is from genome assembly GCF_026170545.1 of Melanerpes formicivorus. Classification (NCBI taxonomy): domain Eukaryota; kingdom Metazoa; phylum Chordata; class Aves; order Piciformes; family Picidae; genus Melanerpes; species Melanerpes formicivorus. The sequence goes on from NW_027142374.1 coordinate 11,666,341, forward strand.
ACAAGAGAGACAATTTTCATTAGGCTGGCAAAAGGAGGCTTGTATGGACCAGGTGGATGCCCACAGCCAGTCGGATAGGGAGGAAAGGAGGGTTTGCTATATAACGTGAACTTCAAACTTTAAATTAGTTCTTTAAAACTTCTAATTAAACTCCAGCTAGCCACTCACAAAAGCCAATCCAAATGTGTGAGCAAGTTTTGTTTCTTTATGGATTACTCAGTGAACGAAACTAAAGAGAATCGACAAGAAAATCCATCACAATTAAGATATAAATCAGATGACTGAAAAATACGAAGGTAGGTGCAGCAAACATTTAATCACAAGATACATGATGTTCTTTCTGCCGCTGCTTTGACTTTCCTGTTTGTTCCCCCAGTAGGAAAAGCAATGACATAAGACAGTTTAACCAACAAAACAAGGAAACATCAAAGTGGATTAAGTCTCACATCACATCGACGTGCCATAAAGATGCATATCAATCATTAGAAAGTAGCAAACCACTCAAGGCTTAATAGCCCAAGCCATTAATTTTTAATGTAAAATTACTTCATATCTCATCCCATTGATGCTTTCACCTACTAGATGAATAATAATGTGCTGAATGATGTCCTGCACGTTTAACTGCTTTTCTTTCATGAGCACATAAGGGAAACAGAAAACTGCGAGAGGGATTTTGCAACTGTGAGACACAAAGCTTTTTATTTGCATTTTGGTGTCACTTATTGTAAAAGATCTGGAGCAGATAAAGTCGTGTCTGTCTGCTTCAGGTTTCATACATCAAGGATTCTGAAATTTCAGGGAGACTACAGCCCTATCTTACCTGCTGCATTATGAAGCAAATTTGTATTTGCCCTCAAGCAGAAGCTGTGCGCCAAGCACAGGAAGTTGCCAGTTTAATTGAGACCAAAGATCTGCTGTTCTAAGAGGTCCTCAACAACAATCACCAGGGGATGCTTGAAGAATATAAAAAACAGAGCCTGTACAGAACAATTGTTTTCCTGGGATATGGTCCCAGCAGCAAGGCTGCAAGCTCAATGGACAGGACTGCCTGCTGGTGAAGGGATTCCTGTTTGTCCAGCAAATGCAGTGAGAAAGCCTGTTAGTCTGGCAGCTCAGGCTATGCAATTTCAAGTGCCTTGAGCATTTTATTGTCATCCTCAGCTTCATTTGTGCAGCAGCCCCTTCAGCTGGTCTCTGTCAATTGCCTTGCAGTCTGCCTGCAAGAGATTAAAAGCAACATGAAAATGCAGCCTGTTGTGTACTTACTGAACTCCATGATTGAGAGGGGATCTTTAATATTTATAAACATCTGAGGGGTGGGTGTCAGGAGGAAGATGCCAGTGTCTTTTCAGTGGTGGCTTGTGTCAGCACAAGGGGCAATGGATACAAACTGTAACACAGGAAGTTCTACCTCAGCATGAGGGAAAACTTTACTGTGAGGGTGCTGGAGCCTTAGAGCAGGCTGTCCTGTGGAGTCTCCTTCTCTGGAAACTTTCATGACCTGGCTGGATGCATTCCTGTGTGGCATGTCCTAGGTGATCCTGCTTTGACAGGGGGTTGGATTTGATGATCTCCAGAAGTCCTTTCCAACCCCTAATGTTCTGCGATTCAACATAGTGAGCACCTTTTGAAACTCAGACTGCAGACAGAAGAACCTGGTGCTCTGCCCCAGCATTTCGGGATGTCTGCATCTCAGCAAGGGTGAAGAGCAGCCAGGAAGGTCCCTGCTGAAGCGATACCATCTAGTGGCAGACAGAGAAAAAGAATCCCCCTCAACATGTGCAGAGGTGGAAAGGTGAAACTGAACAAATAATATTTAAAAGCAAACCCACCTACTTGTATTTTTTTTTTCAAGCTTTGTTTCCATGGTAATGTATCAGAACGGAAGATAATAAACCATATGATCTGAAAAGAAGCCGGAGCTGTGAAGAGACTGTGATTACCGGGGCCAGTGACAGGCTCAGGTGACAAGGCTTGCTTGATGTTGCAAAAATGCCAAGTGACCCCAAGGGTCTGCCTTTTAAAATGAGATTTCCCAGCAACAAACAAGCAACGTTGTACAGCATTGCCTTTGAAGCTGTTAACCACTTAGTATTAGTAGATGTTTTTATGTGGTTAGAGCTTAGCCCCAGAGGAGGTGGTGTACAAGAAAGAGCAGCTGTGAGACAGGGCTCTGGTTCAAGTCATGGTTTGCAAAATGACTGCAGGAAAGATGTATAACATTTGTCACTGGATTCACAGTGTGGAGGGGCAATTCCTTTGTAAAAGAACTGACAGTTGTAGGGAGAGATAATTTCTTTTATTATACTGTCTGACAGAGCTTGAGCAAACAATTTTAGGGGCTCTCGATCTCTTTTGCTAAATAATGAGGACTTTTGCACTGCAACAGTCTCCATTCATTTCCAGTGATCAATTTGTGTGAATAAAGATGATAGGTCTTCCTACCAAACCCTTCCTTCATCTTTTAGTTTCTTGATGTTCTTGGCCCCAGCAACACCACAAATACTCTCTGTTTATCTGTTTTGTGAACTTCTACACCCCAGAAAGGGATACATTTCTCAAGAGGTGAAATGAACGCATTGGCTAACTCTTTATGATACTCCTGGCCAAAAGCCCAACTTTTCAATACAAACTGTAGAGCATGTTGCACAGTTGGCCACCAGCTTCTGTGAGAACAGAACCAGAGTGGCATTAATGCTTGAGTTAGCAAATAAATCATTTATATGGGCATTATAAAGGTATATTCCCTGTTGTGATACTGTTATTGCACATCCCCGGGATAAGTTAGAGCAAAGATCCAAGACACCCCTGTTAATTAATGGAGCTTATAAGTCTCACAGTCTAATTTCCACCTCCCACTATTATTGCTGTCATATTGCAAAGAAAACAGGGCTACTGATGGAGAGGGAGATGGCTGTCTTCCACATGCATTGTGAAATACCTGAGGTGCCTACAACAACAGAGTGGGAAAGGCTTCATTCCCACAGTGGATAAAAGTCAGCCAATGCTTATCAGTAACAGGTGAGACTCTAGATGCTGAAGGAAGGAGAGCTCTTTTTTTTCCTGCAGAGGTAAATACACAATATATGCAATTAAATCAGTGTGTGGCATTATATACCTCTGCCCATACTAGCAATGCTAACTATAGAATGGACATTGTGGATTTGTCTTGCAGGCTGAGAGGGGTACTCTTCCAAACAGCAGAGTATATTAGCCCAAACACACAGGAAACACAGCCCCTTCCTTCAATATTTAAGGTAAAATACCTTGGGTTTGATATTGACAGCTTAAAGTTCACTTTTTCTGTTACTTTCTCCCAGCACAAAATAAAACCTCGACATCCTTTTTCTCAGAATTGTAACTCTTTTTGTGGGGCAGGATAATGGGGGGATAGAGGGGAGGATGATGTTATAATTTACTACTGCAACAGAATAAAATACTAGTAAAACAGTTACATTTAGAGGACCACCACCTTTTCATTGGATGAAAATCTTTTCCTCAACTGTAACTTTGTGACACATGCCAAAAAAAAAGTCACATCTAACTAACCTCACACTAGATTATTAGATAAAATGTCACAATAGTGTTTAGCTGAGACAGATTACAAACCACTTTCCACCTTTGCCAAAAGGTGTTTTTTTTTTCCCCCCACAAAGCAGGGATTATTTTTCTTGGCATTTTCCAAGATAAAAATATTCAGCCAAAGCAGAACAACTGGGCTGCTCTAAGTATGCAGGAAAACCATCAAACCCTGGAGTGTTTTCTACCTGCATATCCAAACAGAAGCACTGAACAATTCCTCTAGGGTCACATGGAGTCATCTGCATTTATTCTGTTTGGTATTTGACTTCCCTTTCTGATTCTCTGAGGAATTTATCTGTGCCTCTACTAGAAAACCAATCAGGGCTGCAGCACAGGCATGAATTCTACCTACCATTATCTCCATTACATCTTTGTCCCTGGAATGAGTTTGTCCTGTAGCACCCAGTGCTCTGCAGGCACAAAGCAGGGACAGTTAGGCAGCACCAGGTCCCAGCAGGCAGCACAGAATAGAAAAAGTGATCTCTTGCTGTTCTCACAGGCACCACTGAAAGCAAGATGTCATCTAGAGTACATACAACCAGGCAACACCCTGTATCAGCAGGTTTCCAAGTTGGCATGTTCACCTCAAGGCAGGGCAGGATGTGGTTGGAGCTGCAGTGTACTGGGAGAAGAAGGGGAAGAGGCATCCAACAGTAAGGAATTGTGCAACAAACATCAAGTGTGACCCTCAACTCCACACAAAATAAAACAGAAAAGCAGCTGTTTCCTGGACAGGTCTAGAGACATTCTTGAGTACAGAAACACATGTGGGGTTTATGGCTTGAATCATGTCTACTCATAAAAAGGATGCTGTTTTATGCACTGGGAATTGGAATGCTTTATGCCTGCTAACGCTGGGATGGCAGCCCTTTTCCTTCAAAAGATACCCTCAGTAGCAGGATTACAGCCATGCCTTGCTTACAGGCAAGCACAGAAGAAGCAGGAAGAAGGAAAAGAGCACCTTTGGCTGAGCTGGAGCTCTGCGGCTGCCACTGAACATTCCCCTTGGTGCCATGGCACAGGCTGACTTTGGGTGAACTATTAAGCCAAACAGAAAGATTTGGTTTAGACAGAGTAATAGATGCAAAAATGTACACACGTGTATTTTCAACCAGAGATAAGAAAGACAGTGGTTGGGAGTAAATAATCCTACATCACAACAATAAGTGATAGCACTATATAACTGCATTGTGTGGGAGGATTTAAAACCCTGCAATTTCTTTGTTGAAACAGTCCTAAAAGCAGGGGATTTCTGATGAGAGCTTCACAACATCAATTACATTACAATTGCTTTCCTTTCTCCCCACTCCTATGAATCTCTTTTCATTGCAATTCACACAGACACACACAAAAGGTCCCTGTTCATCCTGTGTCCTGGTAAGCATTGCAGAGGCTCAGCACACTGAGCCAACCTCACCACAAAATTGATGGAATTTTATAAAATTACCAGCTTTTCCCCCATCCTGTTACATGCTAAACCATCCATCAGCATGACAGTGATGTTATTTGCCTTCTCTAGTACAACAAATGGTAATAGTCTTATAGCCGTGCAGGATGCTAACCACTTAGGATGTAAACCAGACTTCCTCAACTCAATTAACAGAGTAGCTACATTTTAACTGAAGCTGTGGTTTAGCACTAGTCTGAAAGGCACTGCTACAATATTCCACCAAAGAAAACAGACTACAGATGTCCTCAGCATTCCCATAGCTGCTATCCTGTCCTTTGCATTAATTAGCTAATAAAAATCTCTGAGGTCAATTACACTGACAGGAGTTATTGGTTTGGATGCAGTACTCACCCAAAAGACGTTTGAATACAGCCAGAGCTGGGCTTTTAGCTGCTCAAAGGAGACCACGAATGTCTGTATTTAATTTGCTGAGTACCCCAATTAATAGTTTCTTCATCAAGAAGAATGGAAAGGTGCAAACCAGACTTCTCTCTTTACTCAACTTTCCTGTCAGGCACAAGAAAGAGCAAATCACCAGGAGATGCTGCAAGGTGAATGAACAATGTGTCCTCTCTCCCATCCCAGGGCCCTCCAGCAAAACCCTTTGCTTTACCTAAAGCACAGAGCTTTAGGTGTGTGAGCGAAAGCAGCATGTGTCACTCCGCAGCAGCTACTGCACAGTATGCTCATTTCTACACTTTTAAAACACAAATACCTGCCTGTTTGGATTTTAACCACAGGGAAAAGATAGAATATGAAAGCTGTGGAGCTTTTTCATCTCTGGAAATAACAAAAATTACTTTCCCTGCACGGCAGAACCAGCAACACTTTCCCTGGACTTGTGGAAACCCCATCTGCAATTCCACTGGCACCTCACTAGGGACATATTACATCCTTTACATCCCACATGGGAAAGCAGCTGAAACTCTCAGAGGAGTTAGACTTCATTTTTCCTGATTTTCCATGTAAGCTAACAAAGAAAGGACAAAACACTCCAAGCCTACTGCTGGAGACCCTTTGGTAGTCACAAGGCCAGACAGGGAGCATTGGAGCAGCTCTCCAGCATGCAGTGAAGGACCTTATTCCACAGACCCTGGCTAGACAGAATGCAGTTCCACATTCTGCTAGAAAGAATGCAGTCACAGGGAGACACAAAGCAAGCAAAGCACCCTGTGTGTTGCAGGGGCTGCTGTTGCTCAACCATTCTGTTTGTCAGGACAACCTCTCCTTCCAAGTGAAGACTTCTCATCACCTTCAGTCTTCTCAGCATGCAGGAAAACACATCAAGAGTTGTCTCTGTAATTGGTTTACATGTAGGGACTTGTGTGTTTTGAGAAGCTGATGAAGAACTTGGAGGACCCTGAGATGCAGAAGTCTGGGCAAGATTTTCTTTGCTTTTCATTGTCATAACTTTCCATTACCTCATGTATCTGCCCCATGACTTCCCTCCCCATACAGATGCACACTCCTGTTACCTGTCTGAAAATGCAAAACCAGCTCTTTTCTTCTCTCAGATCTTTCACCAGAGCACCAAAAGATTGCTGCTCCCTTTCCTCTCTCATCCACAACTGGACTGACTTCTTCAGTAGTAGAAGCAGACCCACAGTATTGATCCACTTGGTGCTGCACGGAATGTCTCTGCTCTGTCATCCCCTCATGGCAAAAATTACAGACAATAGCTGAAGTTAATAATTAAACAAGTTAGAAAATATAAAACACAAAAAGCTTTGCCCTGTGCTAGTTGTGCTTCAAGGCTTCAGCCAGTGGCAGACACTCAAGTATGCCACATACAGGACACGGAAATGTGAGCAGTAGTTCTGTGGTAGCCCCAGGCTAGGTGATGGATGCTTCTGCTTCACTGCTGCCTGCCACTGATACAGTAATTCTATTCTAAATAAATAGTATTCACATTTCATTGAACCTCTCTACCTCTTTCTTGCAGGGAGGTGTTTACTTTGCTTGTTACTGCTTCTGCTGAAGCTAGCAGGAATTTGACCTTTAATGAGATCTCATGTTAAGACATGGTGATGTTATGTGTAGAGGACAAAAACCCCAAAGTCTCCTTTTCTAGCCAATTCTTCTTCAGCTCAGAAGGTCCCATTCAAAATTAATCTGATATATTGAAAAATGGTTAAGTGTGATACAACTTCAGTTATCACTAAACTCAATTAAGGAAGGAGCTGAGGTTGCTTAGCCTGGAGAAGAGGAGGCTCAGGGAAGACCTTATTGCTGTCTACAACTACCTGAAGGGAGGTTGAAGCCAGGTGGGGGCTGGTCTCTTCTCCCAGGCAACCAGCATCTGAACAAGAGGACACAGTCTCAAACTGCATCAGGGGAGATTTAGGCTGGATGTTAGGAAGAAGTTCTTCATAGAAAGAGTTATTAGCCATTAGAATGTGCTGCCCAGGGAGGTGGTGGATCTACCATCACTGGAGGTATTTAGGAAGAGACTGGATGTGGCACTTGGTGCCATGGTTTAGTTGATTAGATAGTGCTGGATGATAGGTTGGACTCATTGATCTCAAAAGTCTCTTCCAACCTGGTTAATTCTATTCTAGTCTATTTCACAGCTTTGGCAAAACTACCTTTTTTTCCCCCTGGGAACATTAACTAGCCAACACTGAACTCTGAGGCTTAACTTTACATGCGTGGATAAGAGCGGCTGCCGATCCTCTCCTGAATATGTACAAGACAGGGCCAGCAGATGCCCTGCCTGGAGCTGGTCTTCCACTTAATTGAAGGCAATTGGTATTTGATTATAGTACCACTCACCAGCCTCTCCAGCAAGCCTGGACCAGAGAGACTTGGTCTGTGGTTTGACTTCCCCAGCACTATAGTAGACATTTAGATACTACACACTTCAAGGGTTTACTTCTATAAAGACAAATGCCACAGGGGACAATCTTTTTAGTAGGGCCTGTTGTGATAGTACAAGGGGTCATAGTTTTAAACTAAGAAAGGAAAGATTTAGGTAGATATAAGAAGAATAATCTTTTTTTATGATGAGGGTGGTGAAACACTGGCACAGGTTGCCCAGAGAGGTGATTCAAACCCCATCCTTAGAGACGTTCAAGGTCAGGTTGGATCTAGTTGAAGATAGCCCTACTACAATGAGTGAATGCACCAGACTTGGTAGAGTTAGATAATGGTTGGACTCAATCTTAAGGGACTTTTCCAACCAGAATGGTTCTATGATTTTAGGACCTTTAAAAGGCCCTTCCAACCCCAAATGCTATGACTCTACGAAATCTTTGACCTCTGCCCGATACTCAACAGGGCTGAATTCAGGCCAGAGCCAGCACACGCTACAGTCACGGCACCTCCCTGCCAGGAGCAGCCAGAGGGCAGAGCCCAGGAGCTGCAGACCTCTGGGGTGTCCGCCGGGAGCTGTCTAGGGCAGGCGCCTGTAGATGGTGCTGCTGGGCAGGGAATCAGCCCCGGCAGCCGGGGAAGCCCCCGGCACGCACCGGCAGACGCACACGCACACCCACACCTACACCTACCCACCGGCATCCGTGGCCTCCCGGGGAAGCGTAGCCGAGATGTGGGGTTCTCCTGTCCAGCACCACTGTGCATCCCCCCCGCCCCAACACACACATCAGGCTTGGGATGCCATGAATGCCCAGCCGTTCCAGAAGCCCTGGACAGGAGGGAAGGTTGGGTCAGGAGGGGGTTATTTAACTATGCTTCATTAAAAACGTGGGTTTAAGGCCCTTTCTTGGAGCAGACTGACCTTTTCTGAAATTATTTCAGTGAAGAAGGAAACGTAGCTGGGCCCTAATCAAAGAAGCTTATTTCTGGCTGTTAATGGGGAAAAAAATGCTGGCTTGATCACTGTGTAGAATATTGGTCAATACAATATAAAATACTATAAGCATTTAATAATACAGCATCCACTTTTCTTCTACAGACTCTGTAGTTCTATTGCCCTTACCTGCTTTGCTCACCTGTGAACCATGAGGTAACCAAACACAGGCTCAAACCTCACCAGTAGCTGTGAGGACTCAGCTGCAAGCAGAGCCCCAGGCGTACAGAACACAGCTGTCCCCACACTGGGACCGCAGGTGCTTTGTGCAACCATTTCTACAGCAGACTTGAGGTAGGCCTGGGGATGCTAACAAAAGCCTGCATGCAAGCTCAGGGGCCATGTGTGAGCAGGGGCTATGTGTGAGCAGGGGCTATGGATGCTCACATCTACTATGCTCACATCCACTCTAGATTTTAGTACAGGTCATTGTCCTGTATCTAAATTGTCATCTCCAGGTTTTAATGGAATACGTTGTTTTGAAGTTAGCACTGTATAATGGAAATCACAGTCTGAGCCCTGAAGAATCTATCCCAATAGCATTAGGACTGTTTGTCAGGCTGGAGTCCATGCAAGTCCACGGAGGCCATGAAAGCAGAAAAGACTGCTGCTGCCTTGGGTGAATGTTGGCAGGTCACTACAGCCGCACTGCAAGGGAAATTTGCGCTCTGCGATAGCTGTGTGAGAGCAGCCAGCCTGAAGGTGACAGTTTCCCAAGACAGAGCATCTAGTCCCCCCAGAGACCAGGTCAGGTGTAAATACACCTCTCCTTCGATACAGACTAATTACAGCTCCTGGAAGTGCTCTGGGAGGAGCTCTGATAACTTTCACCTGCAAATAAAACAAAACTCACAGGAATGACTTTTTCTTCTCCCTACCATAAAATTATATCCAGAAACTCCCTCAGATATGTATTTTTTCACTCAGCACATGCCACTTCAGATCAGTTGAGCTGCATCTATCTACAAAAGATACTGAACAGTTGGTGCTTAGCCCACACAAAATCCCATCTACAGATAAGGTCTTCCTCTACTTTTCTCACCTACAGGACCTGATTCAGCTGGTATTTTCAGAGCATAGAGAATCCAGAGAAGCAACTACTCTTCCCAGCACATTTTCAGTGGATGGGTGATCATCCCAGACTGAAGAGAAATGGGTTTTTCTCCTAGGATACATAATAAAAGTTCAAATTCACATCTGCCACCCCCAAATACCCAGCAATAGATGAGTCTGGGATGACTACTCTCTTAGGTACTTTACTGCTCTATTGACTTCATGTAAGAAAAGGTCCTCATTGCTTTTAAATTTCTAGCATGCCAACACACTGAAAGATTTTTTCAGAGAACCAGGATTTGTCTTACAAGTGTAAAGGTCCAAACATCACTTGAGGTCCTCTCAGGTGTGTCCCAACAGCCTGCCAGGTGTCTCGTGCACCCCAACGCTCCTCTGTAGCCACCGTCAAGAGCAAGGAGTAGCAGTGTTTGAGAAGATTGCACATCTTGATGGCATGCAGTGGAAACCTCTCCTGAAAAATACAAAAAGCAGGATGTTTCTGCCCCATGTGTAATCTGACCAGAGCAGTGACATGAATTAAGCTTTACTTCCCTCCCCCCTGCCCCAAGTATGTGGTGGTAAGTGAAATTTTTCATAATCACAAGTAATCAAGGTGGTGTCATGCCCCATTCAAGACACCATGGCCCAGAAGACCTCAGCTTGTTCCTCTCACAATAGGCAAAGAAACATCACGTTCTGCAGCTCAGGTTTTAATTTTCATAGTTTCATAGTTTCAGTCAGGGTTGGAAGGGACCACAAGGATCATCTAGTTCCAACCCCCCTGCCATGGGCAGGGACACCCCACACTAGACCAGGCTGGACAGAGCCTCAGCCAGCCTGCTCTTAAACACCTCCAGGGACGGGGCCTCGACCACCTCCCCGGACAACCCATTCCAGGGTCTCACCACTGTCACGGTGAAGAACCTCCTCCTCACATCTAGCCTGAATCTCCCCACCTCCAGCTTCATTCCATTCCCCCTAGTTCTATCACTACCTGAGATCCTGAGAAGTCCTTCCCCAGCCTTCTTGTAGGCCCCCTTCAGATACTGGAAGGCTACAATTAGGTCACCTGGGAGCCTTCTCTTCTGCAGACTGAACAGCCCCAACTCCTTCAGTCTGTCCTCACAGGAGAGGTGCTCCAGCCCTCTGATCATCCTTGTGGCCCTTCTCTGGACACATTCCAGCACCTCCATATCCCTCTTGCAATAGGGGCTCCAGAACTGGACACAGTACTCCAGGTGGGGTCTCACCAGAGCTGAGTAGAGGGGGAGGATCACCTCCCTTGACCTGCTGGCCACACTTCTCCTGATGCAGCCCAGGATCTGATTGGCTTTGCGGGCTGCAAGTGCACATTGAGAGCTTTTTGTCCACCAGCACCCCCAAGTCTCTCTCCTCAGGGCTACTTTCCAGCCAGTCATTTTGCACTCTTGTATCCCAGTACAAGCCTGGTTTTATGAATTTCAATTAAGTTGCAGTTTAATGTGGCAGTCTGATAGACACTGACCGAGGGGAAGGGGGATTTAATAGCCCTGATCCAAACGCTGAGCTGGTACTGAAGGAGGGTTTGCTCTTAGCCATTTGCCTAACATAAAAAGGAGATCCAGATCTAGCTTTAATAAATTCTTCCTCATATGAAATAACACAGTTACAGCCATTTCTGTAAAAATGTCAAACCCTCTGTGCAAAGTAAGTGATCCTCCAGGGCATAAAGTACAGTCCTACAACATCATAAAAATCACTTGTGTCACTACATGGTCTTCTTTGGCATGCCACTGTGTAAGGGGAGGGGTGTGAACTTCAACAGTACACTCATTCTCACATGAGGTGTAAGACAGCACAACGTTGAGTTGCCAGTGCAAAAACTACGTTTGGAGCACTGAGCAGCAATGTGCTGGGTGTGGATCTGGTAAAAAGGCACACTGCTTATTTCAGTTGGTTTGGGTTTTTCCCGAGTTCAGAGATGGGTCAGTCCCCCAGCTGATGGGAAGTGGATGGATTAAGTAGCCATCAGTGAGCATCTATGCTCACTGATTTTAAGACTGAAATTGCCGTTCTCAGAAGATACATCCTTTTCACTGGAGCTGGATGGGCTGTCTCCCAACTCTGTACATACTGGTGCTGGCAGAGCAGATGAACACATTGTTTCACAGGGAGCCATGCCCTTACAGTTGGATTCAGGAAGGATGATGGAGCCAGTGGCCTGAAACCCATCATTTGAACAGGCTATTTTCTTACCCCTTTCTATGCAGAGGTCAGACAGCTGGTCATGGCCAGTCTGATCCACTTCTATCAAGTATCTGCTGGGCAGTGAAAGAAGAACTGAGCAAAGAGCAGCAAACCTCCTCCTCACAGGAGAGACCACGGAGCTGTTGAAGTCTGGTTAAAAGAAAGCAAGTCAAGGTCAAAGGCAGAGGAACAGGTTGCCAGAGTGGGAAAGAAGAGTATTCTCCTGTAATGGAGCAGATTTACAGCATTCAAGTGTCCTCTGGGATTTCCATCAAACCCAGAGCCCAGACCTTTCTGTGTATAAGTGGATTTTCCTTTCCCCTTTCCACAGACCTCTCTGCTCACAGTAAAACATCTCTGGGCAAACAGGAAGCAGCTCAGCTGTTGCTGAGCTTGTAGCTGTGGTCACTAAAGCAATTGGCACAGATGAAAACTTAGCTCAATCAGAGGAGTTTTCCTGGCCTTGTGCCAACCATGCTGCATTTCAACAGCCTGGAAGCCCTCTCCAGCAAGTGTCTCCAGAGGGAAACATTTCAGAGGTGTCAGCTTTGCACTGTCTGCTTTCCCAGTTAGCATTTCCCCCTGAACACATCATCTTCTACAGCCCATGGAGTTTCTGGGTAATACAACAAAAGCATCCACACTCATTAAAGTAATCGCTCAACAACATTGTTGGAAAAGACTTTTACCAAGGGGGAAAATAAATCACCTGCAGTTTAAAAGAACACAAACAAAACACCACCACACACATTTTATCTAGTCCTGTGAGTTGCTCTCAGATGTAATAACACTCCAAGAACAATAGGATCATTCTGCAGTAATAGGAAGTCTTTCCTCTCAGAGCACTTTAAAGGATACCTCACCCTCCTCACCAGAATTTTGGCAGGATTTTGGGCTGCACAAGGAGAACACAGTTATCTCATCTGGCCAGTGGCTGAGACCCATGGCTGGGAAGTAGCCAACTAGAAAACAAGTTGTGACTTTGTTTGGAAGTGGGCAGACTGAATCCAGCAGCCTGCCATGCACATAGGCCTGTTACTACCTTCACGAATATTCAGCACTCACCAGCCTTCACAGACGCAGCACAAACCAGTAGCCTGGTACCAACCCAACCTGCCAGATTGGATGTGCATGAGACTTTCCAAGGAGTGACTTTGTGGTAGAAGATTTTGTGCCAGATTGAATACCAGCTGTGCTCCTGTAACCAGCATAAAGCACAAAATCTAAGACACTCTCACATGGCTAAGCTTGCATGCAGGCACCTGACTGTGGAAGAAGTTCACCTAGCCTGGAGATCTGCTATCATGGGGATCCAATACTTAATTAACTGAAAGTTTCCAATATTTTAAATCCTAATCACATGTACCAGAAAGAGTATTGCATTTCACCTTATCTGGCTGAACCTACACAACCTGAGGAAGAACTATGTGAAATTTGACAGCATTTCCCCAAATAGAATAGAATAGAATAGAATAAACCAGGTTGGAAGAGACCTTCAAGATCATCACGTCCAACCTGTCACCCAACACCACCTAATCAACTAAATGTAACCAAGGTGCAACTAAAGTTTGCAACTAAATGGTTAAACTTTGTAATGGTTACAAACTTTGTAAATGGTTGTAAACTTTAGGTGCAACCAAGCACCCTGTCAAGTCTCCTTCTGAACACCTCCAGTGACGGCGACTCCACTACCTCCCCAGGCAGCCCATTCCAATGGGCAATCACTCTCTCTGTGTAAAACTTCCTCCTGACCTCCAGCCTGAAACTCCCCTGGCGCAGCCTGAGACTGTGTCCTCTTGTTCTGGTGCTGGCTGCCTGGGAGAAGAGACCAACCTCTGCCTGTTTACAACCCCCCTTCAGGTAGTTGTAGAGAGTGATAAGGTCACCCCTGAGTCTCCTCCTCTCCAGGCTAAGCAGCCCCAGCTCCCTCAGCCTCTCCTCATAGGGCTTGTGTTCCAAGCCCCTCACCAACTTCGTTGCCCTTCTCTGGACTTGTTCCAGCAAGTCAACATCCTTCCTAAACTGAGGGGCCCAGAACTGGACACAGTACTCGAGGTGTGGCCTAACCAGTGCAGTGTACAGGGGCAGAATGACCTCCCTGCTCCTGCTGGCCACACTGTTCTTAATGCAGGCCAGGATGCCATTGGCCCTCTTGGCTGCCTGGGCACACTGCAGGCTCATGTTCATCCTACCATCAGCCAGCACCCCCAGGTCCCTCTCTGCCTGGCTGCTCTCCAGCCACTCTGACCCCAGCCTGTAGCACTGCATGGGGTTGTTGTGGCCAATGTGCAGAACCCGGCACTTGGATGTGTTCAATCTCATGCCGTTGGACTCTGCCCATCTGTCCAGCCTGTCGAGGTCTCTCTGCAAAGCCTCTCTACCCTCCAGCAGATCAACTCCTGTCCCCAGCTTGGTGTCATCAGCAAATTTACTGATGATAGACTCAATGCCCTCATCCAGATCATCAATAAAGATGTTAAAGAGGATGGGGCCTAAATAATCCTATGCTACAAAAATCTGTGGCTAAAAGCAAGGCTTTTCAGGCTGTTCCAAGGCTTGGAAAAGCTTCTTGGGCAAAATGCACGGCCCCAGCAGGACACGTGCTTTGGATTTGGCTGCAGGATGCTGAACCAGCAATTCTCTCTCCTACATTTTAAAGAAATAAGTAAGTAAACAAATAAAGCCATACAAATGTAAGTATAGAGCTGGATTTCTATGATCCCACCAGAGTGATTAGCAGCATATCTTGTAAAAGAGAGGAATACACCCGCTGCTACGTACACACCAACTTCCACGTGTGTATATAAGCCTTGAAGGGGGAGTTACGATGCCTGGGGAGAATAAATCATCCTGGGCATATTTGGGGGCTGTCCCACATTCCCTCACTGCTCCCTCAGGAACCAGAATGTGGAGAAGCTAATATAAATTGAAGAGATGAGCAGTAATTTATTTTCCCGTCTGGAGAAGATAATTTGACTACTCAATTAAATATTGCCTAAAGCCATACTATTTGAGTTGCACATCCCATCTGTAATGCAGACAGATCTTGCTCTCTTATTACTGGTCTTCATGCTGCCTGGTACTTTAAAATTCTGCTTTAATTAGATAACACCTTCCACAAATGCTGAGTTATTGGCACACAACAATTCAAGTAGTATCTAGGAATTTCTTCCATCCAAGAAACCTTCTGTCTGAATCATATGTTCTCTTATCTCTGACACATAATAGCAGCTTGCAAGCAACTCTGAATAAACTGATGAGTCATTATTTCTTACCTTGTGTTATTTTGAAGCACAGGGCTTCAGCCTGGGCTTTTTTTTTTTCCCCCTCTCACTTTTTCAATGCTTTTCACCAAAGATTATCTGCAACTGACAGAGTTTTGCAATGTATTTTTCATTGAGTTCTCTGAAGTATTGATTCAATATTGAAACAGACCATTTTAATACTGAATTAAGAAGCTAATATCCCTCCTATGAGAAGCTTTAGTTATGATTGCAGTTATTATTCCTAATTATGGCTGTCTTGAAACAATCCAGTTAGTTGGAGAGTTTTGTGAGCAATGCCTGTATGGGCAGTCAACTCTTTGATATGCTGAAAAGTGTTCAATCATTTCCCCATCAAGTGTGAAGCTGTGGAACTGTGATGGAGTTTTAAAACACATCAAGCATGCTTTAGAGACTTGTAACATTGCTATAAAGATGGTGGGCTCAGCAGCCTACCTCACCAAGAAACACCATTTTGCCCTTGGGTACCACAAGGGGTAAATTGGGTTTTTGTCTGCTTGTGAGCAGAAACAAATAATCCTATCTCCTACCACTGCTTTCCTGGCTGTGATCTCAGGGTGGCTGAAATGCAAAGAAGATTCACCAACCTTTACATTTGAAATACAAGGAGATCCTCCTTTATGTGATAGCTTGCTATTTACAATGGTAATACAAGCTATGTGCCCCAGTAAGGTCTTCACACACATGCTATACAAACAGAAAGGAAGGGGGAAATCCAGCCGTGGTCAGAGTACAAGAACATCACCCTCTCTGATCTGCAATTGATGATGCTGCCAGACAGCAGGTCCTCAGCACCTGCAGCCTGAAAGCACCCTGAAAACATCAACTTTTAGATTCCCATTTGACCCAAGAGAATTATCATCTCCCTTTTTTCCTTGGGGAGACAGGAAGATGTGGGTAAACAAGTTTGCCGTTCGGGAGCAAGCAACAGGAGTCATGAACAAAATCCAGATGACTCACTTTCCCCTACCTCCCATCTGCTTTAACCTACCAGTAGTCCACTTTCTGTAGGATGATAAGAGACACGTAGCATGCTGTTGGGAATACATTTATATTTATGGACTAGTCCAATCAGTCTCTATGTTTGTTTTGTCAGATGATTTTCCATCTCTTCACCTCCTACCCACCACCACCATCTGCCTGAAAAACCATCTGCTTGAAGGTTTGGGGGAATTTACAGGCGATTGAGAATTCTGCACCACAAGTGTAAGTCAGCAGGGTGGATCTTTTGGCATCTCCATGTGCCTAGGAGAAGCAGCACTTCATGCTTCAGGCCCCCATGATGGGGCTTCTCAAGAGCTCCCCACTTCAGCTCAGTGGGGAACTAGGCAAACATCCCTTTAGTCACTTACATGTGGTATTCTCCCTAACCCTGTCACACAACTTTTGCCAGGGTGGGAGATTCCCTTGTGCTAGGTGCTGTATGAACACAACATGGATTCAGCATTTTATGAACTTTTTGAGGAAGATACTAATCTTGGGGAAAACTCAAAGATTTTTCTGTATGACAAACACATCTCCTGTGGCAACTGCTTCTGGATGTTTTAGATTAACCAGGCAGCTGGGCTGTCAATAAGCATATGACCTGTTGGAGAGCAGTGAGGGGGAAAAGGATCTGGGGGTCCTAGTGGATGGAAGGTTGACCATCATCCAGCAATGTGCTCTTACAGCCAAGAAGGCCAATGCCATTCTGGGGTGTATTAAAAGGGGTGTGGTTAGCAAGTTGAGAGAGGTTGTCCTCCCCCTCTACTTTGCCCTGGTGAGGCCACATCTGTAATACTGTGCCCAGTTCTGGGCCCCTCAGTTCAAGAAGAACAGGGAACTGCCTGAAAGAGTCCAGCACAGAGCCACAAAAATGATCAGGGCAGTGGAGCATCTCCCGTATGATGAGAGACTGAGGGAGCTGGGGCTCTTTAGCTTAGAGAGGAGGAGACTAAGGGGTGACCTCACTAATGTTTATAAATATGTAAAGGGTGAGCGCCAAGAGGATGGAGTCAGGCTCTGCTCACTGATGCCCAATGACAGGACAAGGGGCAATGGGTAGAAGCTGAGACATAGGAAGATCCATGGAAACGTGAGGAAAATATTTTTCACTGTGAAGATGACAGAACACTGGAACAGGCTTCCCAGGAGGGCTGTGGAGTCTCCCTCTCTGGAGATATTCAAAACCTGTCTGGATTCATTCCTGTCTGATCTGGTATAAGTGATCCTGCTCTGGCAGTGGGGTTGGACTGGATGATTTTTCAAGGTCCCTTCCAACCCTTAACACTCTGATTTAAGCACGAGAAACAGTACTCTAGATCCCATTTCATCAGAACTGCTATGACTGTAAATGGTTTTGGTTTGGGTTTTGTTCATCTCATTTTTGTAACATTATTAAACTCTACCTTAACAATGTCACCACTGGATGCATTGATGTTTCGCAGTTATATTGTACTACATTTACAAGTCATAGGAATCAGCCAGGTACAAAAAGGATGATGGCAGATGTAAAACCATCTGCTTAGATTGCTCAAATAATTTTAGTTCAAGTCTGTTTCACTCTTCTGCTGTTTACTGCTGTTCCAGTAGCAGCAGTTTATAGAAGAGCTTTGGACAACTCATTCAGCCTTCAGACATCCCCAGGAATGGCTGGATAGCTCCTAGACAAACAACTGTCAGTACCTTCTACATGCACCAGTCCCTGCAGGCTTCATGAAATTTAATGAAGACAAAGCCAGGAGGCTGACTTCCTTCAAAGAGCCTTGGAGATTAGAATGACATAAAAAATAAATAAATAAGGAAAGAAAAATTAAATAAAATCCAAAAGCTAATTCCTTCCCTGCTAGATTTGTAACAATCTCATCACATATATCCAATCCCTGGGTATGTCTGCAGATGTTTCAGCCATATGCAACAACATATGCCACACTTCTCACAACAACTAGTCTTTTTTTTCCCCCTGCATAAGGCTACAAAATCACAAACCCAAACATACAGTGTTCCAGGATGCTTAGGACAGAGGAGTGCCTCTGCTGCCTTTAGCTCTCCCACCAGAATGACTGCCCACCAGTCAAACACTGCCCCAGTATCCTATCAGTCTCTCTCTCTCCAATCCACCTCCCAGCTCTGCAGAAAACATCTTTCTCCCAGACCAGACTGCAGGTTGAGGCATGTCCAGCCACCCAGGCAAGCCACTGAAACCCAAGCTCTTCTCCTTGCCCGAATCCTGTGTGGTGGTGGTTTGCTCCACCACAGTGAGCTCCATAACAGCCATGTTATTTCACAAATGAAATTAGAAGTAGGCACCTTTTATCTTGGTTGAACAGCCAGGTGTCTGACCACAGTGTCTGGTGTCTCTGCTGGAAGATCAATAGCAATAAATTAAGTGCTGCTCAGCCTCTACTGATCAGATCACCTCTCTGCCCCAGACATCCCCGTGGTAAAAGAGGCTGGTTGCAAATACCAGCTAACTTCCTCTCCAGGCATCCTTTAGCAGTGGAAAGCCACTGGCTTAGCAAGTGCCAAATGCCAGACATTTATCCTGTCTGATTAGTGACACATTTTTGCATTTGTGAAAGTTATTTGTAGGGCAGAGTTGGGTTTTTTCCTGGGTGCTGGAGGAAAAGTTGCTGGCTCAGATGAAATTCAGTACAAGCACTTGAGACTGAAAAGGTCAGGGTTGTTAAACTGGGTAAAATCTAATTCTTCTTAGCTGTAACAGCCACAAAAAGGGTAAGAGAATATTCAGAGTTCCAGCCTTTCCATCCTCACAAGGAAATACACACACAGATCTAGCATGCTTGACAGTGCAGGATCATGGAGAACTATTTCAAGTTATTAGAGAATCCCCCAAACAGTTGGTAGCACATAAGACCCTTAATGGGAAGGTCGTGAGTTCAAGCCTGCAGTGGGCAGTAGTGTCCTCCCTACTCTAGTCGTGAGGTCTGTGGTGACAGGTTGGACTTGATGGTCTTTGAGGTCCCTTCCAACCTTAGGAATACTGAAATACAGAAGAAGAGCCAGAATAGCTGCTGAAAGTAGGGAGGGATTCCAATCCAATGGCTGTACACACCACATTTACAAGAGAGGACTGAAGACTTTACAGTCACAAGTTTACATTATGAAGACTCCTACTCACTACATCAAAAAAACCTCCTGGCGGCTTCCTGCAGCTGTGATTGGAGCACATAGCTTCAGTTGGGTAAGAGTGAGTGGCTTTGACAGACGTGCCTGTCAAAAAGTGGATCCCTTTTAAACTGAAATCTTCCTGGGTAACTTGGTTTGTGAAACAGTTACGGGTTTCCAAACACTTCACAGCATATAGTCCAACTTTGTCAGCTTCCCTGGGGCTTAGAGCTTCAGTTCCTACTTCCTCTACATGATTTGCAATGTCACTGCTTTGCTCAACAAATACAGAGTGCCAGCTCCTTAAAAACAAAGTTGTCAGTAAAAATATAAACTGGAGCAGAAGCACAGCAACAGAAAAACACGAATTTGGGGATTTTTATCCTTCAAAATACTGCTCAGACTGGACTCAGTGGCAGAAGGGAACTGGATTCAGGAACACACAGATTGGGATCAAAGGGCAAATGGACAAAGCACACCAGCCATTGAATAAGAGGCTTGATCTTTGTGATTTCTCAGATTTATACTGAATATGACATATAGAGAATGGAATCCCTTGCTGGTTACTCCAGGGTCACCTGTCCTGTCCACTCCTCCCCTTAGGTGCAACTTCTTACTTCCGTACCCCCAACGTGGGAAACAAGATTTAGCAGTGACCTTGGTCTCCACAGGAGCAAATATAAGCAAGAGCCTTCCTGCATACCGATCCTCAGCAGTAACTATAAACATCAAGTGTTTCCCCTTATAGAAGCAGACACTGTCTGCAGAAACATGCCATTAACTTCAGAAAGTGCAGATACTTAGAAGAGACTAAGCTGAAAAGGTAAATCACTAAACAGAATTAGTTCTAACACAAACCAGGACAGGGAAAACCAAAGAAGATGGAGCCAGACTCTCCTCCAGGGACTCTACTGGGCAACATTGAAATATAGGAAGTTGTGGCTCTGCCATGAGCAGAGCTGGACCAGCCCATCCTCAAAGCTGCATTTTCACCTCAACCACCCTGTGAGGCTAAATTAGACAAGGCCCATAACTAAGAACAATCTCTTGTGTGGTAGATGTGTAGTATCCCCTTTTGTCTTGCAAAAGCATAGAGGGCACTCTTAACTGCTACCTAGACAAAGGGAAAACTTAGTGAAGGACATTATTTGCATACTGCAAACCCCTCCTTATCCTCTGACACATTTTGTCTTGGCACAAGAGAGAAAAGCTTCAGAACAACCAGTGCAATCAGGGACCCGACTTCTTCAAACAAAACAGCTCAGATGAATCATCTCACATTCTTGGCACCAATTCCTGCTAGCTTTTTAGATGCTAAGTGAGATGAACATGACATACTAGGCAACAGCCTGACTGTACATGAATTGAGAGCTGGATTTGATCATGCCAATTACTTTGAGATTACCCTTTGCAAACACTTTCCACAACCAAATCAATGGCTGGCCCTGTTCACCATGTTCACTCA
This sequence comes from Melanerpes formicivorus, assembly GCF_026170545.1. Lineage (NCBI taxonomy): Eukaryota > Metazoa > Chordata > Aves > Piciformes > Picidae > Melanerpes > Melanerpes formicivorus. The sequence goes on from NW_027142374.1 coordinate 11,687,313, forward strand.
TATCCTCCATCATCTACCATCCTGCTGCAAAGCAAGCAACTTCTTCAAATGCTGAGCTAGTGCTCAGCAATTCACACCTTGATTTTGGTTTCCATCTGAGTGTCTCTGCATGGCCATAGCACACAGCTCTTACTTGCTTTTCATTCTGCCTGCTGTGTTGTAACAAACTGAATCCAGAGCATGCAAAGCTGAAGTCTTCATTTCAGGCAGGATAGAGACATGTCACATTTCTGTGGTTAGTGACAACCTTGACTCACTGTGGGTTTAATAATTTGTATTTTGTCATTTGAGAACAAGAATAAAGCAAGTCAATGACCTCTCTTTGACTATAAATTGTTTTCTATATTGCCTCTCCCCACATAGACATTTATAAAGATACCTATCCCACTGCTTCTAGATGACACCATCAAATTAAACTACAAGACCTTTGCAATCTATCTCTTTGCAGCTGAACTCACTCCACATGCACACAGACTAGAAAGGAAGATAACCAGGAGGGCTTCACAGAGCTTGTGCCTCTAACTCTCACTACAGAGAGAGGGAGCCAAATAGTTCTCCTGTCCTCAATGGGCCGGGCAGGTGTGAAAGCTCATACATCTACCCGTGCCTGGGTCCCAGTCAGGCTACATTTGGCAACGGCGAGTCATGCAGCCAGCAATGAAGAGGAGAAAACTTGGATGCATATGGAGACTTGACAGAAGTTGCCTAAGTGACATTTGCTTGTTTGATGTAATTAATCCCTCTTCCTTCTGGTTTCCACAGTGGATCTTGACCTAGGAATGGTTTTTCAATCATTCTTTTATCAATGAGAAAACATCACACACTCTTGCATATGTTTGCCAAGTGTGCAATTCAGCGTGCACACACTCCTTCATGATAAGAGTGCAGCTGGAAGCCTCTGCACAGGTCACTGCAAACCCCAGGTCCAGCTCAATGCACACATATTGTATATAAAAACCATGGCCAGATGCCTGTCTTCCTGCTTCATACATGGCCATGATCTCACAGCCTCCACCTGACATAATCTCTACCAAAAAAGGCTGGAGTAGCAGATGATAATCCACTCATGGAATGACTATCAGCCTCAAAATCTGTTGTTTAGAAAATAATTCAGCTATGTTTGTTCTAGGTAAAAGCCAGCAACTCTCAGTATAATGTGGTTTAAGCTTTCCTGGAGTCCAAAAGCCCAAACAGAACACATTTATATTGCCTCCCCTCTCCCCCCCCCCCAACCCCCTCCCCCCCTTTTTTTTCTTTTCCAAAAGGGAGAAAGCAAATTAGGCAGGAGAAAAGACAGGTACAATCATGAAACAAACAGTCTTGAATCGATTTGGCATCAAAAAGGTAAGTTTAACAAAATATAAGAGGCATTTAAATAAAAGAAAGGTTACAGAGGTATAAGGAAAAAAAGGTAAATAAAGACATATACAAAACCAGGCTCAGCTGGCAAAGGATTCTCTGAATCGAATATGGATTCTCTTTAGACGCAGTCCTTACGAGTCTGGAGCAGCGTGGAACAGACCCCACCACGTGGTTGCAGCAACAGCAGGAGCAGCAAGAGGTCTGTCCGGCAGGTAAGGGCAAGAACAAGAGAAAGACAGAACATGTCTCCCCTAAAAAAGGCTGTGGACAGGAAGTGGGAGTGGAATAGACTTTGACTCGGGGACCCCTCCCCCTGGGAGGGGGGATGAAGTCTCTCTGCCCACCTGGGTGAGGTTTCTTTGTCCACCTGGGAGCTAGGTGCTTTTCAGCCCACCCCCTCCTGGGCTGGGTGTAACCTGACATGTATAAGCACCTATGATATGTCTTTCAAGACAAGGCCAGTCTCAATTCAGGCTTTTTCCCAATCCAGAAATGCATTGTTTCACGTCTGGATGCATGTGGAAGCTGATGTGAGGTAGCCTTCTGTGTCTGTGTTCCTTGATTTAGCATAATGCTAGTATATAGTAATGTAGGCTGGCACTCAGCCAAACCCAAGATTTAAGGTGTTCTTGTGCTCTCCTTAGAACACTAATCCTTCCTTGAGTGCTCTTGCTAGTACAGAAGAAGAAAAAACTGTTTCTGCCACTCCTCTATATCTCCATTACTAATCAAATGAATTATATAGACCTTATCATTATTTTCCTTTTGCATCCAATGGTAACAATTTTACTTTCAGTCTTTGCAGTCAGGAACTAAGCTAGAGTCTCCCCTTCAAACTGTAATGCATGGCCAGCAGTCTGAGCCACTGAGATTAGTGAACATTTTGATCTGGAAAAGAATGAGAGCTGGAAGCACAGACAGGGGTCAGGAGACCCTGGGAGGGGGTGTTGCTCTGCAACCACCTATTTGCTGCAGCAACTTGGTCTCCTCAGGTGGGGAAGGAGTGGCCACAAAAGTGGTTCAGTTTGCTCTGCAAAACCGGTGTCACCTCTCTCCAGTGAGAGGCAACGAGGTTCAATCAACCCATAAGAAAACTTCAAGGTGTTTACATTAAAAAAAGATAACCGAGTGAGCTGGGGAAAGAGACCTCAGATGTCAAAAGATGGATGCCACCTTCCCAAGTGTGTCACAGATGTCACACAGGAGGGTGGAGCTGCCCCAGGGCATCACAGCTTGGTCGTTGGGGAGAAGGGTGTGTCACAAAGAGGGGCTCTGCCTGCCAGACTATAAGAGGACTCACCAGGACACACTGGAGCAGGCAGCGGTCACCGCAGTCTACCATGGTCTTGACACACTGCAGCCTCAGCCTCTGCCACATCACAGCAGTATTATGGGTCCTGTCACCAGGGACACACAGAGTCACTGGTGCATCCACATTGTAGGCCTGTGCTTACTAACCTAGAGCACTGCAGCCACAGCAGAGCCAGTGCCATGGAGCACTCCAACATCTTCATCATGGCTGTGCTGATGTTGATGTTCCTGATACCAGTGCTGCTGCTGAGCCTGCACTGGGTTGTGCTGTCATCAAAACGGCACCAGGTAGGTAACTTCTCCTCCACACTGCACTGCACTAGACAGCAGCGTAGTTTGATGTGGGCTGGGGTGGGCAGTGGGTTGGCATGGTGTGATGCAGTATGATATGGCTCAGCTTCTTGCCGGGCTGATCGCTGCTCTTGGGACTCGCAGGAGAGCTTAACCACAGGAGCTCTTCCAGGCCAGACATGGGGGTGTGGGGGCAAGGCCAGGTCACTCAGCCTCTCTCCTTGCCTTCTTTCAGCCAAACAGACTAAGGTGCAGGGTCTGCGGCAAGGTGATGCCGGAGCAAACAGCTCGTCTGCAGCTGCCTCGCTCCAGGCAGGCAGCGAAACCACGGCAGGCACTTTTAGCGCTACGATTAGCTCGGCCAATATTAGCATTTTGGCCACGGGGAGCAGCTTGGCCACCAGGAGCTGCCAGGATCTTCCGCGACCTGCCTTCTGCGCCGGCACCAGCCAAGTGCTGCGAAGTGCTCTTCAGCACCACCAGAGGCTACCGGCGGCAGCCACGGACAGCACCGCAGTGGAGCCAGAGAGAGGACTCCTCCCTCTGTGGGGACAGGGACAGGCTGCCCCTGCTTCCTGTCCCGTTTCGCTTAAAGGCTGCTAGAAGACGTCGTGCACAGGTAGGGAGCCTGAGGGAAACGGGGCCAAAAAGTTTTCCTGAGCTCAGCAGCTGAAAACAGGCAGGTGGGAGATGTGGGAGAGAATAGGTGAGCCCAACCCCCGAGCAAACTGAGCCTTCTGAGCTATGCCTTGGGAATACCTGGGGGTGTTCCAGGGGTTCTGTGCTGTATGGGGCTGAGGCCTCTCCCCACATGCTGTCTGTGGTATCGGGGTAGCAGCTGCCTGCAGGATCAGTGCTGCCCTGGGGGCTGGCAGGGGGTCCAACCATAGGAGCTCTTCCAGCCTGGACATGAGGGAGTCGGGACAAGGCCCACAGTCACTCAACCTCTCTCTTGTCCTTCTCCCACAGATGATCAGACCGGCATGCAGGGCCCACAGCACGGTGACACAGGGGCAGACATTCCATCTGCAGCAGCCTTACTCCAGGATGGAAGCCGCACTGCTGGCAGCTCAGCCAATATTAGCAGATTGGTCACCAGGAGCAGCATGGCCACCAAGAGCTGCCACCATTTTTCACAATCTGCCTCCTCACCCGGATGCAATTCCTGTGTTTCTTCTCTGGGGAAAGGCAAAAGTCATCCAGCTAGAGACAGTAGGAGACACCAGCAGCAGGCTGCAGAGTGCATTTCCTGCACCAGCACACCCAACAGATGCCAAGCCATCAGCTGTGACCCTGGGCAGAGCTGCTGTGGAAGATGCTCTCTCTCCACAAGAAGAGAAGGAGGAATCTGCTTCACCAGGCTTCAGTGAGCAGGCCACAGCATCAGAGATGGAAAGCCATGCACCTCTCCTACCCAGCCCTGTAGCCAGCGCCACGTCTCTACTTGACACAGCTCACTACATTGTGACAGAGGTGATAGGCAGGGCTGAGAAGATTCTGTTGCAAGGCTGCCAGCAGCTGCCTCCAGAACAGCAAGATCTGGCCCAAAGCCTGGATGAAGCTGTGGCAGCAACAACACCTCAGGACACTGAGTGCCCAGTGGGTGAGGGCACCACAGTGCTTTTTGTCACAGAGGAATGTGAGGATGGAGAAAACAGTGCTTCTTCATCCACATCTGGAGACCATCAAGGAGAGGCCAGCACAACCATTGTGTCCCAAGCAACACACAAGGATGGAGTGGCTTCTCCATCACCTCAGAAGCCTCCAGCAGACACCGGACACTGGACACTGCACCAGGAGAACCATGGACGCATGGCTGACATTAGGCATCCCAATGAACCAGAGGCACACACAGTGCCTGAGGTGTGTGCTGCAGGGTCTGGTGCTCTCACTCTTCCTGTGCTGGCCTCCCAGCATGAAGGTGATGCACAGCCCTCTTCCAGCTGCTGGGCCACATCAGAGGAGGACCCAGGTAAGTCTCCTGAGCCAAGCACCTCCCTGATGAGGGCAGACATGGCCTGACTGCCCTGGAGAGTAGCGCCCAGGCCAGGAAAAGCCCCATCCCGGGGAAAATCCTTTGTGGGCAGAGGGCAGGCAGGAGCTCACCACTCACCCATCACCTGCAGCCCCTCACCTACAGCTCTCCTCCTTCCACAGGCATTGCTAAGGGTCAATGGCAACAGAAATGGCAACGGAAACAGCAACGGAAACGGCAAAGGCAACGTCACTCCCTCTTCAGGAGGATGGCCAAGGCTCTGCGCAGGATTTTCTTCAGGAAAAGGAGGATACCACAGCACAAGCAGCAGCACCCTGCTGCCAGTGCCAGGCAGGTCCCTGGAGATGGCACCACCTGGCTCTGATCCTGTGCAGCTTCCAGAGAAAGCAGCACTCCTGGGGGCAGACACTCAAGGGATGGGGGCATGCTGCTATTACTTACAGCTGCTGGTTCTGCCCACGCTGCCTCAGCCACCCTGCCTCCTGGTTTTCCTCCCATCTCCTCCACGACTTGGTCTTGTGCAAAACGTGTTTCCTGTTAGAAGGAGTACAGTGATAGTGTTTTCGCTGAGCTTATCTGCCCTGGCAGGGAGCCTGCGTCTGCACCCTCCTCTTGGGAAGCTTTACCCTGTGCATCCACTGTTTGCAGGGGCACAACCTCAGCTATATCCATTTGCCCTATACTTCCTGTGACTCAAGGAAGCAGCTCTGGGATTACCCAGGTCCTTGTGGCTCCTGCTTGCCATTTTATTCCTCAGAGAGGAAGGGCAAAGCAGCCACAGTGGTTGTGTCCTTGCAGTCACCGGGGCCAGGGCTACCAGCTCAGCAAAACATCACTGCTCTCCCATGGCCCAAAAGACACTGCCTGGGGGCAGATTTCAGCCTAGGACTTATTTGCCCACAAACCTTGCTCTACCATGCACAGATATTCTAACAGCATTCTCAAATAAATACAAATAAAATTCTATTTGTTTTTGAACTGCCTAACTCATTTTCAGAGCTGGCTGATAGTTTTCCATAAAATGCAACCTGTGTAAGCACCAACAGTGGAAAAAAGTCAGCTGAAACCATCTTCAAGGCTATTGCCAGGCTGAGAGGTCACTGCCCACAGCTAAAGCCCCAAGGATTCTGCCCAAACGGGTCAGTTAAAGCACCAGGGTTGAGCAGGAAAAGGTTTTCCAATGATACTGCTTTTAAGATTTTCCATTTTCTAGAACTATATACAGTCAAAAACTTCTGTGAACTGAAAATGTCAAAAAGCCTCTCTCAGTCTGGGACAGCTTCATACAAACCAGAGCCCTGAGAAAAAAAAATAAATAAATTGTTAAACATATTGATTTTGACCTTGAAAGTATTCTCCTCCTGCACAAAAAAACACTAGCAGGGAAACATTTTTTTCTTACTTCAAAAGTCAAAGTATGATTATTTCTGTTATTTCAAAACAATTCCTTTTAATTTAAAAAGCTGTCATTTCCCCCCCATACACTGTCTTGGCATCTCCTAGGCTTCTTTATCATTCAGCTGTTAATAATTCAAACAGCTTACAAGCTTTATTTATAGGTTGCAGAGATTAACCATCCTTCACATTAATGGATCTTCTAATGTTTTACTTCATTTTGTTCATTTTCCTCGCTCAGTGAATAGCAGGCTACTTGGAAATCAACACAGCTTGTTAGAAAAAAAAGACAAAATGCCTATTAAATTATCAAGTGCATTTCTCATCAGAGTGCAGCTATCATTCTCTGCGAAGAAAAACCACAGCTTAAGTGACTTCCTAGCAAAAGCAATGTTTAGACAGATGTTCCTGGGACTCATCTGACTGTTAGTCTTTAAAATGCTATGTTTAAGTGGCAGGGACATTTAAGAAACATGAGCAGGCACGAGCAGGCACTGTCTTTGTTGAATCTGAAAACTAAAGATGCTGCAGAGGTAAATTAAACATTAGGGCCATGAAGTTAAAGAAAGAAATCCTCTTGCCAAGCTTTCCAAGTTAAAAAGGTCCATTCATAAAGTGAATATCAATATGCTGCTCATTAACAGCACTGTCTTGGAAACAAAGCCCATTTGGTTCAGGTCTGGAATTTAATTTGTTATTGTTTTGGTATGTGAGTTTTATATAGAATAAATAGAATAGAATAGAATAGACCAGACCAGACCAGACCAGACCAGGTTGGAAGAGACCTTCAAGATCATCGCGTCCAACCCATCATCCAACACCATCTAATCAACTAAACCATGCAACCAAGCACCCTACCAAGTCTCCTCCTGATCACCTCCAATGATGGTGACTCCATCACCTCCCCAGGAAGCCCATTCCAATGGGCAATCACTCTCTCTCTGTAGAACTTCTTCCTAACATACAGCCTAAACCTCCCCTGGTGCAGCTTGAGACTGTGTCCTCTTGTTCTGGTGCTGTTTGCCTCGGGGAAGAGACCAACCTCCGCCTGGCTACAACCTCCCTTCAGGTAGTTGTAGAGAGCAGTAAGGTCACCCTTATATATGAACAAGGCTTTGGTTGTGCATTCAGATGCTATAAAAAATAGAACTGAAGATAAATCCTGAACAATTTTAGGCTTGCAACCTTTGGAAAAGTGCTGATATTGGTGATCATCTCCAGAACATTCTCTCTATGATGAAAAAATTATATATATTTTATATATATATATATTTCTTCAAGTTACAGTATTCTTAAGAGGCTTTTCAGAGCAGGAAAGACCCTTGCCTTTGAGTCTTGCTGTGAAATTGAGTGGCAGAATCAATGGTAAGCACAAAGAAACAAGAATATTTTAGGATTGCAGGCCATGCTGCCCTTTTTCTGCCACGTTTCACTGCAATAGCTGACAGAAGAGCCTGTTGAACAGCTAAGCACATTGCTTACAACTGTCTCCCTGCAAAGAAGAGAGAAAATCCTGTAAATGGGATTTTAAGAGCAGTTGGAGTCAGACTGCAGCTGCTGAAATATTTGTCTGCCAACATGACAGCTTCAGTGAGTGTCAGGACATGCAGCCAGCCAGCAAAGTAGCTCAAGCTGAGAGTTGGTAAGGGGAGGCTGGGTTATCAGAACAGGACCAAGTGGTTGTTCCTCTGGTTGCCAAACCATCCAAGGGCACTTAGGATGTGCCAAGAAAAAGCTTTTAGTGTCCCAGGGAGCAAAGTGGAAAGGACCCTAGAAATAACTCAAAAAATCCTTTTGCCTGACTCTCTTCACAGCAGGTTTGGCTACTCCCATAGAAGTCTGCTGTGGTAAAACCCACACATTTCTCTGCAGTACAAAAGCTTAGCTTACCTGAATTTTCAAATAAAGGGCCTGGGTGTAGATACTTCTTCAGGGTGGATGTACCCTAAGAGTCATTGTAAGAGCAAACACAAGGTGTTGCAGCCAAATCTCATGGGAGGATGCTGAGTCCTTCTAGATGTGGGTTGAGGAGCAGCAGGAGCAATGTGATGAGACTATTGCGGGAGGCACAGTCATCAGGGACCCGCTGGACTCTGCTGTGGTGAAACAAAGAAGAACAGTGCCGTGAAAATGTGCCAAGAACATGCTCTGGCCCACAACATGGAGTCTGCTCCATGGCTGAGAATCAATGCAGAAGGTAATACCTTTTAAGAAACCTTGCTCCCTATGTAGATCTGCCCAGACTGTAGTGAAACATCAGAGGAGACTAAAAACCTTGCACAGAATACTAGTGATAACCTTTTCTTTTGCAAGCTTTGCCCTGTCTACTGGTAACACTTCCAGAGGGAGTGCCAGTAGTCATGGGCTCCTGGATAGAGATTGCAAAGAGCTGACATTTAGGCTGCTTTCCTCATCCCAAACCACAGCAGATAACACCAATCAGGGCTTTCCTTAAACAGGAATTCTCCCCATCTCTCACAGCAGTAACAAACACAGGGCAAGAACCATCTGCTCATCTAGGCAGGTACCAGTGGTGCTAATCCTCAAATACACACTACTCTGTTTTTCTAAATATTGGGAATTGGCCTGGCCACTGAACTGCTATCCCAGCAGGATTTATTATTTATGTGACGCCCACAGCCTGCCTTTGGTAATGAGCATCATAGGCTGGTACAACTGATCAGATTTCTCATATGAGCTAGTGCAGAAGAACAAGAAATCCAAGAAGAAAACAGACTTGTCCCAAGCACTTGTAAAGCCACTGCTGAAGAGTGGGGACAGAGCAGCAGAAGGCCAGGTACCTCAGATGATGTAATTCTGCTTTTGGTAACCCCCTGGCTGCAGCAAGGCAAGGAATCAGCATGAAAAATGCTTGACTAAAAAAGTCTGTATTCCAATAAGTTCATTTTGAGAAAACATGGCACTTAGACTTTTGGAGAACAGAAAGGATTCAACTTACAATACCAGGACTCCTTGTGGTAAATGCATCAGGAGCAATGGCAGGAGTCATCTTTGAAAAAGCTGGGCACTAATTCTGAGGCACAGAGTGAGGAACATGATCTAAAGTTACATTTCTTTTATGTCTAGATATCAAACTGCCTTCCAACCCACAAACAATAATAGATTTTGCTCAGTTACTTGCTCTGCTGATAAAACCCCTTCACTTCCAACATATAAAATGCAGTGATGGCTTTGCTGTTGCAGTCACTATCCTTTATAGTGGTAGTAACACGCCATAAGATTAACCTGCAAGCAATCATTTCAAGGCTTTTGAAACAAATATCCCACACCTTGTAGTCATCCCATGGAAAAAGAGTACATTTGCAATGAGATGCAAGGGTTTAAAATGTTGTCATATCTCACAGACTACAAATGCAAAGTATTATTAAAGTCAGCCTTGTCAGAGAAAGCAGACATACCATTCAAAGAAACAGCAGCCTCCCTCATTTATTTTTAGAGGTAACTAAAATAAGAAAACTTTCCTTCATGTAAGGCTGGGGAGAAGAATTCTGCTCAAATCACTGTTATTGTGCGTTCAGTAAGGCTGCTGAATAACAACCACACTTCTAACAAAGGCATCCCCTGATTTACCAAACAGAGCACTGCAGCAATCACCCAACTGGATGTGGAGACAATCCCTGCTTGGCATGTGGGTTGTGGGAGAGCATCTGCTTCCCTCCCGGCAGAAACAGCCCCTGGGCACAGGAAGGCACAGATTTGGTTCTCATGCCTGGAGTGCTACTACTGCAAGTAGTGTTGTGTCACTAATGATTCCTGACCTGTCAACAAGTGCTTGAGATGTCTTCTGGTATCCCAGGTCCTTACACAAGTCTATGATTCAGTTTTTTATAGAAGCACAGAATAACCAAGGTTGGAAGAGACCTCAAAGATCATCAAGTCCAACGTCACCACAGACCTCCTGACTAAACCATGGCACCAAGTGCCACATCCAATCCCCTCTTGAACACCTCCTTTCTTCTGGTCTCTACGGGATTTCCTGTGGGCTCCATCTCTTAGAGCTGACCAGCACTGTTTTGCAGAAGACATATCTTTGAGTGTTTGATTGATACCTTGACAGGCTGGAGAGGTGGGCACAAGCCAACCTCATCAGGTTCAACAAGACCAAGTGCAGGGTCCTGCATCTGGGTCGAGGCAATCCCAGGCACAAATCCAGGCTGGGCAGTGACTGGCTGGAAAGCAGCCCTGAGGAGAGAGACTTGGGGGTGCTGGTGGATGAGAAGCTCAACATGAGCTCTCAGTGTGCACTTGCAGCCCAGAAAGCCAATCAGATCCTGGGCTGCATCAGGAGAAGTGTGGCCAGCAGATTGAGGGAGGTGATTCTCCCCCTCTACTCAGCCCTGGTGAGACCCCACCTGGAGTACCATGTCCAGTTCTGGAGCCCCTATTACAAGAGGGATATGGACGTGCTGGAACGTGTCCAGAGAAGGGCCACAAGGATGATCAGAGGGCTGGAGCACCTCTCCTATGAGGACAGACTGAAGGAGTTGGGGCTGTTCAGTCTGCAGAAGAGAAAGCTCCAAGGTGACCTTATTGTGGCCTTCCAGTATCTGAAGGGGGCCTACAAGAAGGCTGGGGAAGGACTTCTCAGGATCTCAGGCAGTGATAGGACTAGGGGGAATGGAATGAAGCTGGAGGTGGGGAGATTCAGGCTGGACACGAGGAGGAAGTTCTTCACCATGAGAGTGGTGAAGCCCTGGAATGGGTTGTCCAGGGAGGTGGTCGAGGTCCCGTCCCTGGAGGTGTTTAAGAGCAGGCTGGATGAGGCTCTGGCCAGCCTGCTCTAGTGTAGGGTGTCCCTGCCCATGGCAGGGGGGTTTGGAACTGGATGATCCTTGTGGTCCTTTCCAACCCTGACTGATTCTATGATTACCTAACACCAAGACAGCCTCAAGACCACAGCAATTCTTGAAGCAACATTAGACTGTATCTGCGAGAGGTAGAAAAACAATTATTCAAAGCACACTGATGACAGAATATTGAAGCTGAGTATTTAAGGAGTTTCAGAAGCTTATCTGGGATCTCAGTTTTGTGACTTGTTTTCAGATTTCCCCCATAAGTCATGTGTCAAGCGAAGAGTGCAAATGAGCAATGAAAAAGATATTGAAAAATATTATTTCAGCCAGCAGGAAAATGAAACAATACAATGGAAGATTAATTTCACCTCAGAGCATGCTGAGTGATGACACAAATACTCATTTCAAAAGATGCAAAAGGCATTGTGCCCCAAAAGATGGAGTGTGATTATGAGCTTAATGGGTTGTTTAACTTGATAAAGTGCCAGTTTCTAAATAGCAATTGCACTTTAAATAATTAATCAAAATCTGAACAATCTCCCATTTTTCCTTGGTTAAAAACAGACACACAAAACCTTGCATTTTCTTTAAGCATCAAAAAAAATTGTTGATACAGAAATAAAAGGACAAGAAGGAAGACTTAGTTAAATTTGAACCTATTTGAGTACCTTCTAGTCAAACCAGTGAAGTGTCAGGGTAGTTCCCAGAACTTGTAAAACACCTGTCAACCAATGATGAGATCAGCCTTTTGTGTTTCCAATAGCTTATGCACCTATGGGTAGATGTGGGGAGGGTCTTTCCCCATTGCTCCAGCACCTTGTACCAAGTGTGGGTGCGGTACCAGTGCCACAGCATGCCTGCCCCCCGACAGCCTGCTGCGTTTGCCTGGAGAAGAGGTGCCAGTCCCAGCATGAGGCTGGCAATAGGACATGCCAAATGCAATCTCTCTGATCATCTATGCGCTAGTGTCACCGAGCAAGGAGTCTTTGACTTCCATTACACCTTCTTTGTTGCAGCCTTTTTCCATTTGCTTTAGTCTCCAGCCCCTAGGTAGCTCTGAGCATTCCACTTTTCCTGGGGGTTGGCCACCCACAGCCCAGGAGCTTTGCAGTTTCCTCTGCCATTAGCAGCAGCCACACAGCATGGTGGCATCCCTTCTACACTCACAGAGATGGAAAACCCAGCATACTTCCATCAAAAGATGTTTCAAACACTTGAAAGAGAGAGAAGTGAGATGACAAACATTCCTGTCTGCACCCAGGCCAAGGCCATCAGCTTCTGTTTTGCTACTCTGAAATGAACAATGTGAAACTCAGAGAGGTAGCAAGAAGATACAATGGTCCCATTGTGGAGTCCTATTGCGGTCACCCAGAAAGCTCCCCAGTCTGTCTTTGAAGGACCCAATGCCCAAGCACTGTGGAGCAGCAAGCTGATGGCAGAGGAAAGCTCCTGGTGGCTTTAGCTTTGATTCCACAAGGGCTGGATCATCCCCATTGACCTACCCACATCCTAAATGCTGCTCTGCTATCCCCTGGCAGGCTTTGTCCAAGGACTAGGATACTAAACAGTAGCCCAACTCCAAAAACCCAAGAGGCTTTTCCCGTTCCAAATATTCATCTGTGCCTTCTCCAGCTGTCACCTCCCATGGGAGAGAAAAACTGCTGTCTTTTTTTAGCCGAGGCCACAGCATTGCACTTTAGAATAAGAAAATGCCTTTGTGTCTGGACAATTTGTATCCCAATGACAGATTGTTCCCCAGTTGCAGCTAACCAGCATCCTTGGTGCATGCCTCCATCCCCAGCCTGATGGAGCAGGGATGAGGGCAGGCCCTCCAGCAGGCACGGAGCTCCACCACGTTCCGCTTTTTGCGGAGCTGGGTCCTTGGCAGCCAGGAATAAATTAGCATTCAAGGGAGTCTGTTTGGATAACAGAAAATGCAAGAAACTCCGCATGGCAAGTGATCCCTTTTAAAGAAGCATTACAAGCCTGGCAGACATCCAACTGGCACAGTAGCTGGGAGCAGCAAATACACAGCACTTAGCTGGTGATGTGTAAAGGGCACTTCTTAACAATTTCCGCCTTGAAAACCATCTTGTGAAATCTTCCAACTTGGGTTGTGTTCATACATCACTCAAATCAGCTGCATATCATTCAGCACAGCTATTAGTCCCAGGCTTTAAATAAACCTAGCATCTGTGTCACCCACCAGCAGGAAATGTCCCTTTTTTTTCTTCTTCTTCTTCTTTTCTTTCTTTTCTTCTTAATTTGTTTTATTTTAGTTTGCCTGTTTTGCCTTCCACTTGGCACAGATGGTTGGTTGATGGAAAGTCACGGATACTTCCTCAAATGACTGGGTTTTGCACCCTTCATTGTTCTAGTTGTCAGAATCTCCCTGTGCTCAGAGCTAAAAATTCCACTGCATCCCCATCTATAAATTAAATTTCCCTAAAAGCTTCCTTCTCCAATCCCCTTTTCACTAATGCCTTCCACTGGATCAGGCTCCACAGTCAACTCTCAGAGTTGTGCTGCTGCTTAAAATTATCACAGAGGATATAAGCCAGCTGATGGATACCCCACAGCCCAGTCTGACTTTTCTTGAAGGGACCTGGTGGGACCACATCTCTTCTCCACTGAGCTTCACGACGACAAAGGGGAGAGTCTAGGTGGCAATTACTCCTCAAAGCAGCTGCTTTGGAACCTACATCTCCTTTTTCAAGTTCAAGAGATGCAACCACACAGAGAGGGCACAGCAAATGCAACCTTTCCTGCAGGAAGGTGCAGCAGGAAAGCATCAAGAAGCACAGCGTGACTCATTTTCTGCCTCCCTATGGTGCATCCAGCCTCAACTCTCCCTCTAACAGTCTTCAAACAGACATTGCAGCCTGTCCTGGAGGGTAAAACATCTGAACTATTGTGACAAAGGCAATGGGAGATGGATTGCATGGGGCACCTGACACCTGCACATCAAGGCAAAACAGTCTCAAGGAAAGGGGGCAGTCTGCAGCAGTGTCCAGCAATCTGCCCCAGAGGAGCAGCACTGGCTGGGATAGAGCAGGGCAGTTTCAGACTGACGTGTTAAGCAGCCCATCTCCTTTGTACCAGCTGAGTCTTGCTCTTTCCCAGATGGCTTTTTTTGCTTTGCTCTTTTTAAGCTGCTTGGGAATTTCACAGATCAAACAATCAAAACCCCAGCAACAAATCCAACCTCCAGCAACAGCTTATTTTCTCTGCAAAGACGTTGTGAAGGATTTCAACAAATTCAAAATGTGTTGCTGTCAGAGGGGTGTAGAACCCCATTTACAGAGGAATGGGAAAGACCTTATGTGCATGGGCAGAGATGTCACTCCCATGCACAGGCACAAGACCAAAACAGCCACAGAGAGTATCTGCAAACATCCAGCCCCCTGAAGCATGCTGGCAGAGGCTATCAGCATCATTCAGAAAGGCTATAAGGAGCCGAGTAACTAAAAAAATCAAAACCTCAAAGCATGTTCTTCTGTAGGGCAGGATGTAGTCACCCCATTGATATCAGCAAGGGTTTTTTTGCAGGATAAATTCCAGATTGGTGTGAGCCAGAGAAAGAAAATCTGCCCCTCAATTTTTACCTTCCCTCCCTATCCCCCCCCCCCCCGCCCAGTTTTCCTCACTGGGATATTTTTTTGCTTCTGATCTCATTACTTCTATTCTGAAATCCATTATTTTCTCCTGGCTTGCAGCTGTCCTGACAGCAGCCAATTTACAAGATGAAAACTTATATGCAAATGAAAAAAAATAAAATAAAAGCAAAACTAACAACTAGCAATCTGAACAAAAGAAAAGAAGTGTAGTGAGGTAACTATATGCAAATAAGCAGCTTGCATAAGTAGCCAACATGGAGAGAGAGCAAGAAAAGATACTTTGGTAACTTAGGTCAGAAAATAGGAAACATTCTGCCTGACAAATAATTAGAAGCCAGTGCTGCATGCCTGCTCTAAGCCACCAAAATTCAGGTGATGGAAGGGGTGATCCTAACCCAGGCACCCCATGGAAGAGCATCCAGCTAGCCCGAGACACACACACTCTCCCTTTGGCCTCACAGAATGTCAAGAGGTTTTTGATGCTTGCTCCTGCCCAAAGTGATTTTGAAGTGTTTTGTACTTGTTCCTGTCCAGAGCCACCTACAGGGATGGGCTGAGTATTGCTCAGCTCCAGGCTGACTTACAGATGTTTTCCCCTCATGACATAGACAAACCTATGATGTTCGGGTTTCATTAAAAGCATGCAGTTCTGCACAGCTCTTTGTGGGAACAATCCCCTTAAGTGATTATGGTTTAGACACCAGAGCTGTGCCTTTTCACACTGTATCATCACTGCATGTCACACTCACCCCATAAGCAGTTGGGTTTGCAGAACTCAGAACCCCACAGGACCCAGACTCAGCTTCTGCATTCCACACTCAGACTGTATCCACCAGACAGACTGACAGCAGCTAATAAGGAGCAGCAGGACCCTGCTAACCTTTTACTCCTTCCTTCTACAAACTCATCTGCAGCAGTCTTCATCTGAGAGGCTTCCTTCCCAGGTCAAAATGAATGGAGCATATGCTGACGCTATCAGGCTGTGGATATTTCCCTTGCAGGACTTCATTTGCTTTGCTTAAAAAACAAACAGGATAAAATATTGAACTGCCCTATTGTGCTGGACTAGTCTCTTTTAATGAGAACGTGTTGAGAACAGTCAGCCTAATTTGTTTTTACAGATATTCAAGCTCAGGAAGTTTATTGCAAGAGCTTTTTATGGGTTGATTTAGACAACAGAGGAGAGAGGACACCCAGGGTGGTGGCACAGGGTGAGGGGGATACCTAGATCTGCTGGCACACACAACCAGTACACAAACCACTCTTGATGGACTGTGGAGAGACTAGGCTTCTGGGAAGAGCTGTCTGCACAGCCTAGACCCAAGCTCCACCATCTCCTACAAGCTCCACCATCTCCTACAAGCTCCACCATCTCCCAGAGCTGGATTTACTCCTGGGAGTGTATTTAAGCTTGTTTGCTAAGTGCATCAAAAGTGAAAAAAAAAAAAATAGACAAAAGCATGGAGAATTGGAAGACAAAATTAGCTTGGATAAAACCTGTCTGATGGGTAGCATTATAAATGCCTAGGAATAATCACAGCCCGCCCAAAGACTATTTTCAAAGGAAAACAGCTCAGCTTTGATGCCTTTGGAGTCCAAGGACTTTTTTTTCCCCCTTAAACTATTTCTATTGTGTTTCATGTTTTCTCAGGGGAAAACACAGGCATCAGAAAAACACCCTTCTTCTTAAGTAGGCTGCAGCTAAAGAGATGGCTTCATCTCCCGTGCAGAGATAAGAAGTGCTTTGCTTTTCAAGAGGTTGGAGTAAACAGAAATCAGCAATCAAGGGAATAAAAATGCCCAGACTCTTGGGGTTTTTTCACTGCTTGCCAGCTCTGAACAAGTTCTGTTACACCCCCCAGAAAACGCAAACCAAGCCACGATCCCAGGATCGCAACAGATGTTCAAACGCTCACGATGCCCTGACCGGCTACAAGTGGAAGAAGAAACGCAGCAAAAAGACATGAAGAACACTTTTGCCTAGGAAAGCAAAAATGAAAGCTCTGAGAGATACACGTGAAACCTGCACTCCATGAATCACAGTGAGAGCCCCACTTGTGCTTGCTACTGTATTTCTGCTACCTACAGTCCAGTGTGATGATACATCAGGAACCCCAGGGCTTTGCTTCCTGCTGTGAGGGCTGATGTTCACCTCTGTCCCAGTAGAGTCCTGCTCTGGCCACATCTTGCAGCACCCTTGTGAGCTGTGAGCACTGCTCAGCCTTTCTGTCCTACCATCCCCATGGTGGTGGAGCTTTGCTCTTGCCCCTCCAGCATCACTACTTTCTCCCTGCACGCAGCCCAGGTGGGGTGCAGCAGAGGCGAGAGCAAATCCCCAGGGTCTCAGGTTCCATCCTGCCCATAAAAGCTTCCAGCCTTCAAGCTCTGTCAAGTGCTAGGGGCCACTTAGACAAGATCACAGGGTGATGGCACTGGAGAGCTGATGGGTAGCACTCAAACACTCAAGCAAGGAGCAGACAGTACCTCAGAAAGAGCTGCATGTACCTGTCTGGAGGCCAGAAATACGTTGGCAGCAGCACTAATTTACCAACATCAGAGAACTTTGCAAACAGCCTGCAAACAAGCTCCTGCATAAATCAAAAAGCCTCAGAAGGGGTGAGTTTATAGCAGTGAAATGCTATTTCATCATTTGGCAGGGATGCAGAGAGCAGCAACAAGCAGTGTGTTGGGAGGAGGGCACCTCAGACACCTGCCTACCACCCTCTTGGCTCCCAACAGAGACAGGCTCCAGTTACTGAAGTCCAGCATTTGTGTTTTAGTTTTGTATTTTCCTTAGGCTGGCTGTATTCTTATTTTTATCATGGGCACACAGCTCCCAGGTTTGTCCCAACTCCAGAGTGCTTCTGCCTCTCTAATAACTTCAAATGCCACTGGCAAAGCTCAGCCACAGCTGAAGTCCACAAGGCACAGCGTCCAGCTGGTCCCGGGGAAGCAGTGGATGGCTACTATCTCACTGCTGTAGAAGAAAGGCTGTGAAATAAGACAAGCCCTTCTTTATCATGGACTACAGGATCTACATCTGCATCTTCTGGTAATTCAGCTTCCATGTTTCTACAACAAATAGACTTTGGGTTTTTTTATGATCAAATTATCCTTGAAAAGGATGTGCCATGCAAGGCATTTTTAGCCTCAGGGGCTTTAAAAAAAACCACACCAAAAAACCCACAAAAAACCCAAACAACCACCACCAAACCCAACCTTTCTAGTCCCATAAACAACAGTGTTATTTGAAATAACTGAGCCGTTAGCAAACCATTCTCAATCAGCATTTAATGAACAAGAACACAAGAATACTACTACCATAATTATCTGCTGTGGCAATTTCGTGTTTTCTTTCACTAAGTGAATGAAAATAAAGTGATCACAGTTATCTGAGATTGTAAATGGAGTCTTGTAGCCCTCCTACAATTACTTGACTAGATGACACTATAGTTTCCTCTCGCTGCTCAGACAACAAGAGGCAGCCCTGGGGTGCCGCGTGCATTTTCTAGGCAAACAGAAAGGAGAGGCAGTTCTACCTACCACAAAAACACAGATACAGCTGTTTTGGAGGCAGGCTACAAGACCAGATCTCATCTACACCAGCAACAGTGAACTCCAGCAAAGTGCCATTGGGTCAAACCTGATGTCAGCCAGATCCAAGTCAGTATTTATGTGGCAGCTGAAAGCCCAGCTTCAGCAGTAATGTGTGTTCAGTGCCAGACCCTGGGTGACAGGAGGGCTTGTATTGGCCTCAAAACACTGCAAAGCTTCCCCAAACACCCAGAGGAACATGGTCATGCCCTTTCAACAGCGTGGAATGCTGTTGAACTGGGAAGGGCTATGTGAACAGAGCCTCCTATTAAGTCATGGTACCTTTACCATGTCCCAGCACAGGGATAAATCTTTGCACAACAAATACATTTTCAATGCCACGACTCTTGTCCTGGTACCTGGAAAAGCCCAGCACAGAGCTTTCCTTCAACTGGAGCTGCCTCAACAGCAAATTCTCTCTAGGACCCTGTCTGAGAATGCATCACCCAGAGAAAAATGACTGTCGTGTTTCAGTCTGTAGAGTATCACTCAGATTTATGAGCCATCCCTGAACAGCCCCTGACACATTTCAACTTGTGGCTTTTCAGAGAGCAATCTGTGCCTAGACCCTTGTTTCTGTGATTCAAACAAAACCCCACCCACCACTGTCTTCTGCAAATCACCACAAAGACCTGTTTATGCCAACAAGCAAACTGGGCACAGCATCCTGGAGTCAGGTCCTGGCTTGGTAAGCTGCTGTCTCCATTGCCCTTGCCATGGGGCAATGCGACCCTGCTTGACCTCTTGCAGGACTGCCACCAGGATTATCAATGTTGCACTGCTGCAGCAAGGGGGGGCATTAAAACACTCCAGACTTCTGCTCTGCAGTAAAGTCTATAAACTCAGTGACCTGCTGCTGTTTGACAGACAGAAGAGTAGACACGCAGCATATTGAGGCTATTAGCACGAGCCAGACAACAACAAACAGCATCGTGCTATGAAATCAAATTGAAATGCAATAAAAATCCCAAATGGGAAAATATGCAGGTCAACCTGAACTATGTCACTTTGCTGAATTACAGCATGTTTAGTGACAGAGATTGCTTTTCAGCTGGAAAGTAACAGGTTTTTCTATCTGATGTTGCTGAGATGTGGACATAAAAAGCAGTTGCCTTGGGAAGTGACAGTGGAAATGCAATAGCTCTTCTAGAGGACGTTGCTTCCTTTCATTCAAAGGGATATCTGTTTTAAGGAGAATTGAAGCTTTAATCAAAGTTCTTTCTTCTATTTGTCAAAAGCAGGGAGAAGTGACAACTGCTTGTTGGTTGTTGGCTCACGCTGAGCCAACCATTTGAATATTATTCCAGTTGATTAAATTTGCATTGCTAATAGGGGAGAAGCCATATGCCTTGCACACCTGTAGAATACAGCTCCAGGTTTTGAAAGGTTATTAGCACACTATTATGTTTTGGCAAGAAGTATTTTTTTTTTGGAGCAGGATGAAGAGCTCCTGGGGGTGCGGAGGAATGCAGCGGGTCCTCGGCTGCTGCTGCCCCTCGCACGCTGCGCTGGTCCTCTCTGCATGACTCACCCTGCTGCACAAAGGGTAGCAGCAGGGGAGGGGAGAAATCTGCCTCTTCGTGGGTAAAAACACCTTTGGCTTTAGCAGAGAGGTTTCTATCTGGGCAGCATGAAGTCTCACTGAAAGAAAACTGCAGCATGCAAGAGGCTTAAATCTTACAGAGTAGCCTGTAAAAATAATTGAATTGCTGCTCCTTGTCTGGCTTCAGCTGAATGGTAAATGGCTTGGGTAAAACTGGGGAGTTTGTTTTTCCAATTGTCCAATTAGGAAATTTGTCATCACTAGAGATTGCTGAAATTATTGCTTTCTCCTTCAGGTTATGTTCAAAAAATTAAACAAACTTCTCCTACTCCCCTGAAGACTTTGTAGAGGGATTTTATCCTGATTAAAGCGTTAAAAATTAATGCCACTCTGACAAGTCCCTTTAGATTCTACAGACTGCAGCTACTGCCTGTCTCCTCCAGGTATTTCACTCGATGTTATCTGTAATTAACATTATGTGTCTTAGCCACTGGCTTTTTCTCAGAGAAATTTCTGCAGTGCTAAATGGGAGCCAACCCTGCCTGCCGTGAAAACCAGATTCAACTGCCAGGCAAGTCTACTCTTGTCCTCTTTTCTGCCATGCAGCTTCATTAGAAGTGGAGCAAACACTACACTGAGAAAACCTAGTGTGCATCTAAATTTTGCAGCTCAGGATCCTGCTTAGGGATCACTTCTCAATACTCCCTCCTACCCCTGCACTAGCCAGGCTCAGAGACACCATTTGCTTTTTTCCATTTAAAAGCTGTTGCCTGGTAAGAGGACAAAGCATTTGAAGAAACCTATTGAAGCTTACACTGTATGTAGAATAGAATAGAATAGAATAGACCAGACCAGACCAGACCAGACCAGGTTGGAAGAGACCTTTGAGATCATCAAGTCCAACCTATCACCCAACACTATCCAGTCTACTAAACTATGGCACCAAGCAGCCCATCCAGTCTCTTCCTAAACATCTCCAGTGATGGTGACTCCACCACCTCCCTGGGCAGCACATTCCAATGGCCAATCACTCTTTCTATGAAGAACTGCTTCTTAACATCCAAACTAAACCTTCCCTGGCACAGCTTGAGACTGTGTCCTCTTGTTCTGGTGCTGGTTGCCTGGGAGAAGAGACCAACCCCCACCTGGCTACAACCTCCCTTCGGGTAGTTATAGTTATAGCAATAAGGTCTCCTCTGAGCCTCCTCTTCTCCAGGCTAAGCAACCCCAGCTCCCTCAGCCTTGTCTCTCAACTTCAGCAGACTTTAGCCACTTAATTGCTGTGTCTACAGCTCACAGATTAGTCAGGGACACTCCCCATTTGTTATCTCCACACCAGATTTTGTGGAAGTTCATAAGACGTGGTTTTCCCCCAGCCATATCACAGAATTCACTTTTCCTGTCCCTTTAAAATCTATATACAATTTCCAATTAAATTTCAGTGCTAAAAAATTGGTGTGAAAGAGGAACTGTGCTACATATACAAGTAACAAAGCTGCCAGGAGACTCCCTAAACATGCTTCTCCCATGAACTGCAGTAAGGCAGCCAGCCCTGCATGCCCAGCAGTGCTATCTTCCATCCTTCCCGTGCTCCTCCCTGCCTGTTGCTTCCTGACTCCCCATTCCCTGGCATTCCAACAGTCCATGGTGAGATCTGTGTACCATATGTAGCATTATGGGTCCTCTGAATATACAGAAATAACAACCCAGAAGTTTTCATCTGAGAGGCTGCACAAGGCAGAACCGTGTGCCCACACGATGCTCTCCTGTCACAATATCATACCCTAGTCATCATATACCACCTTAAATGTACTCATCTACACACACACTAGCTGGGGATAAGCTTTTGAGTCTGTATTAATTCACATTTTCTCTGTGGGTGAACAGCAAACAACAGAAGACCAAGACACAGAGGTCTACCTGAAGTCTTCTGCTAAATGACCTTGCTGATTGCCATCTCTAACCATTCACCTCATCTTTTCATCAGCAACTGAGAAGACAACTGAAGATGTGCTTGAATAATCATAAGCTGTCTGTTAGACCCTCATGAGACAGTCTTAAGGTCATCCCTCATAGAGGGTGCTCCCACACTGCTTTATGCACTCATGTCCTCTGTGGATGTGGTACCTGCACACAGCTGAGCCTCCATCTAAGGCGCTTTACTTTCAGACATAGGACAGGTAGGGATAAAGGAGGCAAGATCCACCAAAGGCTTTTAAACTGATTGTCAGCACTTCAGGGAGAAAATTAGCATACCTCAAGTTGCTTGGAGAACACCCACAAAGCCTGTTCCTGAGCACAGTCCCATATATCATTGATTTAATGGGTGTTAATGGGCTGGTGCCTTCAAAGCTTTCCAGTCAGCACAGATGTTTGCCCTTTGACAAACCACTTTGAGCATTTATGCTACTAATTATTTTTAATTCAGAAAATGCCACGTGAATTGTTTGAAATGTGGTGTACAATGGGGCATGCTATTGTTGATTACCTCTCCTAAACTTCTGCAAACAACTAGCAAAAGTTTAGTCCAGGCACGTAAGAAGGAAATGCAATTAATGTAAACTGAGCTGCAGGTTAAGGTCCTCTTTCTCCTCCCAGATAACAGTAAATAATATTAAGATAAGTTGTGCAAAGTTGAGACAAGACTGCAATATTATGGTCATAAATCACAGGGTCTTGGCCATTTCAGCAAGAACAAAGGGGAAAAAAATATAAGATCAGTATTTATAACTCTGCCCAGTTTATCACTCATCAACAAAAATAATAACCAATTAGTGACACAACTCTCCTCATAACCACGGTCACAGAATAAGGCAGAGCTGAGTGCCTCTGGACTGCCCCTTGCATATGACCTGCATTTACTGCCAGAGTGTTCACAGCTAGAAATATTGCATGAAAAACATACAAGATGAGATGTTAAGTGATAACATTTTACCTGGAGCTCCATGCCTCTCAGAGTGCAGCAAGAGATGGGGGTCACACTGGATTTGCCAGAGTCACCAAAAAAGATGAAGCTGACCAGAGAAGCACACAAAGAGGGCTGCTTGATGCTCCCTCTGAGAAGCAACAGCTCATTCTGGACATGGACTTCAATGGGCAAGAAATCTTGGACAAAGTCAATGGCTTCACAGAGCTGGAAGCTGAAATACAGAATACAGAATTAACCAGGTTGGAAAAGATCTTTGAGTCCAACCTATCATTCAACACCATCTAATCAACTAAACCATGGCACCAAGTGTCTCATCCAGTCTCTTCTTAAACACTTGCAGTAATGGTGACTCCACCACCTCCCTGGGCAGCCCATTCCAATGGCCAATCTCTCTTTCTGTGAAGAACTTCTTCCTAACATCCAACCTAAACCTCCCCTGGCACAGCTTGAGACTGTGTCCTCTTGTTCTGTTACAGATTGTCTGGGAGAAGAGACCAACCCCCACCTGTCTACAGCCTCCCTTCAGGTAGTTGTAGATGGCAATAAGGTCCCAAAGACCACCAGATGGTTAGGAAAGTGATTTGGAAAAAAAAAATGAGGAAGTATTTTCTTCCATATTCAGATCAGGTTCCAAATCTTTGTCCAGATAATAAATTGTTCTTAAATACTTCCCCCCCTGGTAATTGAAGAATGTGTTTTCTGTTAAAATTCAAGTTATCTAGAGGTATTTCTTATCAACCACTCCATAGCAGTAGGATATCTTAGGCTAAGTCAAAGGAAATCACAAACCCAGTAGAAAATATACTATAAAATCAAACAAATATCTATTTCTCCCTGGTTGATTTTATTTTCCAATAAGCCATAACAAAGTGAAAGTAAACAGTTAAAAATACAGATTCAAGTCTTAATCACCTTACTTAAAAAATAGTTGTAAACATTCCATTCAAATGAAACAGCTTGAGGAAATGAGGGGTGGAGATGTGTGGTACATCCTCCCTCCCTTCGTAGCCAGCCAGGTCAGATTTCTGCACTTCCAAGTTGTTGACTGTCCCAGAAGTAATCACATTGTTGTCTAGCTGAGGAGGGCTGATGCCTGTCTGTGCTGACAGACACACTAATGCCTCTCTTCCTTAGGTTTCCAAGGTTATGGTTAGACTTTTTAATTGACTGTCAGTCTTCCCCAACAAGCTGTTGGGCTCTGCTGACTTCCCCACCACCACCCCAGCCACTCTTTCACTTCTCCCCTTGATGATGGGGATTTTAGTAGCACCCTGTTGCAGCAGCCTTTTTTAGATAACTTTCCTCATCCTCTTCTGTGCCATGGAGAGGCATCACAGCACCTGCAGCTGAGTACCCCCTACATCTCCTCTAGAGCTGGCCAAGGAACATAAACTTCACAGCCGCTTCACAGCCATATACCACAAACTCATTGCTTCCCTGCTCCTTACACCAGCCCTGCTAGAGATGGACTGATGGGGGTCAGTACCCAGAGTGCTGCCCTCACTCCTTCCTGCTGATTACTACTGTGCACAGCAGAGCCAGTTGCAAGATCCAAAAGACAACTCGGCTTAGGAGATGTCAAAGTTGCACTTTCCCCAACTTCATTCTCCTACCTGTAGATGGCATGGA
Source organism: Melanerpes formicivorus (assembly GCF_026170545.1). Lineage (NCBI taxonomy): Eukaryota > Metazoa > Chordata > Aves > Piciformes > Picidae > Melanerpes > Melanerpes formicivorus. The sequence goes on from NW_027142374.1 coordinate 11,711,794, forward strand.
TATACCTTGCAATCTCAAGCAGCTCTCTACCTCTGCTCAGTTGCTTAGTAAGCATCGTTCTACACTTTTAAATATGAAGTACTGTCTAGTGGGAGAAATTTCCTCCCAGTAGGTGATACAAAACACCTACCTGAAACGTCAATGCTTTTAAGGGCATTGAAAGCAATAATCCCGTGAGAAGCAGCTATGGGAAATACTGCACTCTGTTTTGCAGTGAAGTTTTCACGCAGTGAGGATTTCCCTTGGCAAACAAGGTTGTCTAGAAAGTGAAAAACAAAGCCTGACAAACCTCCAAAGAAACAGTCAAAAGGAAACCGTTTGAGTGACATTGAAGCTACAAGAAGCCTGGGACTGTGCCTGTGAACTCCACTCACTGAGCCATCTCTCAGCAAATAGTGCTGCTGAGACAAGATGTGGGAGCTGGCTAAATTTGCAGCTGTGCTTGTGTATCTCTGGGCTGCTTATGCAAAAAGTGTTTAACTGCCTCAGGGTTCAGAGAAGCACTTAGTGAGAATGACAGGAAAAGACAAGAATCCTAGCAAGTGTAACTGAAAGATGAGGCACCTTCACAATTTTGTAACTCCCAGTAACCACCCCTCCATAATTTTAACTGGCTAAACACATTTGTAACTTTGATCCACAGCATCTGAGAAGTTTAGCCTTAACTTGCAGACCTTTCCCCAAAGTCTGCATTGGCTTAAAATGAGAGATTTGCTCCATCCAGGAAGCAAATCTCAATACAAAACTTTTTTCTTAGCTTCAGATGAGAACCCTCCCAAAGCAGTTCAGTGTTTGCAGGAAACTGGAGGTTATCCTGCTTGATGCAATGTCTTTCCTCTACCCCCCCAAAAAAATTTAAATACTTAATTTGGAGCACTCTGTTAAGCTTCAGTGTTCAGAAGCCACTCCTGCAAAGACTTCTCACATGGTACTGTTAGCACTTACTTGCAGTGCACCAAATTAAGTGTGTAGGTGGGACTATGGAGAAGTAAAGTCAAAATAATTCACATATGCAGCAGCTAAGACACTGCTTAAAAGACACAACAGAACTCCTGAACATGTTTTCATAATTCTCACATCCATTTCACCAAAATTTTCCACTATACTAGGAGCACCAAGCAGCTTCAGCTCCCCTCAATTCCTTACTTGGACAAGGAACCTCACCTTAAACCAATGGCTAGTTGTAGAGTGTATCCTTATTTTACCTCTCCCTCTAGCTGAGGCTAGCTCTGCTAGTCATTGCAGAGCATATAAATTGCACACCCTCTTGGAAACTGGGCAGACTTTATGCTGTGGACGTGCCAAAAGCCAGAATTAAGTTGGAGAGAAAAGAATAGGCATTAAGTCATACGTGCATTAGGGACAAAGGACCACTGTGAAAGAAGAACTGCTTGGTTATTTTCTCTTCTGTTTGTTATATCTGAGGAAGGAGCTAAAATGGTAGATATTTTAACAGTGGCTTTGGGACTTTGAAAACATACCCATATTCTGCAATGAGTTTGAGAGACACTAACCTTCACTCTTAAGTGACTGAGAAAACATCTTGGTCACACTGATTTACTCTGGGGCATGAACCATAATGAACTATGTTTTTCCTTTAAGAAAGATTAAATTAAGGCACTGGAAATGCAATTAACTTCCTCCTAATGCATAAGAAAATATATAGGCAATTTCCCTAATTGTGCAGCAGTAGTGCATGTATTTATTACCCTGCACCAACATTCAACCTTGTTTAAGATAGTAAGCCACAAGGAGAAATGGAAGCACGATGCTCTCTTGCACACCTGTGAAACACTGAACACTGTGTTTCAGCCAAATAAGATACTTCATCTCTATACAAAACATGACAGGACAGTGCCAGAATCAGTGAGTTGGTTTACCTTTGGTCTTCTGTATTTAGAATTCATCTCAGCCTAATTAAGATAAATTGGCACTGCCTCACAATTTAGTATATTTGAGGATTCCATCAACACTTCTAGTTTGTGCTATGCTATGCATGATATTAATGAATCTAGAAATGGAGGCAAGCCTAGCCAAGGTACTCTAAGTGCCCAAACCAATTATTAAAGTTGCTCTTAGATCTATATTTTGGTGCTTGATTTATCAACATTTAATAGCAAAATAATTCCCCCTCACCCTGTACTTATAAAGCATACTCATACTTCATTTCTCTCCCCCATTAAGACAAGTAATTGCACAAGCTGCTATGCTTTATATTTGTTTAACTGACAACTGGTTTCTGGCTTTATTTTTACCCCCAGCTTATCAATGTTTCCACATCTCCTCCCTCTCTGCAACAAAATACATATCCTAACCTGTCTGTCCAAACTGGTCACCTTTTTCATCCATTGCCTTCAGCTTCTTAAAACCATTTGAGTTCTATCTGACTAGATTTTGTGAAGTAAATCTGCTTTTCTAGAGGACACTGTGATTCAGCTGAAAACATCCAGGGAAAATAGCTGCAGGTTTACTTGGGAGACTGGAGGCAAAGTCTAGCAGGTACCTTCAGTGGAAATATTGCCAATGGCCTTTAAGTCTTGCAGCTTTTTCTCCATGGTCCTGTGCATTTTTCAGCCCTGCTGCCAGATTTCATGTACATCTTGCAGTACACTGGCAAGGTGCTATTATAGGAAAGTCAGAGTTAATTATTCTAGAGGCTGAGCATGCACATTTTTCTTTCTACCTTGTGAGGATGTTGAAGCACTAGAACAGGTTTCCCAGAAAGGTTGTGGATACCCCATCCCTGAAAGTGCTCAAGGCTAGGTTGGATGGGGCTTTGAGCAATCTGGTCCAGTGGAAGGTGTCCTTGCCTTTGGCAGCAGGGGGAGGGAGGGGGCTTGAACCAGATGTTCTTTAAGGTCCCTTCTGCTCTAAATCACTCTATGGGATGCAGATTGCTTATACCAAATGTTAATTTTGATACTCGACGTACTGCAGCTGGAAATGTATCTTCTGTCCCTCCAGAAACATCCCAAAGGTCACATTATGAATAGATTTGGGCAAGTTGTCTTATCATCCCCCTAGCAGAACTGCAAAAGTTGGTGCTTTTTAAAATGACACTATTTTTAGTAAGGTACAGAGAGTCCTTTGTGTTCAGCCATTCCCCACTGCTGCACATTCTCCACCCCCAATGCAGTTACAGCAAAACAACACAAGTGCTAAGGCCACTAAGGTCTTCATTACTTGAAATGAGCCAAGCTATAACTCATTTGCCTCTTAGGCACTTCCAGTATGTACTCCCTGTGTATGCAGAACTAGCCCAGGGGTTTTTAAGATCCTGATCAATATGGCCAAGGCAGCTATTTACCAGGGGTCTACACAAGGGAGGTAGTTGTCATGACAGTAGTTCCCTCCTGGTTACTCTTTCCTTAAGCTCTGGGCTCTTAATGCCATAGAGATGCCTCTTCTTGCAGTCAAATCTTATGTCAGAATCTCAGCCTAAGTAAAGTTGGCAGAAATTATCTCCTCAGCTATCAGCTGAATCAAGGCCTTCCCTGAAATTAATGGTCTTCAAACTCAGCTACAGGCTGCTGCAAAGAAAACTCTTCCATGGAAAATGTGTCAAACTTACAGCATGAGCACCCATATAAAGATGTCAAGCTTAAGGTGCCAGAAAAATGAAAGTTTAGGAAGACTGTCTAGAGAAAGCTGACACTGGCATTGATCACTCATGCCCTAAATCGAGGGACAGCTGTGAGCTCCATGAGCCTCAGAGAATCTCTTTTGCAGAAGAGTCTGTAGAATGAGACTTCGCTAACCATGCTTTTTATTGTGCCTGATTGTTTCCGGGTCTCACAGCAGAATAATTTGGCTAGAGAGAGAGATTTGCAGGCATCAGTTATTTTTCCATTTCCCTGACACCTATTAACATCCATTAGTGCTGACTTTTGACAAAGACTGGAATGCTGTGGGTGTTCCAGAGGGCTGGAAATAAATAAATAGATCACCAGAATAAGCAGACGGTCAAGAAGTCATAATCTTGCATGAATCCCAAGCAAAATCACTGAAAGGCTAATATGGTACACAAGCAGAGAGAAAGAAAAGAAGATAGCATGACATTTTTTGTTGTGACATTATCAGATCTGGCTGATAATCACCATGTTGGCTCAACATGCTTCAGTAAGGTTTTTCACTCAAGTGAGTTTATGACTCATGGTGTTGCAGGACATTATGGTCTAAGGTCAGCATTGCAAGTAAATCAACGTAGATCAAAGCTAATTGAAAGATCATTAACTGATAAATCACAAGAAGTAATTGGAACACCACACTTTCTCACACTGCAAGCTGAGCCCAGGCGCATCACTCAATTTCCCAAGGAGATGAGAAGCCTTACAGAGAAATGGATACCAGCAGTCATCTGGCAGGCAGCAGTAGCCTCATTAAGTCTGTGAGATCCAGCAAAACCTGCAATTTCATATTAGATCTGAAATGAAGATACCATGGCTATATAGCTTAGTACTTGATCCAACTCCTCTGCAGAGCAGTGAACACTCATTTGTCGCTCCCAGCTGTGATGCCAATGAAGGGAACTTTCACAGAGCTTTACCAGACTGCCTTCTCCTAGAGACATTTGGACAAAGTTCTGCATGGACTCTCTCCTTGCCAAGCCTGCTTAAATACCTTCTTCCCTTTTATCTGAAGATATAAAGGCCCACTGCAAATTTCCCCTCTCTAGCTGGTCATAATCCATCATTATATGCTTTTCCTGGATTCTCATAGTCAAATTGTACCTGAATCTTGCAAAGCCTTTCAGCTTAACCTCACTTAATGCACAGACTCTCCTCTATCTCCACCTAACCAACATTGTCATCTAGGTGGTTGTTCCATGGCTGGATTACTGACACACTGGTACTGAATTCCTTCTGGCTTGGAAAACATGATCTTGTCCTACACACTTCACCAGAGTATGTCTCCGTGACAAGGACCTGTTCCAATGACTGAAGCTGCCCGTTTCTCCCTACCATTCCTTGTGTCTGGAAGAAGCTGCTCCTACACTACCACAAAACACACTGCTCTCCTTCAGATCCTTTCTTGCAAAAAGGCTTTTCTGCAGGATCACCAAACTCACAAATCACAATGCTCACAGTTATCACTTTCTCCTTCCATATTTCCTGTTCTACTCCACCTGAGTTCACTTCTTTCACTTGGACTAAAAATTGTTTGGGGCTGAAGGCCATTTCTTACCTGTGTATTACTGCACTCAGTTCAGTAAACTCTTAGTCCCTGACAAAAGGTGCCAAGCCCTCCACATACTCTTAGTAGAGTCTCATTTCCAGGTTTATAAACTAGAAAAGAAGCAATTTCCCAACCATATCCAGATGTGTGAACTACAACTTTCAGTTATCTCTTGACTGACCATAATTTGCTGTTCACAAGAGTGTCAGCACAGTAGGAATGACAAGTTTGTCCTAAGCAATACTGCTGCTTCTCATTTGCACAAGGGCTGACGGACAGAACTGAACATGCCTCCAGACTGCTGGAGCTGTGTGACACCCCATCCTTTCAGCTTTTAGAGAAAAAAACTTGTTAAGGATTTATTCAACCAGCAGAAGTTGTGATAAATCAGAATTGCCTAGTGCTGGAGCATCAACACCACATGTTTTACTGCCTTTCATGTTCCAGCTAACTGCATCCCTCCTGAAGTTGCAGGAACCTTTCCTCCTTGTATCCCAGGACATGCAGATGGAAACTACTGAGCCAAAAAGCATGACTCAGTGGTGCTCAAAGCCTCTTACCTGCTGGGAGACTCCTCTGCTAGTAGGTGAAATGCTGTACTGAATTGTCTCCAAGGCTGCTTTGTGTGGAGCCAACCAAGAGCAATTCCAGATTTTAGACTACACAAAACATAAGAGCTCATTTGTCCAGGAGGTTTTAGAGCATGGCTCAGACCTGCTTCTCATACACAGGCATATCCACACACCAAAATATGACAGGCAGGTGGCTGCTTGGAGGGTTGTCTCTGATATCTTCAGGAAGAGTCACTGAGCAGGTTGCAGGACCAGACCTGTCAAGAACAGATTTGACCTTTAGAGGCACATAGTTTTACTGGAGGGAAACATCTGGGGCACGTAAAGGCTCCAATAATATCTCACTTTTGTCCTCCTTTCCTACTGTAAGTCTTGTCCACATTAAAAATCACTGGAATCTGAGAGTAACTTCAAGTAGCCCTTGAGGAAGGACTATTTTTACAAAGAGAAGATGGCCTATTTAATTTATTTTAGAAACAAAACAAAGCAATGGGGAGGTGGTGGAGTCACCATCACTGGTGGTGTTTAAGAAGAGACTGGATGAGACACTTGGTGCCATGGTTTGGCTGATTAGATAGTGTTGGGTGATAGGTTGGACTGGATGATCTCAAAGGTCTTTTCCAACCTGATTAATTCTAGTCTATTCTAGTCCATTCTAACAGCAATTTTATTCCCTATGCAGAGACTCAGATCTTTAATCACAGCAGGACAGCAGAAAGGTAGATGTTTCTGAAAACCTGGGGAAACATCTAATCCTGCCTCAGCAGGCAACAAAGATGAGCCATGTAAATACCATCCCTTGGACACTGCAAGCATCTCCCCAGGTGCACCTGTCACCTCCCTTACAGGGGCTTGCCTCTGATTCCAGCTTCATCAGGCTGCTGGCCTTTTCCAAGAGATCTAGCATGTGCCTGATAGCTCTGCAGCTGCACATCTGTGTTGCCTTATCATCTGGAAGACTTGTGTTTTATTTTAATGCATGGCTGTGGTAGAAAAAAAAAACCCCAACCCCGTGTTATTTACCAAGAGCAAGCAAAGAGGCAGGATCCAGAGCTACTACTGTGGAAGAGAGCAAAGTCAGCACACCATTTCAATTACTCAGGTTAAAGAGCCAATTTCCATTACTGCTAATGGGATTTAGGTATCTATTTGGAGCATGATACTGAAAATCTGTGCCTTATTCTGACCCCAGAAGTTGGGTGGTTGTTGTTGGGTTTGGTTGTTTGGGTTTTTTTCCCTTATAGCTTTAAAATAGAATAAAATGAAAATAAAATACATGCTGAGTTAATCGCTGCCTTGGCTTTGGGCCATTTGCAATGCCTCTGCCTCTCTGGTGGGATGTATTTTATTTTCAATAGCTGTCCTTTGCCACTCCAGTGGTGAAGCAGTGGTCTGAGGTAGTCTGTCTGCTCTGGGTTTATACGTTGCCTGTACTAGCAAGTTCCCCTTTCATACCTCTTCCTAGATAACTGTTTTGAGCTCCTTGGCTTTGCCAGGTATCTTCAGGAGCTTGATCTTTCAATCCTGTTCTTGAATTAATACTGCATAGGGAACGTCCTTCCTCAGCTGCTTTCCATGTGGAAGTCGCAGGCCCAGAGGGGCACGCACCCCCAAGAGCTGCTGAGCAAGACAGCCTCTCCTCATGTTCATAAAACTCATAATCATCTCTTATGCTGCTAAGAAACAGTTAAAACTTTAAATGCAACAATGAAAATGAGAATGTCAACACCTCTTTGTCTCTTGGATGATTTCCAGACTAACTCTGTTTATTAAATAAGAAACTAGGACATGGCCACCTGTTTAGCAAAGTCTCTGCAAGCCTCTTGCTAACCTTTGCATTTCATTTTTCTTAAACTGTTTATATACACAGGAGGGCTCAATCCTAAGTGAAGCCTCAGGGCTTCCTGGAAATTTTGATAAAAAGGTCAAACTGAGAAAGGAGTGATTGTGTGTTGAAGCAGGTGGCAGAGCTCACAAGAGAAACAGTCCTGCATAGGCTGCAGTTTGGAGGGATGCCATCAAGGAAATTCTAGAAATTTTGTCCTTGTTTCTCAGTTGAGCTGTGTTTTAACACTGTGAGAGACTAAAAGTTGGCTATCCTAGTGTGACTCAACAAAGATAAAATCACTTGCTGCCTGCCCAGACAATAGCTGATATGTGTTGGGCAGAGCCACTGGAAGGAAGGTGCAAAGAATCCTGTCTACCAAACCTAGATGCAAATCACCTTGTGATTACATCATGAATCAAGATGTGCCCCAACAAAGGATAACCTGACCTACCCCAATGGCCTAAAAGATCCATCCATGACGCCTTCAGGACAAAATCATCTCCAGCAAGAGGGATGTGGAGGTGCTGGAGCGTGTCCAGAGAAAGGCCACAAGGATGATCAGAGGGCTGGAGCACCTCTCCTATGAGGACAGACTGAAGGAGTTGGGGCTGTTCAGTCTGCAGAAGAGAAGGCTCCGAGGTGACCTAATTGTCGCCTTCCAGTATCTGAAGGGGGCCTACAGGAAGGCTGGGGAAGGACTTCTCAGGATCTCAGGTAGTGATAGGACTAGGGGGAATGCAATGAAGCTGGAGGTGGGGAGATTCAGGCTAGATGTGAGGAGGAGGTTCTTCACCATGAGAGTGGTGAAGCCCTGGAATGGGTTGTCCAGGGAGGTGGTCGAGGCCCCGTCCCTGGGGGTGTTTAAGAGCAGGCTGGATGAGGCTCTGTCCAGCCTGATCTAGTGTGGGGTGTCCCTGCCCATGGCAGGGGGGTTGGAACTAGATGATCCTTGTGGTCCCTTCCAACCCTGAATGAAACTATGAAACTATGAAACCCCCAGGAAGAGAGGATGGTGACACAATAGACTCACCACCTGTTTCCTGATGTGTAATGAGGGTGTGGGCAGGTAGATGTGGTGGGAGAAGGCAGAGTCCGTTCCCCCCCCCCCCCCCCCCTTCTCCATCCAGACCACTGCCCAAACTACACAAAAAACTTCCTGGGAAACGATACCTGGATACTTATGATTTCCTGGAAAGATTTCATGGGGGACAATAGTTGGATACTTACCTAAGGGACTAAAAAACTGTATAAAAAGACCTGAGTGACACTGTCAAAGCAGAAAAAAGAAGACGGCACCACACGCTGGAGACATCATGGGGCAACACAACGCATCTTGGACTCTCTCCACCCCTGACCGTTGGTAATATAATCTCTTTCTTACTTTCTCCTTTTTCTTCCTATTCTCTCTCTCTCCCCCTCTCCATTTTCTCCCTCTACCCTTCTTATTTCCACTTTGTTTATGCAATAAATAGTCTAGCTGTTGATATTTTGGCCTCGTTTGTGCCTCTAATTTCACAACACGGGGATATTTAAAAGAACTGTGTCTCCGGACCGAGACAGACACCAAGGAATCTCTGAAGCAGGTACTCCACTAATGGGGTATGACAGGGTGTTTGGATTCATGAGTCGGATGAAACAGTTACAGGTGAAATCACAGGAAACCACAAATCTCTGCAAGAACCTGCCAGGAGGCTGGACTCCCACATCCCAGCTGGTGAAAGTAAAGTGACTTTTAAAAAACACTCTCCTGCCTTTCTGGTTTGACCTGTGCTTCTCAGACACAGTCCTTGCCCCCTTTTCTAGCCAATTTGGTCACTCTGAGGGCACTCTGACACTTTCAATCTCTTAAAAGCACTCAACTGTTTTCATTTAAATGTCACTTAAATGTCATCTGGATTAAATTTATATTTTCAAGACACAAATATCACATCCACACAAGTCCATGATGGATGGAAGCTGTCCCCATTAGCACAGATGTTATGTATATGGTTCTCCTGACCCCACTGAGCTGGGATATCTCAGCAGTCTTGTCAGTCCCACAGTCTACTCCTGGGATCTGTCTGGTGACAGATAATAGAGACCAGAAGAGAAATGGGGAACATGCAGAGGGACCAGAAGACTCAATTCTTGTCCTGGCTTTCCCCATACCTGCTGTATGAACCTTGAGTGTGCATTTCCTATGCATTCAGACATGGACTACCTTAAGGCAGAGAGAGTTTTTTCCCGTAGCTTTGTATGTATCTCATGATAGTGACCATTAGCGAGAACCATGGCCTCTAACATAACAGTTGCTAATGTGATAATGAGAAAGAGCAGGTACTCAAAGTATGTGCTCAAGTACAGGACTAATGCTAGAAAAAGGGAAGTATTCATCCTGCAGCTACATTAACAGCTGGCGTAAAAAGAACCAAGGTGAGGAAGATGTGGCTGGTGAGAATGAAAGAAAACTGCCTTTCTCTGGGGCATGCCTGAGGCTGGTACACAGCCTGTGCTAACCATGCACATGGCTGAGGTCCTGTACAGTCCACACCCCCCAGGCATCCCACTGCAGAGCAACTCTGTGTGGAGAACTGTTGGGCAAAAGGAAGGAAAGAGCAGGAGCCTGGCCTCTGAGATTATCCACACTGGCATCACGTGGGAGGAAGAAACAAGCCCAAGCAACCTGGATTCTCAAGCAAGCCTGCATACTGGCAGTGAAAAGGATAGGAATAGATCTTTGTATTTATAGAATGGACATTTCTGTGGTAAAATATTAAAACCAGCTAATTCTCTTTTTAACAAGAAAGAAAAGGCTGTCTGGTAGTCTGGACATATCTAAGAGAACCATGCTTTCAGACAGAGCTTTTCCCCACTTCCTGCCACCAACTATCAGTCCACCTGAACAAGCACAAAGACACCATACAGATGAGGTGAACACCACAGTCAGACATGGTGGTCCACAGGACCCTCTGCTTCCTCTACAGGCTTAACCAAACACTCCTACGTCAGTCTTGTGCAGAATTTGCTTCTAAGTTATGGCTTGTGCCTCATTCAGACAGTCTTTGTCATGTTATAAAGCCACAAGAGTAACTGAGGTGTCTTCTTTTGCTGTTCCCCACAATGAGGCATTGCAAATTCAGAGTCATGATATAATAGGCAGTTTGTCATTCTAGACCAGGAAAGAGCAGCTGCCACTGATCCCCTAAGGACAGAGGATAATCAGCATCCCTCTGCTGTCCTCCCCTTAGGACCCAAAGTGCCTGGCAAGAACACTGCAGGATTGTCAATGGCCCTCTCCAGGACAGGGAAAGAAACCACAAAGGAAAGATTCTGGCTATCATGCAACCAGTGAAGTGTCTTCTGGTGAGATGCACAAATTAAAGACATTAACATTTCCATTTCTCAGCTAGTGCCTGTGCATGGCAGTTCAGCACCTTCAGAAAGCTAGAGCCATATTCTGCAGAAGAGGCTCAGAGCACTCAGACCATCCAAGCCCTCCATGGAGAGTATCATCTTCAGATTCAGAGCTTTCATTTGGAGACCTGGTCCCAAGCAGCACACCCATCATGTCAACCCCCAGGTCCTTCTTGCATTCCCTACAGCCTCCATGAGAGCACAGCAAGTGCAGGCATCTATGTAATTCAGGATTAGTTTGGGAAGAACAACGAACCATTGGTCTTTTGTTGTTATTACTTTCACGCAGGTGTTAGAGGTTCCTTCTGCATTCAGAAACAGATGCTGTGCAGACCAGCTTCAAAAGCCCTTAGCCTTCCTCACACTCATGTCCTTTAGGTCACAGAAATCACTTTCAAGTCAGCAAGGAAAAAAACCCCGCTGTCTTCCAACAACTAAATGGGGCATACCCTAGTGCTGACAGCAAGATTGAATGTAGCCTCTGTGCACTGGGAGACGATAAAACCCTTTATTGGCACAGATTACCAACTGGATCGCTTGCATACAGATTAATACACCAGCATGAGTCCTCTGAATGACTGCAGAGCAGGGAAGGCGTGAGGGGTGAATTTATTTGCTCAGATGCTTTATTTATCTATTGATCTATCAATCACCAAAGAAAAAAGACATTTCATGAGCTGAATTCCAAAAGTATCTCAGCATACAGAGAACAGGGAGCTGTAAAAGGGACCCAAATTTTAAAACAATGAAAGGAAGCAGCTGCAAGTTTGAACACATGCAAGCCCAAGTTGGTGCCACCTGCCCAGGGTCAGTGTACCCTGACACCACACCTGAGAACTCCTTTCCAGCCATGGCATTTCCTAACCTACCTCACTCAAGCAGCTCATCGCAACAACGCAAGGGACATGACTGAAAGAGGAGATGTAACACATGAAGCAAATCATTTATCTTCTCAAGAGCCTTGGCAAATTATTTCCATTTCCATTTTTAATTCACTGCCAAATATGGTAAATTAAAGAGAGGCTAAGAAATCTTTCTTATGGCAGGGAAGATGAAGGAACCGCCCCTTCTGTTTCTAATTAACTCTTCACTGAACGATGGCAATTGATAGTTTATCAACCCTATTTCCTGCTCCTTATCCAGTCTCTGCCTTTCTGGTTGCAATTGGCTGTAGCTGACATGCTGCCAGTCACAGTCCTTAATCACAGGGAAGGCTCCATCCTCCCTAGCTCACCACCCACCAAACCTCAGTGATGCTGCAATTGATGGACTACTTGGACATGGCTGTAGTACTGCTGGAGCCATGGCCCAGTCCTACCACAGGGATACAACTGAAAAGACTCCAGCTGCTTCCAAGAACCTTGTGAGGACCCAACACAGGAGCCTGGGAGGTTCCTCCCCGTCCAAGAGGCTGTGAGAAACCAGGTACCTATTGCTTAACCAACCAAATCAATTTAAAGGCCTGTCTAATTAGCGAGATATTGCTGTGATGCTCAAAAGTAGGTAGGTGCCTGGTAGCATCCAAGTTGTTTTGGGGCACTGAACCTGGGCTGCCCAATGCCAACAGTTTTTGGCAACTGGGTGTACTAGCTTGTCACCCCTGGGAAACTCACTCCTGAAGTTTGAAAACTGGCCTCAGTCATGAAAATGAGACTTAGAAGACAGATGCAAACTGTGCTAAACTAAAGCAGCAGCACATTCTCATTTTTTCCTAGCTTTTAATTTGCTTGAGCTCGGCTATCCCTGAAATCTTTTACTAATGAAATTACTTGAGCAAATTTCTCAGGAGACAATAAACACCACAGCCTCATTTGGCATAAGGGAATTCTTCTAAGCTGAATTGACTCTCCTACATTAAAACTCAGATCTGATGCTAAATGCTTTGTCTCCCCCAAAGAACAGACTATAAATCCAATAATAAACAGAATAATAAATTTACCAAGGAACGAGAGGGAAAAAATAATTTCAATGATCTGTTCCTAAATATATTCAAGTGGTGGGAAAACAGAATCTGCTTCCATTTCTGATGTAAATACTTTTTCCCAGTCCTAGTATCCTTTAGGGACTACTTTAGCCTGTGGTGGAAAAAAAGAAGTACCCTCCAAGTACCAAACCCATGGGTGATCCTCATCAGCTCTCTGCATGCTCAGGGAGTATCAGCTTCTGTCTGGGGTACCCACATCCTGTGGGAAGGCTGGCATCAGGTGCTGGGCAGGCTCATCCCAGGGGCCAGGATGCCTTGAGTGCAGGTGCTGAGATGCTTTGCATCACTTACCAGCTGCCTCCCCACTTGTGCCCTGCATTTCACAGTATCACAGTATAACTTAGGTTGGAAAGGACCTCGAGGATCATCGAGTCCAACCTATCAACACAGACCCCACGACTAGACCATGGCACCAAGTGCCACGTCCAATCTCCCCTTGAACACCTCCAGGGACAGTGACTTCACCACCTCCCTGGGCAACCCATTCCAATGATGAATGACTCGCTCGGTGAAGAACTTCCTCCTCACCTTGAGTCTAAACCTCCCCTGGCGCAGCTTGAGACTGTGTCCTCTTGTTCTGGTGCTGCTTGCCTGGGAGAAGAGACCAACCCCTTCCCGGCTACAACCATCTCCCAGGTAGTTGTAGAGGGCAATGAGGTCACCCCTGAGCCTCCTCTTCTCCAGGCTAAACAATCCCAGCTCCCTCAGCCTCTCCTCATAGGGATGTGCTCAAGGCCTCTCACCATCTCTTCTCTGCTTCCATCCTCCTCATTATGCTCCAAGAAAAGGAGTATTGAGGGGCTGGTTTGGTTCAAAATTGTTGGGTTTTTTTCCTTGTAGGCTCATTTCACTTAAACTGTTAGACCAGTCCTCGCCCCTGCACAGCCTTACCAACATCCCTGCAAGGACTGAGAGGAGACCAGAGGTCACAGGGCAGGAATGAGCAATGCAAGCAGTGGAGGAAGGACTCTGCAGCATCCCAGCATTGTTTTAGCATTGGCTTCAGCTGACCTTGGCTGCCCTCACTGCTGGAACAGATACCCCAGGGGTTAGCCTGTGCTTCCATTGTTTTCTTTGTGCCAGCACTAGACTGGCTGAAAAAATAAACTTCTGAACAAAACACTTTTCCCTCTTTTAATCTTTTGCCCAACCAAGAGACAGGTGTTTACCTACATCTAAAGTACAATTAAAACACAACATTGGGCTCACAAAGCAAACATATTATTTCAGGTAAGATACTGCAAGCCTAAAGGCTTAAAGCACTTCAGGATACAGGTCCAAAACCAAGTTTGTCTCCTGGCTCTAATTTGAGTGAGCATAACACCACATCAGTGGAGAGCACTCTTCAGGTCCCCCTGTGTTCACTGCTAGTTGGGTTGTCCCCATTCATGTTGTTTTACTTCATCATTAATTAATCCTTCATTTCATTTGCTCTTCTTTCTCACACAAAGCCTTGACCACCAGCACCCTGCAACAAGGCGTGGGCTCAAGCTTCAAGGTTGAAGCAATCCAGCAACCCAAGGTACCAGCAAGAGCTGTGTGCTGTCCTTGCCAGAGCTCTCTTTCAGCTTATCTGCACTCTCAGAGAAAACAAAAAAAGAACCCTGCTAGCCTTGGCCAACTTCACAAAGGAGCATTAATAAAATCTTACCAAAAAAAACATCATGCTTGTTTGATGGACACCACAGAGAGCCACCCTCCAGGCACGCTGCCAGCAGATCTTCTTACACATTAAGGAAGTAGCTTGGTAGCACACCCTGCACTCCAAACAAATGAGGACAACCATCAAAGCTTGTCACAACACAGGAGCCCAGAAACCTTATAACAGTAAAGAAAGACCAATCTGAAGATAATCTCTTTGGAAAACCACCGAAGAGGAGGAGCCAGAAGGAAAGCTAACTGTTTCAAAACAATAACAAAGCAAACACAAACAAACAAAACCAACCCCAAAACTAACAAACTAAAATACCCAAACAAAATAAGAAGTAAAAAAGCTGTGACAACTCACACATCACAGCTAAAAACAACAGGGGATATCATAGAATCAGCAAGGTTGGAAAAGACCTCAAAGACCATCAAGTCCAACCTGTCACCACAGACCTCATGGCTACTGAACCATGGCACCAAATGCCACATCCAATTCCCTCTTGAACACTTCCAGGAATGGTGACTCCATCACCTCCCTGGGCAGCACATTCCAATGGCCAACAACTCTCTCAGTGAAGAACTTTCTCCTCACCTCCAGCCTAAACTTCCCTTGGCACAGATTGAGACTGTGTCCTCTTGTTCTAGTGCTGGTTGCCGGAGAAGAGATCAACCCCCTCCTGGCTACAACCTCTCTTCAGATCATTGTAGACAGCAATGAGGTCTCCCCTGAGCCTCCTCTTCTCCGGGCTAAACAATCCCAGGTCCCTCAACCTCTCCTTGTAGAGCTTGTGCCCGAAGCCTCTCCCCAGCCTCATTGCCCTTCTCTGGACACATTCAAGTGTCTCAATGTCCTTCTTAAATTGAAGGGCCCAGAACTGGACACAGTACTCAAGGTGTGGCCTAACCAGTGCTGAGTACAGGGGCACAATGACTTCCCTGCTTCTGCTGGCCACACCATTCTTGATACAGGCCAGGATGTCATTGGCCTTCTGGCTCATGTTCAGCCAGCTGGCAATCAGTACCCCCAGGTCCCTTTCTGTTTGGCAGCTCTCCAGCCACTCTGACCCCAGCCTGTAGCCCTGCATGGGGATGTTGTGGCCAAAGTGCACCACCCAGCACTTGGACTTGTTAAATGACATCATGTTGGACTCTGCCCATCTGTCCAGCCAGTCAAGATCCCTCCAGAGAGCCCTTCTACCCTCCAACCAATCAACATCTGCTCCCAACTTGGTGTCATCTGCAAATCTACTGATGACTGATGCCTCATCCAGATCATCAGTGAAGATATTAAACAGGATGTGGCCAAGCACTGATCCCTTGGGGGACACCACTAGTGACTGGCCTCCAGCTGGATGTGGCATCAAGGGAACTCATTGTAAAAAGCAGGAGATGCTTGGCTTTGTCATTCATGTACTTCACTAAATAGCTCAAGAAACACTCCTCCAGTTTCTGCATAGCAAAACCAACACAGCAGATGATGTGTGCAAATACCTATGCAATTATATGTTCTGTCACACACTTCACGTCAGCACAGTGGCATCCCTAAGTGGGAAAGTGAGCTCCAGCCCTGGCCTGGGAGGAGCACACGCACAGAGGAAGAGATGAAAATGCAGCAGAATTAAAGAAGAGTGAAGTTCTGTTCCAATGTAGAGTCTCATTTTTTTTCTTATCAGCAAAAAAAAGTGTTGCACATTTTTGGGTTTGCTCCCAAGTAGATAATTTCTGCTTTGAGACATGCTCCCATAAAATTGACTTTTAGGGTCTTGTCTAGACTTAGAAGCATTTCTAGCTAGTTTTACAGCCAGTTCTGCCTAAATGATTTCTAAATAGCTTAAAGTCATCATACATATTTTGGATAGTCTAAAGTAGGAAGGTGATTTTTTTTCCTGCACTAAACTCAAGGTAACTTTGAAAAGTCCATTAAAGCTAATGCAAAACAAAGTTCAGCCCACCTGTAGTCCTGTTATGCTGGTCTTGCTGGGATGCAGATAGTTCATTCCATATTAGCCAGCATTTGGCTATGGTTTGGATTTGTGCTGGAAGCAGTGCTGATGACACAGGGATGTTTTAGTTATTGCTGAGCAGTGCTCACACACAGTAGGCTGGGGGTGCTTGAGTAGGCTTGAGTACTGTGTCCAGTTCTGGGCCCCTCAATTTCATAAGGATATTGAGACACTTGAATGTGTCCAGAGAACGGCAATGAGGCTGGGGTGAAGTCTTGAGCATAAGCCCTGTGAGGAGAGGCTGAGGGAGCTGGGGTTATTTAGCCTGGAGGCTCAGGGGAGACCTCATTGCTCTCTACAATTACCTGAAAGGAGGTTGTAGACAGGTGGGGGTTGGTCTCTTCTCCCAGGAAACCTGCAACAGAGCAAGAGGACACAGTCTCAAGCTGTGCCATGGAAAGTTTAGGCTTGAGGTGAGGAAAAAGTTCTTCACAGAAAGAGTAATTGGCCATTGGAATGTGCTGCCCAGGGAGGTGGTGGAGTCATTGTCCCTAGAGGTGTTCAAAAAAGAATTGGATGTGGCATTTGAAGTCATGGTTTAGTTAGTCACGAGGTCTGTGTTGATAGGTTGGACTTGATGATATCTGAGGTCTTTTCCAACCTTATTGGTTATATGATACTGGGAGGGGACATTGCTAGGACAGCTGAACCCAGCTGACCGAAAGGATAACCCAAACCATATGAAGCCATGCTCAGTAATTTAACACTGAGGAAAGGAGGAAGAAAGGGAGACTTTCAGAGCAATGTTGTTTGTCTTTCCACACTTGGTCAAGTGCTGCTTTCCTGTAGATGGCTTGACCTGCCTGCTGATAAGAAGTGCTGAATTAATTACTTGTTCTGCTTCATGTGTGCAGCTTTTGCTTCCCCTATTTAACCTGGTTTTGTCTCAGCCCTGGAGTTTTCTCACTTTTAATCTTTCTATTCTCTCCTCTATCCCAGCAGGTTGGAGTGAGTGAATGGCTGTGTAGCCAGGGGAGTTAAACCACAACTCATTAATCATTGTATGATTCCTTGTCTTAGAGTAAGTTTGCCTTTTTTGACTCCAAATTTCTAGGCCTTTACAAGTTTAAGTGTGAAAGAGGAAGGGGCACAAGTCTGCTCCACTAACAACATACCATATCAAATTAATATTTACTCTTCTCTGGATGAACTTAAATGTGTATTATTTTTAAGCATTCTACACTTTCCCAGAGTCCCTGTTGGTTTTTTTGCCATCCTAAATCTCAATCCTGGTTCACAAAAGGAGAGCAGTTGTATTTGTTTTTCTTTTGCCTAAAAGTTATTGAAATAAACAAGATAAGCACTAGCCAGTCAGTAAAGGGAGGAAGGTCTTCTTCCTGGTTCCAAGAGTCTTTCACAATAATCCTTTAGAATTTGAGGGAAAATCGGATAAGAAAACCTTCACTTGAAGTTTGAAAGTTAGAGTTTAGTAGTCTGTCTTGAGAGAAGCACAGAAAACTGGGAGATTACTTGACAGTAAGTCATTATCCTCTGGTTTTTAAACTATCCACAAAGGTAGTCACAGCTAAAACAATGTTAATGAATATCTCCAGCTGTAGGGACCATTTATGGATCTGCTTTGCACACAGCCTCAGAGGGTCCAGGACAGCCTCAGCATCTGCATAAACACTACCATGAGGTAAGATTATCAGTTTGCTCACAGTAAAAAAAAAAAGAGTGCTTTTGTTTTGCCAAATCTGAGGCTGGAGAGCTATGTTCTAGGACATTTGGGTTTCTTATTGTCCACACTGTCCCTGTTACAGCACCAGTCCATCCACAGATGCACTTCACAAGTAGCTGCCTCTGCTTTGTTATTAGCAGATATCTGAGTTCTCAGGGCTAACTATGAGCACATACTAAAAGGTCCCATGGAAGACAGAGATATAAGGGGGATGCAAAAAGGTTCAGACTCTCCAGGTGTTGGATCTGGGGTGGCAAATCACTGGTACCTAGACTTTCCACAAACACTCAAGCACGCACAGACTATACTTTGCAGAGCAAAGATCTAGGTAGAAATCTACCAAGCGGCTTTAGAGTTTATCAAGGCTACTCAAGTCACAGTGATACCTGCTACACAAGCTTGGCTGATCTGCCCCCTTCATTTCTGCACTTTCCTTTAACTTCACTATGCCTAAAAGAGCATTTTACTGGTCTTACTAGAATCACCAACTCATCCTGATGCTCCAGTACTCCCTGGCCACACCTGGCCGAAGATGTTTTCAGTACAGTCCTGACTGGCTATTGCTCAAATCAGAAAGATTAATCCTCTGGAAAACAAAGACACAAAAAGCAAACGTCATCTTCTCAGCAACACAATTCAGCCTCTTTGCAATCTGCATGTTGCAGAAATCCTATCAGGCATCAGAGAATCTGCAACCACAGTCATCCCTAGGACTTAAGTCCACATGGAAACATCCTTCACATCCCCCAAACACAGTGAGTAAAATTGCATTTGTAATTAAACATTGACTTAGTGACATTTAGAGAGTTACAATCTCTAGCAAACAGAAGAGACAGGAAATATATCTTTATTACACAACATGGAAACATGGTCAATGTTTTACCTGGGCTTCATACAAGGCCTGAATTCAGCTTGATTGATCCCAGATTCCTACCAAATGGCCTTAGGCTGAGCTGCTCTTGCCTTACAGCATAGCAGCCTACAAACCGTGAAGCAATGGGACTTTTTATCCCACACAACCCTGCAAGATGTTCAGGGTGCTAAAGCTCAGGGATGTAATGAAGCCAGACAGATTTTGTTAAGTTAGCTAGGCTAATTTAGGATACAGCCCAGAGAGCCACATGTGCTTTTGCTAGACAGTAAGCTCTCAGTCCCAAAGGTACTCTGAAGCGACAGATAACTTCAGCACTCACACAAGTTTCTGGAGCAACACTTCCTGCAGCTCAGCACTCCAAGAGACGAACAGCTTCTCTCTGCTACACAAACTGTTAAAGCTCTCATCTCGAAACACAATGTGTTTTAGTAGTAGTGCAACGTGGTGTAGTACCATATAAATCTCTTTGATATGCTTTTTCTTTAACAAAGCAGCTTCAACCTTCTGTTCCAGAACCAGCTTAAGCAGCCACCTGCATTTATTCATCTGATCACAGAAACAGGGATGCTGGCTGCAGGACAAGTAACACAGAGCCTCTCCCCCCAAATCACCTCTTTCCTGTGTTTTACAGGAGTGTAAGGTAGGGGGAAACTGCATTCCGGGGAAACTGCATTCCAGGTAAACCACAATCACCATATTTCAACTGCAGAAAACTGTCCATCAAGATGAGGCCCACTAGCAGGGACTCCAATCCCAGAAACTTACCTCATCACAAATAGCAGAAATCTACTTTGAAGGGGATTAATATAAGAGCCAAGGAAGATGGAGGAGAAACTAGCTGAGGCAATTCTGAATTAAAAACTCACCTAAACAGAAAAAATAAATAAAAATCACTCTTCCCTTTTGCACATTCCTGAATCAAGGTAAAAACCTTGACAGATTCCAATCCATAGCATAAATGCAGTATCCCAATATGTCAGGCAGCAGATACACAAAGCCTGGGCATATATAAAGCCCTCCCTATTTTTCTAAAGATAAACATGGTCTTTATGCAGTTTCAAATCTCCATTCCCTTCTTTACTGACCACTCCATCTGTGGTCTGTGCTGGGTGTAGCCTCTTGTGAGCTGCATCAAATGCCTCCCTAATGACATCAGGAGATGCAGCTGCTGGGCTGGCTAAAGACTCCAGCCTTGAGTTAACAAGTAGCCTCCAGTCTAATGAAATTGCAGGTGCTCCCTGCATGGCTCTGTTAATGTTATAGCAGTCACTCCAACTTCTGGATTTTAGTTTACAATTGGAGTATAATCAATGGTGTAGATTCAAACAGGACTTCTTCCAAACTCATAGCCTAAAAAAGCCTGAGTTCATTTCCAGCCAGCATGTTTGCAGTTTCCTGTATCTCTTCAGCACCAATTCTGCACACCAGAACTTTAGATCTCAGCTTTAAATAAATGCTATTCTGCATAATTGAAATCATTTCACTAACCCACTTTGTTTATCCCAAAACATCCATTTTCTAGCATGCTTCAATAAAATGGAACTGCAAACCTGATGGGGGAAGATAAAGATATACCCAGCGCTGTCACAAAAATCTGTAATGCTTCTACACCTTGGCAAGATATATCTGAGTCTAGGGCACCCACTACACACCCACAGTATGTCTTTTAATTGTTACAGGCCACTTCAAGTTGGTATCCAAAGAGTCTTTAAACATTCTGGGTGAAAAGAGAACTAAATGTTTTCTGAAGATCCAAAGTGCCATAGAATATTTTAGTTCAAACGAAAACAGATTGTGGTGGTTCACTCCAATGTGTCAAAACTACTTATGGTCTTATCTCCCTATTAGCTGGTGGAATTCATGAATATTCAATGTTATCAGCTATTATGTTCTGAGGGCAGACATATCCAGTTCTTTATAAATTATACATGGACTCTTTGCAGACAGATGAGAAAGCCAATTAGCCAGGTGGGATTTGCATATCAATCGAGGAGAGTGTCCCACGTTCAGCCACCATAGAAGCATCTTAGATTCACACTGTACTTCTGTGGGCTGGTTTTGATTTTAAAACCCTTCCCTCAGAGTTATTAATATCTTTAACTAGAAATTTAGCTAGTAGCACATTTGGGAGGCAACTGAGATGCCCAAAGAAACAGCCCAGCACGCATCCAAGTAGCACATAGCTCAGACCACAGATACAGGCTGCACCTGCTTTCAGAGCCCAGGAACTTGATTGCAGTGGGAAGGGTTTGGGGCTGCCCTGCCCGAAGCTCCCGTCTGCCCGACTGCACACCCCTGCCAAAAGCACTGTAGGTGCAGTGGAGGGTTCCCTGGACACAGTGGACCAGACAAACTCTGCAAGGTGAGCTTGAAGTGGTGGCACAGAGGAGCACATTAACTCCCAAGCCCTATCTAAGGGGTGACTTCTACATTCACAGCTCAGGGGAAAGAACACGTGCAGAAAGCACAACAGCCTGAAAGGCCAGGTCAGGAGGTAAAGGAGCTATGTGTACACCTGAAACATCCCAATGGGTCAGCAGAGCTGAACTAGTGCTTTGCCTAGGACCAGCCCAGCACTGTCACAGCTGCTTTGCAAAAGTCGGTGTGAAGCAGCACCCTGCTCTGCCCGTCTCTTCCCATAGTTACTACTCTCTTTTTCAGCCCACATTAATCTGCACTTGTGATTTATCCCACCATGTTGTGATCTCTGCTCTTGTGGTCTCAGTCTACATGTGCCAACTCTTTTCCTGCTCTTCAACTCCTCTATTCCCTCTCTGTAAAGCCCTCAGTCAGGAGAAGCTGGGACCCGCTCTGGATTTTAATGACTAGCTCACCAACCAGCTCCGTTGTTCCATGTGTGCTGACATGAGGCTATATTTAAGGCATGAAAATCCCTGCCTTACCTCTATAAATGGTTTCAGTGACTCATCACAGGGAAATTAACAACACTACCACTACACAACCATGAAAACAGAGAGAAGGATACTTTGGGGAAAACCCTCAACGTCCTTTTTTGTCCAGTGGGAGATTTAATTGGCACCAGTGTTTCTGTTCATATTGATCCATGCTCTTCTACACTCAACACCAGTATTTAAGTATGAGAAGGTGTAGAAACTGTACAGATGAGGTGTGTGACTGTCAAAGCCATATGGGAAAGTGGTGAACCCCCCTGTTTCTGGTATCAGCCATTGAGAGTCTCTATTCGCAACTCAAGGCTTATAGAAACTCAGCAGAGAGGGTATCTGCAGTCAGCTAGAAGGACATAGCTGCTACATCTCAGCTGATGAGCATTAACACCCACTTGTGCTTCCATGCTGTAATCTGCAATATGGCTGCAAAGGTTCAGTTCAGAATCCCATACTCAGGACCAAAGGCAGATATCTGCTCGAGCACTGATGCCAGCAAGAGACAACAGTCTTCTGCAAGAGACAACAGTCTTCTACAAGAGACCAGAAAGTCTGGGCTTTGCCCCATCACTAGGTATGGACAGCATTACCCACAGCCTCAGGATCCATCAGCCACAGCAGGAGAAGCCACTTGCTGGAATATGCAAACCTTTTCTCTGCAGCTCTTAACCGAGCTGTAGGCAACATCAACCTCTGCTAGTTCAAAGTTTTATCAAGCTTGGATCTTGTTGAAGAAGAGAGAGTAAAAGAATATGGAAATACAAAGAAAACAAGGCTGTCAATAGTGGGGTGTGATTGTATTCATGATTAGCATCAGTTTTGATAACAAAAAGGCACTTGGCAAGCAAATAGCCCATTTTACAATCCAGCACATTTTGCTGTTTTCCAAAAGAACAAAGCTCCCTGAAACACAAAGCTGCAGAGTAAGAGCTGTCTGTCCTGCCCACCCAGTAAACAACAAAGATTAAATTTCACAAGCAGTTTGTAATAGCTGTAAACCTTAAATATACATTTAATCAATCTGCTGGATATACTGAAGTGAGATCTTTCTTTCTTGCTGTTAAGTGTGCTTGTGCTTCATTCCCCTGCCTCTTCAGGCTGAGTGCAAGGACACCAGAAGCTGGTTCTCTCACCTGCTCTGTAAGCTTGGTTGTGCCACATCTAGGCTGCATTTGCCATTCTCCCTATCCTCTCCTAGCTATTGTACATGGCCCTGAAGAAGGGCTTGCAGCTTGGTGCTCTGGCTTTGTCATGTCTGTGGATCCCAGTGGGGTTGCCACATAGGCTAACCTGACAGACCCAGCCATAAGGTGCTCCCTCAAAGTCCCACATTGATTGGGTTCAGGCTTTACAAGGAGGAGAGAAAAGGCAAAAGAGGGGTTCCCTCTCTTTTGCAGCTCTGAAAGGGTTTCAGCTTTCCTCTAGGAGCACAGGCAAGGGGTTCACCTTCCTCCAGACTAGCAGTCGGTGAAGGCCCTGACAGACATAGGTGGCAAGGCAGATGGTGCAGACCTTCATTTAAGCCTGAATACAGGCTTGCATGGAACCTGTATGATGCACTAGGGCTGCCCTCCACTACCGCTAGCAGATCTGTGCATGGCTCTGCACAGGTCAATACTTCACAAAATGATCCAGCCCTATGCTCTGAAAGACTCTGCCAAGCCAGATGTGCATGGCTGCTGTGGTCTCCTCAGGCTCTCAGGTCTAACTGCAAGGGACTGGCTGGGTCCCATACAACCGCACTAAAACCCCAGCAACAAAATCTTTTGTGGCCTTGAGCATCTAAAAATTCCAGAGACATCTGAACTCAGAGGATGCTTTGTTCTCCCATCACCTTTCCAACTACTTCACCCTATACTAACAGATGCAATAACACATAACAGGGGAGCCACTCCCATAGGCTAGGAACTATGCCAGCAGTCTGGACTGAGACTCTGTGAAGCAGCATCTCAGGAGACAGGGATGCATTTGGACCCTGACAATTACCTCACTAATATTGTTGATAATAGTAAGCAGACACAGACAATTAGCAACTGAGGAAAAGCTCTGCAGTTTCATTCAGTCCCTTTGAAGTTAAGAACCCTGCAGAGGGATTGCCTCTCAAAAACAACTGAGGCAATCTGTGGTTGGGTTTTTTTATTTGCTTGGTTTTGTTTGGGTTTGGGGTTTTGTGTGTGTGTGTGTGTGTGTTTTGGTGGTTCCTCCCCGCCCAGTGTGCAGAAATTACAAACCAAATACTGCTGCAAATCAGGCTGTTACAAGAGCTCCTACAGCCCTTTGGTCATGTCAATCATCTGATTGCCTTCAGTGAAAGTGTCTCCATGAGTCAGGACTTTTTGCAGGAGTAAAGCCTGAAAGATGAAGCAGTTGCACGTAATAACAGATTCATGGAATAATGTGAATGTTTATACACACTGGCACAGAAGCACTGAGCTTCCCAGGCAATTATTTCTGCTCTGTGTTCAGGCATGCCACTCACCTTGGCCACTTCCAATTGAGCAGCTCTGTGGCTTGCAGAGGCAGTTGACACGCACTTGACTACTCCTTGCTCCATTTTGTATCAATGCTGATTCACTGCCACAGCTTCTGCAGAAGGATGCCAAGGCACCAAAGGAAGATTTCACCCCAGCATTATCACAAGGACCACAGTGGTGCATTGCCCTCACCACAAGCTCTACCAGCTGGATCTCTTGTACACACAGCTCTGCTTCCTCTCTGCATTTGCATGAAGCCAGAGAGGTGTTTACTCTCACCCTCCTGACATCCCCAAAGCATTCACCAGGCTGAGGCCTCAGAGACAGAGCTTGAGAGCCCTGCACTCTCTCTACAGGTTTATCCATGTGGCAAATGTCCTTTTTCAGTGCCAAGGCAGTATTCTCAAGAGACTGGGGTCAGCTGCAGAGGGGCAAGGAGTTAAGCACAGAAATTCTAGACCTGGTGGGCTTGTTTGCTACAGTGTGCTGCAGGAAGAGAAAATATTTTGCTCTTGTTATTTCTCTTAATCAACATTGGCAGCAGGAGTGAATCCACAAAATCCATCATGAGGCAGTGGAATACAAATATTGCAGGGAAAAAATACAAGCCATCTCACAGGGCAAGGAAAGCAAACAGGCACACCATGGAAAAGGTGTGGATTTCCTACCCAAGAAAACGCAGCTGGTGAGGTAAGAAACCTTTTAGACATACTTACAGCATTTACTGAGGGTTTTTTCCTATCTGGAGTATTTTTCTCTATAGAACATAAGTCAGTGGAAAAATACTCTTGCTAAGCCCATAGCATAGGTGGCAGCTTGGAGACTCACATCTTGCCAGAGCTGAACTGTGACCTCCTAAGCACAGCATGCTAGGAAAAGGTATTCCCAGGGGAGACTACTTACAAGCAGCATTTACTTTGCCTTGGGTTTTGGTTTTTTTTTTTTAACTTAAATACAAATAGCATTGCACCCACAGACTGTCAGCAGCAAGAGTGTAATAGGCTTGGGCACAGAATTCACAGCTTGCCCTCCTTATGTGACACCTTCCTGACTACTCTTGCCATCCTGCACTATCAATACTAATTAGAGCCACACTGTCACTCTGCTAGGAGTAAAATGGTGATGATAATGATGATGGGGTAATAGAAACGTTCATCCTATGCACACTGGTAATCTGAACTCACTCATGTGCTCTGAAGGCATTAGGATGGATGTGTTCTGAATCCAGAGAGATCCGGGTCAGACTACAGCATGGCTGTGCAAACCGTTCTGACCATAACCCCTAAAAGTTAATTAAAACATCAAAAGCTTCCAGATCAGTGCCCCATAAAAAAACATTTTTCATAGGCACTCTCATTCATGAAAACTTGCAAAGACAGGTTGCAGCAGAAACAAGGTGACATCTGTACAAGGCAATAGAGATGTATTAAATAAGACAATGCTACGACCAGGGGATTTCAAATGAGATTTTCCAGACTTTTCCCAGTCCTGCTGTTGGCTGGGCTCAGCCTGACAGCTCAGGAATTGATCAATTTACCATTCCTTGTGGGGAAACAAGTCCAGGCTCAGCCTCCTTCAGTGCCAAATGTTAAACAGTTCTTTAGGAGTGACAGATCCAGCACATGCAAGTCTGCAGCAGTACTCACCGCCAGAGGCTTCTTCTGTGTAACCCCACATTCAGCATTGTCCCAGAAGCCAACTAGAGTGGGCAGAGCAGATTCTCCTATCAGAGGGTGATCTGGACACTGTTATCATGGTGTGGTGGGTTGAAGTTTCCCCCCAGCATTAACTTTGCCAGACCAACTCATTTAGAAGCAAATGGAAGCTGTATTTACAAGCAAAAACTACACTCTACAATGGAATGCAATGAATATGTACAAAATGTACAGTATTTACAATGTTATACAGATGTTTACAATTAGCAAACAACACAAAATCCCCCTGGTCAGAGACCAGGGAAGCTGTTCCGCTGCCCTCCCCCCCATCCCCTGTCCCATGGGAGAGAAAGGAGCTGAGAGAAAGCAGTGGGATAGACTTAACTAAACAACGCAGCCAAGGTCAGCTGACAAGCAGGTTAATCTCCCCTGAGTGAAACAAGCAGAGAAACCAGAAAAGGGAAACCCATCTTATACTAGATATTTACCCAATTAATTTGTTTAGAATAACCTTTTGTTTTCCTTTTTACACCCAATAGTGATTTATTTACATTTCTCTACATTTCTGCTCGAAATCTGTAAGTAAATTTTAAAGACATAGCCTAAAACCACCACACACGGGCATCTCATGAACAAGGAGTCACTATTGTTCAGAGAACACTTTATCACTGACTCTCAGTAGCTTTTCAGCCATAATCACAGTATCACAGTATCACAGTATCACTTAGGTTGGAAAGGACCTCAAGGATCATCGAGTCCAACCTATCAACACAGACCCCATGACTAGACCATGGCACCAAGTGCCACGTCCAATCTCCCCTTGAACGCCTCCAGGGTCGATGACTCAACCACCTCCCTGGGCAACCCGTTCCAATGACGAATGACTCGCTCGGTGAAGAACTTCCTCCTCACCTCGAGTCTAAACCTCCCCTGGCGCAGCTTGAGACTGTGTCCCCTTGTTCTGGTGCTGGTTGCCTGGGAGAAGAGGCCAACCCCTTCCTGGCTACAACCACCCTTCAGGTAGTTGTAGAGGGCAATGAGGTCACCCCTGAGCCTCCTCTTCTCCAGGCTAAACAATCCCAGCTCCCTCAGCCTCTCCTCATAGGGCTTGTGTTCAAGGCCTCTCCCCAGCCTTGTTGCCCTTCTCTGGACACGCTCAAGTGTTTCGATGTCCTTCTTAAACAGAGGGGCCCAGAACTGGACACAGGACTCAAGGTGCAGCCTAACCAAAGCAGAGTACAGGGGCACAATGACCTCCCTGCTCCTGCTGGCCACACTATTCCTAATGCAGGCCAGGATGCTATTGGCCCTCCTGGCCACCTGGGCACACTGCTGGCTCAAATCAGGTTGGAAGAGACCTCAAAGATCATCAAGTCCGACCT
The DNA here is from genome assembly GCF_026170545.1 of Melanerpes formicivorus. Classification (NCBI taxonomy): domain Eukaryota; kingdom Metazoa; phylum Chordata; class Aves; order Piciformes; family Picidae; genus Melanerpes; species Melanerpes formicivorus. The sequence goes on from NW_027142374.1 coordinate 11,739,368, forward strand.
GTCACCCAAGACCTCATGACTACTAAACCATGGCACCAAGTGTCACGCCCACTCCCATATATGCAGCATGATACCAAGCCCTGCAAATCACATGCACACACACCTATTTACCTCTAAGGAATGCACCCTCTCTCCCCCTCCCCCAAAAGAATGCAAGCTTTCATGAGTGTTTAAATATCAGACTTCACTGAGAAAGGCTCAGTTAAGTCACACAATTCAGGTACAGCAGGGTATTTTTTTCTCTTAATGCTATGCACACCAAGCTTGCTGGAATGAGTCCAGAGAAGGGCAACGACGTTGGTGAGGGGTTTGGAACACAAGCCCTATGAGGGAAGACTAAGGGAGCTGGGATTGCTTAGCCTGGAGAAGAGGAGACTCAAGGGTGACCTAATCACTCTCCACAACTACCTGAAGGGAGGTTGTAGACAGGCGGATGTTGGTCTCTTCTCCCAGGCAGCCAGTACCAGAACAAGAGGACACAGTCTCAGGCTGCACCAGGTTTAAGTTGGATGTTAGGAAGAAGTTCTATACATAAAGAGTGATTGCCCATTGGAATGGGCTGCCTGGGGAGGTGGTGGAGTCGCCGTCATTGGAGGTGTTCAGGAGGAGACTTGATGGGGTGCTTGGTGCCATGGGTTAGTTGTTTAGGTGGGTTGGATTGGCTGATGGGTTGGACGCGATGATCTTGAAGGTCTCTTCCAACCTGGTTTGGTTTATTCTAAATAAGTGGTTTATTCTCATATTAAACCAGAAGCAGTTAGCAGCATGCTCATCAGTATCCTCTGCCAACAGATCAAATTCATCAGCTCAAACCTACCTGTAGACACTGCTCCATTTAGTGAAATACACAGTGAGAGTCGGTCTGTGTGGCCAGCTCGGTCTGGCTCCCATAACATAGCACTTAACCAAGAAAAGCAAATAGGCAAAGACTGAAAGCAAGCTAAAAGAAAAGCCAACAGCAAAACTTGTGTTTCATGGTGCAGTCTGGAATAGAGCCCCAAAGTTCCCCAGATCCATTGCTTCCTGCTCTGTGCCAAAAGTCAATTTATTGCCTCTCCCCTCTCTCTGGGGGAGAAGATTAATGCAAGGCCCAGGCAGGTCTGTGTCAAATCCAAAGGCAATAAACTAAGGGGAGTCTGCTTTACCTATCACAATGCAAATTATATCAGCTGTAAGCCATAAAAAAAACTCATTTCAAACAACAGTAATTTAAGGGAGTTATTCCAAAGAGAACCAGTGGCTATATTTGTTTTCTTTCTGATATTACAATAGCAAACCATGCATGAAGTTTATTAAGCCATACTAATTGTCTTTCTGTTCTAGTACATTTTAGCCATATGGAGAATCTGGCTGGATCTCAAAAGGCAAAATTGTTATTTGGGGGAAAATATCCTGAAAAGCTTCAACTGTTAATTTCTTCAATGACGTGAATAATACATAATCAAAATGTCAACCTGGATGTGGTACAACATGATAGAAACCGTCAGAGGAAGGTAATCTGCAAACCCTGAGGAGGTACACAGAGGAAAACAGCTGAGTTCACGTAAAACATTTGCCATTAACCCGAAGAGCTTCTGTTCAGCAGGAAGAGCAGATGATTGCACCAGGTACAGCACCCATCCAGGAGAATGTGCTAGTACTGTATCCTGGAAAAATCCCTTCCAGAGCAGTCAGCTACCCCAATTAAAGGCTAGAGTCACTAAATCTGCAAGAAGTGTACTTTTCACCATAACTATGGGAGAAGCCCCAGAAAGCACACAGCCCATCCAGGTACACAGAACTGGACACTGAATGGAAGAGAGAGATTCAAAGGAAAGAGGTTTGACGCTGGATTTACTGACACCATTTTCATGAATCATCCATTCAGAAAGTTTGCATGCAGGTGGAAAAAAATCTCTTTCAGGTGGTAAATTCTCTTTCAGCTGCTGTTCACAAGGGAAATCTCAGCAAAGGCTGGGACTCGATGCAATCCCAGGCACAAATCCAGGCTGGGCAGTGACTGGCTGGAGGATAGCCCTGAGGAGAGAGACTTGGGGGTGCTGGTGGACAAAAACCTCAACATGAGCTCTCAATGTGCACTTGCAGCCCGCAAAGCCAATCAGATCCTGGGCTGCATCAGGAGAAATGTGGCTAGCAGGTCGAGGGAGGTGATCTTCCCCCTCTACTCAGCCCTGGTGAGACCCCACCTGGAGTACTGTGTCAAGTTCTGGAGCCCCTATTACAAGAGGGATGTGGAGGTGCTGGAGCGTGTCCAGAGAAGGGCCACGAGGATGATCAGAGGGCTGGAGCACCTCTCCTGTGAGGACAGACTGAAGGAGTTGGGGCTGTTCAGTCTGCAGAAGAGAAGGCTCCGAGGTGACCTAATTGTGGCCTTCCAGTATCTGAAGGGGACTACAGGAAGGCTGGGGAAAGACTTCTCAGGATCTCAGGTAGTGATAGGACTAGGGGGAATGGAATGAAGCTGGAGGTGGGGAGATTCAGGCTAGATGTGAGGAGGAGGTTCTTCACCATGAGAGTGGTGAAGCCCTGGAATGTGTTGTCCAGGGAGGTGGTTGAGGCCCCGTCCCTGGGGGTGTTTAAGACCAGGCTGGCTGAGGCTCTGTCCAGCCTGGTCTAGTGTGGGGTGTCCCTGCCCATGGCAGGGGGGTTGGAACTAGATGATCCTTGTGGTCCCTTCCAACCCTGAATGAAACTATGAAACTATGAAACTTTAAATTTCATCCCTATAAACTATCTTGGTTAAACTTTCCAGCCCCTTTCAGCTGTGTAACAAATGAGCACCAAGACACAAGATTAGGATCTCACAATCACCTGCACGCTTTGCTTCATCACTTATGTATTCAGACTTCTTTTTATTTCATTGAGAGATGAGATGACACAACGTCAATAAATTAATTTCAAGAAACGTTTTCTATGCCAGGATTGGTTGTTGGGGTTTGTTTTTTTACCATCCTCAGTGCACTTTGTTCTTGTGCTGCTGTAATTCATGCTACCATTTGAAACAGCGACTTTCAGTAAGGTTAGCCATAAAACAAGTCACTGCTGATAGCCTTATGATACAATCCATGATACAATGATAAAATAGCCTTATTAAAAAGGTTGTTTTATTATTCCTTTCTATCCTGAAAAACAAAGTGTAATGACTTTCTGCTGAGAAGGGAGACACAGGATGACATCTAAGATACAGTTAATGTGAATAATGTGGCAGAGTCTTATTTTTACGTCTTCAAAATAATACTGATTGTGGATTAATGGAATTTATGGTTGCATGATTCTCTGCTCTTTCATTATGTGGCTCTGAACACCCATAATAGTAGAATAATTGCTGTACTGTGTATTTATTCATAACTCATGCATTGTATAAGGTGAACGTTGAGAACAAGCTAATATGTACAAACACCCAAAGCAAATGGTCATCTGTGAGGTCTGAGGAAAAGCCACATGCAGGAATAGTGCCTTTATCAACTGGTTACCTATTACCTTTAGAAAGATAAAAGAATATCTCAGAAATGGAGGGTAGGCTGTGTCAGGACCTTCATCCAGATCACCCAAGGGGTTGCTTTTGCACGAGCACCACCACCTTTGCCTGGAAGCATGGATGTCTTCCACTGGAGTTCATCAGAGCTTGGAGGAAAGGAGATGCTTTCCTACAAACACAAGCATTGCAAGTCAGAAAAGGTAAGCAGGTGAGGCCAGTCTCCCACATCTCTGCACCTACAGCTCATGCCAGCTCCTCCTCGATCACATCTTACTCTGCAGCCTCTGTCCTCCTTCCCAGCTGCTGGAAACCCTGAAAGATAGGGCTGGAAAGCCTTGAAAAGTGGCTTGCTGCAACTTCATCCATATAAGATAAAGCAAACCAGGCCTGCTTTACACCAAGATACCATATTTAATACCAAAGTCTACCATAAATTGCAACAAACTATATAAAGAATACAAATGGACAAGGGTAACTGGGGATTACACATTAGCATCAATAGTTGTTAGGGTTTTATATGCAGGCAGTCATGTTGGGAAAGGAGAAACTAATCTTTTGTTGTACCTCACTGTTTTTGTGCCTTGTTGCAGGGCAAAATAAGGGTTTCAGCTGAATTTTAACACAAAAATTCATACACTGCTACTGGATTAAGCACAGTTGGTCCTGGATATAATTACACTCCAAGGAAGTTCAGAAACCCATGTTTCTCCTGCCTGATCAAGCTTCCTTCCAAATGGAAACTGCTCAAGGCAATTCTTCTATGGAGCTCGAGTGATTCTCCTGAAAAACCAGATGGTACAAACCATCTCCCAGCAAATGACAGCATTTGCTATGCAGAGAGAAATGTGAGAGGGCAAACAAGTCCCCTCAGCCAGTGCCTGACACAGCTTTCCCACATCACAACAAACCTTTCATTTTGTCTCCTGAAAACCATCAGGGGAAAGAAAAAGAAAAAAAAGGGGGGAAAAAAAGAAAGGAAAATACAAGAATGGAATGTCTTTAGCTAGGCTGTCCCACTTAAACTACATGGGAAGCTCCCATCACTCACCTCTTCAGACATGCAGCAGAGGAATGAGCGAAGCTGCAGTGAGGGAGAGTAACTTTCCTACCAACTGTTTATTCCATCATCCCATTTACAGCATTATGAAGAGGGTATTCTTTACACAATGTTTGTAGGTGTTCAAGAGGGGACTGGACGTGGCACTTGGTGTCATGGTTTAGTCATGAGGTCTGTGGTGACAGGTTGGACTTGATGATCTTTGAGGTCTTTTCCAACCTTGGTGATTCTGTGATACGTAGGCAGGCTGACACTTTAACCCAGACCGAGACAAGCCCCATGCCATTTCAGCACTTTTATTAGTACATGGAAGCAGCCAGGGCCTTGACAGATGCTTGCTAAACAAGGGGAACAGCCTCACCTTTTTCTTGCCCCCATCTAGCAGTTTTCCAAAGTCAGACACAAAGGTCAAGTTTTGCAAGGCCTTGGGAAAAGCAGGCTTCAAAGCTGACCTTGGTGGAGGTCTCCAGGAGTTAGCCCTCTCTCCACTAGGCTAATTCACCAATGAAGGATCACAGTATCCACAAGAGGAAAGAACTTTCAGCCCAAGCCACCAAACATGCGCAGCAGGTGCCTGGGCAGCCTCCTACTGTCTACTACCTTGCCTTATTCCTACCAATTTCAGGCATTTTTGCCATCCCCTGAGCCCACCCACCTACCCACACCCCAGCACCACACAACATCTTGCACCTGTGTGTGCCCACAAAGGTGAGGATCCGCCCCAGGTCACTCCTCTCCCTTCTCTGCTCTTCCATTCATTCCACAACTAACATGTCCTAGTGAGGGCTCGGTTTACAGCCCTGAGTTCTTGCAAATGGGGCAAGGTAAGCTGTAATGAGGAAGAAGCAGGAATATTTTTGCACCACACAGCAATTACTGAACACATTGCCTTCTGAAGATTAAAAGGGTTTTTAAGAAATAATTAATACACCTGGGCTTGTGCATTCAGTTGAGTCTTAAAACTCAACGAATCTGACTTAGCCTTATTTCCTCGGGGAAGATAAAATTTTCTAAGTGCAGCTTATACATTCTAGAGACTTAATCTGTCACCTGCAGTGCTGCAAACCAATAATTCCAGGGACTTGCACACAAAAGGCTGAAAAGAACAATATTAGAATCTAAGTGAAACATCCTTTCAACACCACATTTCTGGCTGATTGCTCTTGGAAATACAGAGTGTAAAGAGGAAAGAAGAGCAAGGAAATCTTCATGTGTCCACACTTACTAATGGCACACATCAGCATTTCCTCACCTGAATGGCCTTCACTATTTGCATTTTAATTAATTTTGAGTGGTTAATTGCACAGTCAGTGAGGCACGGAACTCCACAGCATCCTGATTGTCAGAGATATTAATCCCAGGTTTATCTGACAATATAGATACCAAAAGCTAAATTCACCTCCTAGCACTGCAATAAAACCTGCAGAGAGGCTTTATCTGATGCAGAGTCGAGGACAGAAGATCAAACTCCTTTACAACTGGAGAGTTGTGCTGTGTGTATACAGCAGTCCCACACATTTTATCCCTTGGCATTAAATGGTCATTTCTTCTTAATGAGATGTACATGCTGTAAGTCACTCTGTGCCACCACCACCCCAGCCTCCCTCCCTTCCTACTGCCTCTCTGCCAGCTGGCCCAGTATTTAAGATACCACAAATTTCAAATCATGGACTATCTGCCGTTGTGAAATGGTTTCTGTGCTTCTGCTCTCCTTTTGAAGCTGCAGATTCCTCTCATATGGTGGCCCCAGGCCACTCACATACCCCCAAAGGGATTCCCTTCCTTACTGCAGCACACACAGAGCTTACCCACATTCCAGCTCTGGATCTTGACTCTGCTTCTGTCCCTTCTCTGCAACTGGCAGATTTTTTGACAGAACAAATATTCCTCCAGGACATTTCCCTGTCAGAAGAACATAGCTGTCACTGCCATCTGCACCTTGAGCTTTAAGTGTTCTTAAGTATGGTGGAGTCATGCCAAAAAGTATCTAGGCTAAAAAAGCCAAAGACCCTAGGAAGTTCCCTCAACCTGAACACAAGTCTACTCCTATATCCAAGCTTATCCTGCTTGTAACCTCCCATCAGGGCACTGCTCAAACCTGAAAGTTGGTACAGAAAAAAGTTATTGCTTTTCTGTCCAGCCCCCTTCAAACCCTTTCCCTCTGCTCCAAACTCCACCACATCTGAGCATTCCCAACTTTTCCCCAAGTTACTGGTTCAATTCCCAAGGCATGTCCTGCAATCAAAGGGCAAAGCAGCACTAGGTTGCTCAGGGACACCCCAGCCCCTCAGCTCAAGCTTGCTGTTGCAAGGCAGGCTGGTGGAGGGAGCTGAGCACACACCCAACAGCTAACATTCCTGAAGGAGCCCATGGCATTGTGTTTGGGGGTTCCTGAAGGAGCCCATGTCATTGTGTTCGGGGGTGCTGCTGTGGCCTTACAGGAAGCAGAGAACATGAAGAACAGGTACAAGCCACTGCCTAGTCCGGCAGGAAGCAGTGCTGGGGAGCAACCCTTGGCTTGATTTCTTGCTGCTACAGGTCACATGTACTGAAACTTCCCAAATAGCTGACTTGACAGGAAACCAGATGGAACAGCACCTAAACCATTCAGTGGCCACAGCTTAAAGTGAGTTTTCCTTTGATTGGTTTAATAAAGCTCTGTCCTTTGGTTGTTTCAGTGGCTGAAAAAACATGAGAAAGAGAAGCACCATCTGGCCTGTCACAATGCACAGCTCATGTAATAACTATGGGGCAAATAAAGAGAGGAGTCCAAATTCAGAAGAGGCTTTGAAAGCACTGCAAAACACCACCACCACATTTACAAAACGAACTTGCAGTCAGGTCTCTGATGCAGCCATTTCCCTACTGTGTAGACACCTATAAAAGCTGAGAAATGTTCACTTCTCTTATGATGCAGAGAGATACACGAGTTTGTACTCCCAGCACAGCTTTCTCCAGAGAAACAGTGGTTTTTATTTCAGGACCATGGTTCTTCATCCTAGAAGCCCACATATTGTGCAGCAAGCAATTAACGTTGAGAAGCTCAGCTAGTAAAGGGATACTTCTGTAGGTTAGAGCCCAGAAGCACTGTGCAGCCGCCACAGCTGTGCTCACAGGACTGGGTGCACATGCACACACGTTCCCTGCTCTCCCTTATTGCTAAGTACAACTTAACCAAGGAAGGCTTTTGAAGGGGCCCACCATCTGCTTTGTGGTTGTGCTTTGCTTCAGTCCAAACAGAGCTAAGTCACTCCACACAAGCTGATCTATGGTAGCTACATATGCTCCTCTTACTCTAAAAGAAATGTGTCAAGAACAGGCTTTTAAGTCACTGTACTGGGGAGAATTCCTCACAGAGTCATGCCAGTATGTGATCCATAAGGTGTAGTAAAGCTACAACCTAATGCCAAATTTCCTTCTTCCCTCTCAGATACTTCTTACTGTAAGGCCATCTGGTGAGAAAGATATCAAGTGAATTTTAACTTGCTCTCACAACACAAGCATAGTTGAAAACTAGATTACCTATAGTCCATTTGAGTTCACTGGAGATGTACCAACCACTAAATTAGATTGATCACCACTAATCTCTGTCATTGCTGGTCTCTGGTTGAGCCCAGGGAAAGAACCAGTAGAGCCAAATGGGTGAAAATTAGATCAAGTTTTGACTGTATTTTTTGGATAATTTTTAAGGAACAGGCTGGGAGACCAGGCCACTCTCTGACCTTCCAATCCCTTGTGGCTGAAAAGCTGCAGAGAATTAATTTGCAGGAAGTTTGTCCAGAATTTTCAACCACGATTAAAAGAAGACGATGATGATAGTCTCATTAACCCAGCCAACCTACCAAGTCTGACCCTTAACTGCATTTCAGTGGAACACAAGGATCTTTTATTTGATCATTCTCAAAACAAGTCAGCCTGTACATTTCAGAAAACAAGTCTTATATATTCCCCAGGCTCAGAGGATTTCCTTTCCACTCTTCCATTTGCATATTCATCTTTTTTCTGTTCCTGCGGCCAAGTTTTCCTGCAAACAAGGGGGGGTGGTTCAGATTCCAGGTCTTCAAAAGAGCACCAGGATCTTTGTTCAAGACATAGACAGGATTTGCTGAGGTCATGGATGCTATTGGCCAACAACAGGCACAGCCATACCAGTGTCATTTTATAGAGTGCCATTAGAATTAAAAGCATTTTCAGTAGGGGATCCATATCCCCTCCTACACTTGTTCCTGACTATTCTGGGCTGGCATCAGGGCAAATTCCATGAAGAACCTGCTCAGGAGAAAACCAGCACAACACCTGACCCTCCTTCCATGTATACAGTCAGTGCTGCCTTTCCCTCCTTTCTCGCCTGGGTCCCTCCATCACCATTAAGACAGGCCCATACCTGGGAGTAAAGGCATTCGCCAGCCTCAGAGCACCCAGAAAAGGATGTCCTCAAGTCTTGCCTGAGGATTAAACCTTGCATAACTATCATTGAAGAGAAGAAAGGGAGAAAAGCTTTCTCTCACTCATGGACTCAGTCACGCTCCTTGACTGCACAAAGAAGCCCACAGGTTTTAGAGGTGTTTGGAGAAAAACCTCATGCAGATCTCCTGAGCCAGAGTTAGTTAGCTCAGACACTCAACAGGCAATCCCATTGTATGGGTCAGGTCAGAGCCCTCAACAGTTTGTAGGTCACCTTGTGCAAGTTGTTCAGCCTCCTCCATGGTCCCAGAGGAAAGAATTTTGACACTACTGTCTTCATATAAACTAATTCAAGCCTGTGCCTGACAGGTGGTCAGGATGCAGACTTGCAATGAATATACTCTACAAGGCATTCACATTACACATTCTGCTCCTGTTATTGCCACAAGAGTTGTTCCATCTATACACACCCTCTCTGCCTCTCAGATCATGTGAACTCTGCAGAAAGAGATCCTACAAAATTCCAGGCAATGGAAAAAGGTATTGCATGTTTGTGACATTTCAAATACAGAGCTGGCTGAAATAACATTTCTCTCTCCCACAACCAAAGCGGCTGTTTGTGCTGAACATTTCAATACAAAACCCCAGCCACTTCCTGATATTTAAATTCCCTGTAGAAAGCCCAAGGGGGGAAAAAATAAAATCAAATAATAGGACAACAAAATATGCCACTGTTCTTTCTCAGTAACCTCATTTTGGAATCACTAGGGTATGATCCTTCCCTGCTGAGCCCAACTCGAGCACAAGGCAGCCTTTAAAGCAAATATCCATGAACTAGATGTGCAGCATGCAAGTGAACACGAAGTGTCCTCCTTTACTGAGTGATTCACGGGTTAAGCATGTCAGGTCAATGTAGCTCTCATTTAGACACAGCTTTCTGGCATTAATAGCATTCCTCAAAAATATTATGTTGACTATTTCTGTGTCTCACTGACCCTCAGCCATATCTTTATTTTTCAACTGCCTTCCCCTTTGCTACTGCTCCATTTCCTTCCTAAGTTTTCAACTAAATTCAAGCCATTGACGTAATTCAAGCATTTGGAGGGCAAAACAAAACCCACCCTTGATCTCAATCCAGAAGTCTTTAAAAATCCAAACTGAGGTCAAGCTGTTAAGACTGCTTGACTGGCTGGGGAACCGTGTGGAAGGAACACCCATGTGCTGAACAGCCCAGGAGAGAAGTACTGCTTCTCAGACAACTGCAACAACTTCTGCTGCAGGACTAAAGGGCCTCAGCAGCTGCCAGTATCAATTGCTGATGAAGCTTTCTCAGTCCAACACAGCAGAGTGGGATGAAGGGGTAGAGTCAGTCATCAGCAAGTTTGCAGATGACACAAAGTTAGGGGCAGATGTTAGTCAGTTAGAGGGTAGAAAGGCTCTGCAGAGGGACCTCAACTGACTGGACAGATGGGCAGAGTCCAATGGGATGGCATTCAACAAGTCCAAGTGCCGAGTGCTGCACTTTGGCTACGGCAATCCCATGCAGAGCTATAGGCTGGGGTCGGAGTGGCTGGAGAGCTCCCAAACAGAGAGGAACCTGGGAGTGCTGATTGACAGCCACCTGAATATGAGCCAGCAGTGTGCCCAGGTGGCCAGGAGGGCCAATAGCATCCTGGCCTGCATTAGGAATAGTGTGGCCAGCAGGAGCAGGGAGGTCATTGTGCCCCTGTACTCTGCTTTGGTTAGGCCGCACCTTGAGTACTGTGTCCAGTTCTGGGCCCCTCAGTTTAAGAAGGACATCGAAACACTTGAGCGTGTCCAGAGAAGGGCAACAAGGCTGGGGAGAGGCCTTGAACACAAGCCCTATGAGGAGAGGCTGAGGGAGCTGGCATTGTTTAGCCTGGAGAAGAGGAGGCTCAGGGGTGACCTCATTGCCCTCTACAACTACCTGAAGGGTTGTTGTAGCCAGGAAGGGGTTGGCCTCTTCTCCCAGGCAACCAGCACCAGAACAAGGGGACACAGTCTCAAGCTGCACCAGGGGAGGTTTAGACTCGAGGTGAGGAGGAAGTTCTTCACCGAGCGAGTCATTCATCATTGGAACGGGTTGCCCAGGGAGGTGGTTGAGTCATCGACCCTGGAGGCGTTCAAGGGGAGATTGGACGTGGCACTTGGTGCCATGGTCTAGTCACGGGGTCTGTGTTGATAGGTTGGACTTGATGATCCTCGAGGTCCTTTCCAACCTAAGTGATACTGTGATACTGTGATTTCACTTATGTACCACATGTAGAGATAAGCAAAAATAAGATTTTAAATGCTCTCTCTTCGAAAACCTATGTAGGAACCAGCTTTAAAGATTTAAGGTTTCAATTTCCTTATAATTTTGCCCTTTCCTTCATTTAAACTAGGAGAAAAATTACCTTCAGGGACTCCCCATTTGACATTTGTGAGAGATTATCAGGACTAAAGCCCCCATCTAAACTGATGCCAGATGTTAGGTTCAAATATTGTTAGACTCCGCATGCGTCTTCTGGTATTGAACTTTCAGTATCTGTCATCAGAAAGACATATCTCTGGTGTTATTATTAACAATACTCTACCTTGAATGTGATTCGAGCTGTTATGAGATGAAAGCTTTAGATATCTGCAAGGAAAAACTCCAGAGAGCAAGAGAAGCAATAGCTAGTGTTAAGAGAGAATCAGAAAATCTGTGGAACAGGAGCTAGAAAATAACAGCGCATTACAGCTACACCCCCACACACCTCTGGAAGACATCACTACACAAAATTTTTACTACCATGGCTATTAGCAGGGTTACATTTACAAGGCTGTTTTATAAAACAATGATTTAAACCAGGAACATTTTGGTAGTCTCAGATCTCCAGTATTGCTTGCAAATGATCTAAACTTGCAACGTTTTCTGTTTCTGTAATCTGCCAGCCTTTGCTTCACTGCTCTAGTAATCAAATGGAACACCAGCAGAAATATTAACCTTGAAAACTGCATGAAGTGCAAAACTGGGCATGTGTTTTGGCAATTTAACTGTACTTCACTCAGTGCAGTTAAATAAGCTATGTGATTTCCATCTGCTTCATGTCTGGCATGCTGGACAGATGCTAGAACAGATCTTTTTTGCATCTGGCGGATGGATTCCCTGCTTCATCAAGACATGAACCAAGGTCTTAACCATGGTAGCAGTATTACTTTGGCAAAAAGGAAGATTGATAGTAGGTGGGCCAAGCTTTTCTTGGCAGAAAATAGATCTTCAGGAATTGTATGAAGTTTTCAGGAACAACAGTAATTCAGAATGTCATAGATTAGGAAACTGAGACAAGGAATAATCTCTCATCTGCAATTCCATGCAAGGAAGACAGTTATTCCTATGTATGTCTTTCCATTACTTTTTTACTAAGGCTGCTTAAAGTAGCAAGCTGAGATACACATTGAGTCAACTTTGCAGCCCATGGGATGCCTGCCAGTACTCATTCAGAATAAAGCAGTCAGCAAATGCAGCTTTGGGCATCTCTGTCTGCATCCTAGCATGATTTGTCAGCTGGATTGCCCCACCACAAAAGGGTAAGAAGCTGGAGGAAAAAAGTCTCTTAGGACAAAACAGTGGCTCCACAAAACCCAAACAATAGCTCCAGCACTCAGGGAGCTTAAAGGCCACCAGGCCCCTTGGCAGCCTATGCTGTCCTCAGCTGTGAAGCCCTCTTTGCATTAAAGTTGTCCTCTCACTGTTGAGCTCTACTCTCCAGAACTGTGCTGCAGTCCTAGAGACAGCTGCATGCTGGCAGCAACCTGCAGCTAAAGAGCCATTACTATGATTAATGCCTGGATGTCACGTTACTGATTCTGGTACAGAAGCATTCAGCTCCTCACAGGTCACAGCCGGGCTGGAGGCAGTCAGCAGGGACAAGCAGCGTGTGGGAAAACGAGCCAGCCCCTACAACATTCTGACCCCAGCCTGCTCTGCCTCTCACACAGCCACATCTCCCTCCAACCCCACCAACTGTCCTTGCCAATGGCTCCACCCATCATTTGCTTGCTCAGGACAGAGAGTCCAACATTGTGTCACATGTGGGAAACTGGACCCTACTCTGTTCCTTACTCCAGCTCCAAGGACAGAATTTTGTCATAACTTTTGCTAGGGATTTCATTCTTACTCAAACCAGGTTTCTTGCCAGTTGGTTTTAATGTGGTGTAATTGTAACAGTGATGCAGGCCCACATGACACTGCTGCCATAGGGTGAAAAGCTTTTATTTCCCATTGCTGAAATTGGGAAAATATGGATGGAAAGTTAGAAGGACCTAGATAGCTTCCTCAGCTCTGCGCTCATCTGTTTCAAAAAGATGTAAAGAGCAAGGCTGCACTGTCACCAGAAAAATCTTTTCTACTTAGCAAGGAACAGGTCTTTACCTGTTACAGATCGATATCAGCAACCTCTTGCTGATCAATGGCACAAGGTCTAGCACAATTGTTGTTCTACTGTGACTCCCTGGAAATAGGTTCAAGTCACAGGTGGCTTCATTTAGGGCTGAAGCATCTCCCTAAGGATTACAAAGACTACATATTTAGCAGGATTTTCTTTCTCTTCAGCTCTGTATTCAACAGTCTCATCTCCTATTGCTGCTGGAGCCTTTTGTCTGATATGAATGCAGGCTGTTGTGAAGGTTCTCACAGAGTTATCAATCTGCTCAGAGCCAGCATTCCAGAGCTCAGAGCCAGCATTCCATTTGTTCTTCCTCCCGCTCCCTGGTGCCTCTTACCAAAACATCTAACTCCATCAGAGTCAGTTGTAGCCTCATGGCTATGCTCTAAGGGATGTTTTATAAAGCACCTAGCCACCTCTTTTTGAATTTCACTGCTGCATCTCAAGAGGGAAGGTGTGGATTCAGGCTTTCTTATTTGAGGTACTTTGGTTCTGCTTTTACACTGCTTTCATAGCATCCCACACATGTAGCTTAGGTGGTGACAGCAGGAGTAACTCAGCAGCACTGCAGAGCAGTGGAAGAGTGTTCCCAAGACATGGGGGGCGGGGGGGAGAAGTAAATAGTGGCTGTCATTAGCAGTGCCTTGAAGGCACTAATAATCTTACTACAAATGTTCTCTTCGGACATGATCAGAATATATCTAATATCCCCTCAGATTTCTAAATGGAGATGCATGCTAGGGTTGCACTGAACACAAGGTATCTATCCATGCATAGAAAGTAATTTTCATCTTAGCATCTATCTGCATGTCTCACCATCATGTAAATGCATCTCATCAGATATGTGTAGGTATTTACTTCTGATTGGTCCGTTCAGCAGGAGGACACCATCAGCACAATACAAAGATGCCCTGGAAATGATGCAGTGATGGAACAAAACCAGACCAAATCTGAAAAACTCCTTAGGTTATTATGGTAATTAGGTGACTGCACCACTTTCTGCCTCTCAGGGAGGGAAGGACAGAAGTAATTACTATCCAAACTCCTTGCTACACAAAGAGGGCTCCCACGCTCCTGTCAGCCATGACAACAGCCAGTACTCTGTGGGCAGCGCCTGTTTTATTCCCCTGCCAAACACCAACTGAAAGAGGCTGCTTCCACCAGTCTGCCTGTACTGACATGGGCAACACTCATGCAGATTACAAACTGTGACACTCAAATCAAGGATCTCCTTCTCAGCAATCCCTAAATCACTTTGGAGAGACAGAGGTGATGACTACCAACCTCAACACTTACATAGTTCATTCTGTAGAGATCAGCTTGTGGGGGATCACATCTGGCCAAAGACACCTCCAAACTATCTCTTGCCAAGTGCAGCACAACAGCTTTGAAAGCAAGCTGGGAAGGTGGGATTGTTGCTCTTTCCCCATGGGAGACAGCTTTGCTCTTTGAAGTCATGGGATAGCTGTCTCCTGCCTCAAGAATCAGCAAAAGCAGAACAAAGGTCTTCACTCTGTGCCCACAGATTTCAGTAATCAAGCTTCAGTCAACTTCAACAAGAGCAGAATGAATTTTTCTTAGTAATTTTTTTCTCCCCAATTGAAATAGGTGACATCAGTTTAACTTGTCAGTTTTAATTAGCATTTGCATTGTGTTCTGCTCTGAATAAGTTGTTCTGTTTTGACAAACAAGGAGGAAAAAATTCTTGTACATAACTCAAGCCTAAAATTTGGGATGTCAACATGAAAGGCAGAACTAATTAAGATGCTTCACAGGAGATCCCAGCACTTCCCACAGACACCAGTGACATAATGCTTTGGACAGGCATTCTGTACATTTGTATATATACAAACACATCCAAATAGACAGGGATTCACCAAATGAAAACTGACATAAATTAGGACCAGCAGTGGAACAGAGCCCAAGACACGCACTTAAGGTCAAGCCTAATAGTACTGGGTATTGTTGCAAGAACACAACAAGAATCCAACCCTCTTTCAAATAACAATGTAGCCACTCAAATATGCAAAGAGAGCATTAGCAGCAAGAGCTAACGAACAGAAAACTGATACAAAAGTGCAGATTCTCCAGAGCATATTTGGTTCATGTCTCTTGCTGTAGTGAGTCACTATTCCATGCAGATATACCTCCAGGAATACCAGTAGAAACAAGCTTCATTTTTAAGGCTTGTTAGACTTTTCAGACATTTCAATTGACTCTAGAGACAGCTGACACTGGGGTGGTGTTTTGTTTGTCTGGGTTGATGGGGTTTTGTTCTTTTTTTTTGGGGGGGGGGGGTTGTTTGGTGGTTTTGTTGTGTTTTGGGTGGGGGGTTTTTTGAAGCATCTAACTTGACTAAACTTACAGGTGAAGTGTGCAGTCAGGGCAAACGTGTAAGCAAGTGCCATTATTTTTGTTTAATAAGTGCCATTTCTGACACTGTGGAGCATTGGCTGGGAGCACGATAGATGCAGAGCACTGAGAAGCATCACTGGAAAAGTCACTGTAAAAGTACACTTGAAGGTTCTTCACAGGACTTCTCCAACCCTTTCAGAAGCCTCTCAGCTCTTACAGAAGAGGAGCCAAACAAAAGTAGGAGCCATCTTCAGTCGTGAGGGATTACTCAAGGTTGCACTTGGGCTTGGATAGTTTTTCTGCTGACCATAGTTTGTTTAGACGTCACCAATGCTGGGATGAAATCTGCACAGGCAGCTCTGTACAACAGAAAGGGACCACAGTCCTAGCACTGTGTATTCCTCACCTGTTCCCAAAGGCATGAAGAGATGCTGCTCCAAGCAAGGCTTCCCACAGCTCCAAGGAGACAGAGCTGCACACAGCACAAGAATAATTTCTCCTATTTTATACTTCTGGCATTACCTGGCCCAAAAACAGAACCTGACAGCATTAACCAAGGCCTGAATAGGGAAGGAGATAGCAACTTCATTGAAATACAACTATGAAGTAAAGACATTGAAGGTGGGGGGATAGCTACCTAAGATGAAGAACAGTGCAATAAAAACTATTGACATACACAGACAGGTTTCTGTTTTGACTGGGGACTAAGAGAGGCACTGAAACAGCCTTCTAAGAGCTGGAAAAAGAACAATATACTTTCTGATTTTGAGACAGTTTGTTGTGTGTGTGATAGTTTGTTTGACATAGCTGGCTGCAAGTATGAGTGGCGGGGTCACAGTAGGGATCCTCCATGACCAGGGTGGCCTTTTTGTACATTCTTCCTGCCAACATCAACTGTTTGCTTGCTTGCAGTACACACAAAGTTTGGAAGGACTGGTGGATAGGGCTTGGGGAAAAGAGAAAGGAAGAAGGAGAAGACATTAATATTTTAGAGACATTTCCTTGGTTTAAGAGGATGACAGCTATTTACTTGTTTTATAGGCAAGTTATAAGACTCCTGGGAACCAGGATTTGTACTGAACTACCAACTGGCTTCTGATTACAGCAGTGTGAACACTGTTGCTCTAATAAATCACCAAAATTAAGGCTGAACCATGCCTTGACAAGATTTCAAACAGGAAATTTCTTTTGTTTGGGTTTTGTGGGGTTCTTGAATATATGTGACCTCAGCAGAATCAGATTAGCCAAAAAGCAATTTATTTACTTAATTTTTTTCTCTCTTAATATAGTAGGGAGAAGAGTGCAGACAAGAAAGGCAAATCACAAAAATGGAAAGCATTTGAGTTAATAGGAAGGCTAGAGTATTGCAGTGGGAGAGACAGTGTTTTGGTGCATCTTCCTCTTCTGCCACAACCTCTCCTTTCAACATCCCGTTGTTAGAACCAAATCGTGCCAGTGGGAAACTGTACTCAATGATATTGCGGGAATAAAACATCACAGTTCCCTTCAGTGAAAGCTCTCTGCCTACCTCAGTGGACTTGGTTCCTGTAGAAATCACTAGGTTTTATACCTCCTGCCTTTTTATACCAGGTTTTATACCTCCCATTTGTCTAGACTTAATCAGGGTGCTCATCAGTACTGGAATTCAGGCTACTCCAGGGATCTAAATCTCTCCTCCACGGAGCTAGAATAAACTACTCAAATTCAGGTATAAGCTTATGGGTTTGAACACAGAAGAGCCAAGATGGGGACCATTAAGAATCTTTAGCACGTAGTCAGAGCAAAGACCTCTATCTTGACAGTCAGGATCATGCAACCCTCCAAGATTAGACCACAAAGATTAACAAGGCAAAGCCTTGGAATATCACTGCTGGGGTCCATGACCTGTATATTAGTGAAGGTTCCCTCTGGACACTTACACTGTTTATAGTTGTGTGCACAACTACCTCTGAACTGAGGTGTTGAAGTGAACATCACCCCGAATGGGATCTGCTCCAGTTTCCTGCTAAGTTAGCAGCAAGACTTCCTATCGTATTTCATGTGCCCCATGTCTCACGTCATATTTGCAAGAGGAATCAGCACCATGATGAGGATCAAGCACAGCATGGTCCCATCATCTTCTTTGAAAGTTTTCTCTAACTGTGCAGAACTTCACACAAATCAAGGCCATGCTACCAATTTATAGGTCTGTTCCCAGAGTGAAATTCTTTCCCTAAATCACCACAAAGTGCAGGAGTCTTAAAAACCTCACCAGGCTCACATAAATGCTGCTTCTTTACCATGAAATAGTGATGTTAATATAGAGCATGAAAAATTGAGCTTCCAAGACTCTAGCCTTACTGAATGTTACAGGACATATAATTCATATTATTTTGGATAACAGAAGCAATACAAATGGTTTCACCTCCTAACCCTGTCTAATAGGCAGCCTTAAGAACACCAAAGTACAGTAATTGCTATAATGGCAGTTTGCCCAAGTTAAGTCTTAATAATGTTATAAGAAAGAGAGTCTATTTGACTCTTCTTTTAAAGATGGATTCTCCCCTAAAAAGTAATCAGCAAATGCAATTTTCAGCTCCTCACTGCATATACCCATTTGGTGCTTCTTAACTTTTCTTGCACTCAGCCTTGCTGGAGTCCCACGACAGCAAACCACTGGGTTACTGATGTTCCAGGCACCCCCTCAACCTGGAACTGGCCAGATACCACCGATGGAACAGAAATGGAGAGAAGGAAAGACCAGAGCAGTAATCCTGGCATGTTTGAGTCTTTCCTTCAGACTGCTTAGTCCCCATTTCCTATCAACAGTCTCCCAAACATATTTTCCCTGACAAGAAAAGACCTAAAAATAAACATTGGATGATCACTGAACAGGGTTTGGCTGGATACCAAGGCCTCTTCCACAGACTTTCCCAAGAAGTGCTGTGCACTGCAGAGGACTCTGTGGCTGAAGTGCATCCCACAGGCCAAGCCACCAGTCCCAAGTCTACGTGATGGTGCTCATGGTGTAAGTGATGGCACAGCTCTGAACTGACCAAGCACATAGATCCCATGAGCAGTGACCCACTCAAAGCATCTTCAGCTTTGGAGGCTTTGTTAGCTTTACTTTTCCCTTTTGATTTATACCCGCTCCTGTTAAGAGAATAGGAGTATAAAATGGGATATCTTCATTACACCCAAGATAACAGCTGACCTAACTAGCTTCTCAGAAATAAGTCAAATGAAAAAGTTATTGCATTTCTCTTTGCAGAAAGAAGTATGACATTAATTATTCATTACTGGCATAAAGATAGTATTCTGATTTCCCAGCTAGAGCGAAAGGCAGTCCAGTAGGAGCCAAACAGGTGCTCCCAGATTCCCACACCCAGCTTAATCCAGTGCTGAGGTGGTCTCGACTCAGGCCCAAGTTTCTCAAGTATTCTTGCCTAACTCCATTGAAATACATCCTTCTGGACCCATATTTGAGCACTGAAATCACCCATGCCACAATGATACAGCAAGCGAGAGGAGCAGGTACCCAAAGCACATGAAAGAGAGACAGGAAATTCACCACAAAGCTGTTTGCCTCAACCTGGCACTAATAAGGACTAGGCACAGGGATTTAGGTGGAATTTAACACAGCTGACTACAGTGCTAGAAGAAATTACATAATTTAAGAAAGGATGCTTCCAGATGCTCTTTCTGGATAATAAAACCCAGCAGGTAATAACTCAATATTTAATTTCACAATAGCTGTAAACTTGTCTGCAAAACATTTATCCCCTAGTGCCCTGTCCCATCTACACAAAATCCATCACAAGCAATTTACAAGCAGTAGAAGTGTTAGCTGGTAAACTGAAGCAGAAGCTGCTGGTTTACAACTAAATGTGAGAAGTTCTGTTGGAGCCAGCTCTATTTAATATTTTATCAATGATCTGGATGAAGGGATCAAGTGTACCCTCAGTAAGTTTGCAGACAGCCTCAAGTTGGACGGGAGGGTTGATCTGCTCGAGGGTAGGAAGGCTCTACAGAGGGATCCAGATGAATTGGATCCATGGCAGTGCTAAGTTAGCGATCTTAAAGGTCTTTTCCAATCTAAGCAATTTTAAGTGCTAAAATATTCTTGTTGAGAGCATGTGACATTTGACTTGTGATGAGCTTTATCTCTAGCTTAAAATATGCAATTATTGTTTTTACATGAAGGTATAACTCACTATTTCACACAACTTACTACATTTCATCCCACTGAAAGACTCCAGCAGTAACAGTATTATCTGTGTGTTTATACATATGTATTAAAGCAGTATCTCTGATTTCTCTCTCCAATACAGTCATGATTAGATGTAATGATATTAAATTCAGACACATTGTAGTCTGGCAGAGTACAGAAATGAATATTTAATACCAGAAGGAATGGTTAGAGTGAGACACATTGACCTCCAGCCTCACCTAAACAACTTCTGAATTGCTTTCTCAAAAAAGGCTGAGGCTTCTGCATGCAAACTCCAGCTAAATCCCTAGCCCCATGCCAGCTGAACATGTTCACAGAATCACATAGAATCACCAAGGTTGGGAGAGACCTCAAAGATCATCAAGTCCAACCTATCACCACAGACCTCATGACTAAACCATGGCACCAAGTGTCACGACCAATTCCTGCTTGAACACCTCCAGGGATGGTGACTCCACCACCTCCCTGGGCAGCACATTCCAATGGCTAACAACTCTCTCTGTGAAGAACTTTCTCCTCACCTCAAGCCTAAACTTCCCCTGGCACAACTTGAGACTGTGTCCTCTTGTTCTGGTGCTGCTTGCCTGGGAGAAGAGACCAACCCCCTCCTGGCTACAACCACCCTTCAGGTCGTTGTAGACAGCAATAAGATCTCCCCTCAGTCTCCTCTTCTCCAGGCTACACAATCCCAGCTCCCTCAGCCTCTCCTCATAGGGCTTGTGCTCAAGGCCTCTCCCCAGCCTCGTTGCCCTTCTCTGGACACATTCAAGAGTCTCAATGTCCTTCTCAAACTGAGGGGCCCAGAATTGGACACAGTACTCACGGTGTAAGTCCAGGGGCACAATGACTTCCCTGCTTCTGCTGGCCACACTATTCTTTCCTCCAAATACCACAGATGTGGGTAATTTTGCCTGTACATCAACCGATCCAAGACTGTGATTTTTTTAAAGTCTCATTATACTTGTATTGTTAAATCCTTTCTCAATTTCATTTTTTGATGCCATAAATGTAATTTGGAAAATTCCTCATTTCTAACAGGGGGGAAAAAAATAGTCATACAGGTTTGGGCTCAGCTCTCCTTCTGCACCAGTGCTGCATTAACCTATCCACAGTTTTCAGTGAGTGGGAAACAAAGGAAAAAAGATCAGTCCTACTGTTTTCTGCCTTCTGCACTTGCAGTAGGAGTTTCACTCACAAATCCATACACATGACCCAAGCTCTGGAGGGAGAATTACTCAGCACAGCTAAACAGTATCGCAACAAATCCAAAATGTTTCATTACTACTAATTATTTTCATCAAGAAAACTGGCTTGTTTAATGTACCACACCACCTGCATACACCACCATTGTCTAATTGTACACATTGGTATGAACACCCAATACACCAAATTAAAACCAGTCCTATGTCTTCATTAAAACAGCTCAACAGATATCACAAGGGAAATTATGAGGTAGCTTGACTGGATTCTGATGCGTTACTGATAATTACCCATTTAATCAAATCAAACGTACTCTGTCTTTCCCCCACTGCTTTTGACTGTCCCCAGAACACTTGCTCTGTTACAGGCAAAAGAAGCCTATCCCTTTCAAGGCTGAGCAGATCCCAGAGAGGTGGTGGAGTCACCATCACTGGAGGTGTTTAAGAAGAGGCTGGATGAGGCACTTGGTGCCATGGTTTAGTTGATTAGATGGTGTTGGGTGATGGGTTGGACTTGATCTCTAAGGTCTTTTCCAACCTGATCTGATCTATTCTATTCTATTCTATTCTATTCTATTCTATTCTATTCTATTCTATTCTATCTCCATTTGAGTACTTGAAGATGTTTCTGGCCACTGTTTGACATCCAAGTTGTCTGCTACGACAGCTTCCCCCAGCTGTCACAGAGCAGTTGTTATCCTTCTAAGCAAACTCATATCCATCCTGCCTATGAAGCAAAGTGCACATATTCCTGCCTTGCATGCACCATGTTTGGGGGAAATCATGAACTATAAGACAAGATCAGGAGTGTGCTAGCTTTGTTCATTGTCACTGCTTTTCTGCCTCACGGTGTTTGCATTTTGGTTTTATGTTTTGGTAATCCCCCCCCCCCCCCCACTCCCTTGCCACACAAAGAAATCCATCAGTAAAAAACAACAACAACAAAAAAAAACCCAAAAAGCAACCACAACAAACAAAACCTAAACAGAACTAAACCAAACAATCAAAATCACCAACAAACAAAACCCCAAACACAACTAACCACCCACACCACAAACAAAACACCCACCAAAACCAGGAGACCACAGCACTGTAACATCTTGTTACTCAGTAGCCAAAGACCTGGGGTTTGTCCTAGTCAATACAAACCAAAGGGGTCTGGTCCGCAAAGCTTTGTTGCAGCTGTCTTAGTCAGGCCTCTACTCTTCTAAGAACGAAGTTCACCTTTGCTTTTCATTTCAAAGGTCTTGCTTTAGCAGGGTTAATGAGAAAGAAATAAATCATACAGCAAATTAAGGCTTAATCATTGTGCAATTTCCTTAGATAAATGTTAATTGTCCCATCCTCGGTGCTGTGCGGTGTAATTAACTATGCCTCTAGACCAAAGGTAAAAGTTGTAGCATGCTCCATTTCAAGGTCACAGAACAACTAAGAAAGAAATAAGAACACAGGCAAGATCTCCCAACTTGTCACCTCTACCCACTCCCTGCTTCAAGCATTAGGTAGCAGCCGTGCTTCAAGATGACACAAAACACAGAACACCAAAGTCAATGCCAGCAACTAACCATAAAACCTGTGAGAACAGAGCCTGGGAAAAGGGAGCCTTTCCACATAAAGGCACTGCAGTTTAAATCAGTGTTTGATATGCAATAAGCTTGACAAATAGAGTTGTATACAAAGCTACTTAGCTCTTTTACATATCCATGAAATAACTACAGCAGCTATGGACTTTAAGATTCAAGCACCACCTCTGAGCTCAACTGCAATTTACTCCTTTTTTTTGCCAAGCTATTTATCATCCTCATGTCCCTGCCAAAACAAAAATAAATTCTACTAGACACACCATTAAAGTATTTAGTAATCAGCACAAGGCAGCCATATAATTCACTAAACCCAAAATACCCAAAAAGGCTAACTGCTGCTACCCCCTTAACAGCTACTAAAGTGAAAATATGGATGGGTTTACACCTAACATAGAAACAATCCATGTAATTAGTGGCTAAGAGGTTTAATGGCTAATATGAATTTCTGTTAAACAGCCATGCCTCTCAGCTGAAAGCTCTGCATTTGGGCAGCTGTTTGGGATTCATTTTACTTCAAAGGCTCAGAAAATGGTGCATTTCAGATATAGCTGCAGTGTGACCAAATCAAGAGACAAACATTTACACCTGAAGACCCATAGAAATTGCTTCAAGACCACCTTATGTCCATCCTGGTCTATAATAAGTACTCTGTGCTGCAGCTCCATCTGACAGTGCGGTTTCAGAGGGCTGCAGTTCCTTCCTTACCCAAAAGCCTGATTACTGTACTCTACAAAGCATGAAGATTGAGAGATAGTGCAGTTACCATCCCAGCTATTATCACCAACTATGCTGTTCCAACCCAGCTCACTGGTCCTTCAAAGAGGTCACTTCTATGTAACAGTAATTCCTCAAACAATACCCATGTACATCCTTCAGGGCAAGCAACCAGCTACAAGCACTTCGAGACATGGCTTCTTAGGGCAGGAGCAGTAAAAATTGTTCTTTGCTTCCCAAAATTTCAGAGAACAAATCCCAGGAAAGGTCTGGTATTTGGAACAAGACATTCTGTCAGCCTGAGGACCCTCAGTTACAAACACACTGTTTCCTTGTTGGAATAAAGCCTGCACAGATCTCTCCAATTTGTGGGGAGGATCAGCAGGGAAGAAGGATGCCCATTTCTGAGCCATTACTGAGCCAGTGGCTATTTCTGCTGTGGAGCAGGACTCCTGCAAACCACCCAGCAGGCTTTGTCTTGTTTTTTGTCTTCCACAAACTTCATCCTTTAAACATGCTGAGCATAGGAACCCTTCAATCTCTCTATTGCCAATCCTCAAATTATTTTTCTGTGCAGTCTTAAGAACATTCCAAAAAATAAACTGATGTTTCCATCACCTATTGAAAAGAGCAAAGGAGAAGCATGTGCATGGTAGTTAAAGTAAAGCTGCCTTTATGCTCTCCAGTTGTTAATACACCAAGTGCAAATCCCTGCATTCTCTGATATTTCCTTAGTACAAATAAATATCAGCCTTCCTCCACATCCACAAAAAAAGGACATTTTTTTCTTTGTTGCTTGTAGCTTATTGATTTTCAGTTGTTCAAGAATAAGTGAATCTGTAAGACTTCACCTCTAACCACCCTGCATGTTGTTTTTTATGTTTCAGAGCTGTTTCAGGCAGTAAAATGTCAAAATAAACAAGATAAACAGGTACCTCTGACAAGTTTTCCCAAGGGCAGAAAAACATGATCAGCACCTGCTGTGTTTTCCATCTGCTCTCTAAGTATCCAGCAGATAATTTGGAATATAGGAAATAATTTTTAAGTTACAGTAGATTTTGATTCCTTTAGGAAAACAGGAGAGAGGGAGAGGGGGAGAGGGGGAGAGGGGGAGAGGGGGAGAGGGGGAGAGGGGGAGAGGGGGAGAGGGGGAGAGGGGGAGAGGGGGAGAGGGGGAGAGGGGGAGAGGGGGAGAGGGGGAGAGGGGGAGAGGGGGAGGAAGACTGAGGGGTGCCCTCATTCATGTTTATAAATATGTGAAGGGCAGTGTTGGGAGGATGGAACCAGCTCTTCTCAGTGATGTCCAATGATAGGACAAAGGGCAATGGGTGCAAGCTGAAGCAGAGGAGGTTCCACGTGACCATAAGGGAAAAAGCTTTTCACTGTGAAGGTGACAGAGCCCTAGAAGAGGCTGCCCAGAGAAGCTGTGGACTCTCCTTCACTGGAGACATTCAAAACCCACCTGGATGTGCTGCTGTGTGACTTGCTCTAGGCAATCCTTCTGTGGCAAGGGGTTTGGACTAGATGGAGCATGAGCATGGCATGGGCATGGCCTCTAGCACAAGCTGATCTGGTGTTGCACTTGCTGCAGCCTCCTGAAATACCTTTTTTGGACCCATTTCCTTTTTGCAGGAGAAGCTTGGAAGAAATTACCTGTCCCCAGCTGTGCCAAGCCAGCATGGGGAGGTGGGGTGCTGCAATAAACAGCAGGCCAAACACCTGCAAAAAAACCCAAGTGTCTAAGTTGACTGACAGTGCTTTATAGTATTTCAAGAGCATCAGAAAGTGAAACAAACCCTAACATTTCCAAAACAACCAACCAACCAACCCCAAACAAACCCAAAACAACAACAAAACCCAAAACAACAGAGAGCTAAGACTTACTTTGCTTTTTTATTAGCTACCAATACATCTGTGCACTCAGTGTTTTCAGAAGTACATTTTCTCCAGGCTTCTTCAGTTTTACTTACTGTGCTGCCCTTTTCTCTGCTTGTGCCGCAGGGGCTCCCACAGCCAGACACCTGGCTCCGTGCTGGCCGCGTGCCCCAGCACCATAAAAATCCCGGGGTCATATTTTATATGAACGGGTTCATTAACTTCATTGTCCTGGCCAGCTGCCAGTTTGAGTAAGTACAATCCCTCCAAATATTCCTCTCCTTTCAAGCATAAATGTCTTTCTCAGTTTCTTTCCTGCAAATTGGTTTCACACTTCTTACCTTTTTGTTCGTTTTTAATTGCACAGTGACTGCCTCTTCTCACTCAGGAGATGCCTGCATCTTGGTGCCACATTAATACCTCTATCCCACGCTTATCAAAACCACTGCAAACCCACCTTGAGGCAAAGCAAACCTGCTCAGAGTTGAGAACACAATTTTGCATCCTACTCCCAGGGAAATTCAGGTTGGGTTCACAGGAGAAATGCAATGCAGAAGTAAAGACATTGCAATTTATTAAACCTCTTGCCTATAAAATATTCTGCATCCAAAATAAACAACGTGCTTCAACTGAACAGATTTATAAAGTGGTTTAATGGTGCAGACTACTTAAAAGGCAATCTAAGCAAGGCATGACTGCACAGCCATTGCCACCACTCTAAAAGACATTAAAGTTTCCCTGGCCTCTTAGAAGCTATTATTTGAATTAAAAACTTTATCAGGAGGCCATGCTTGGGAGAAAACATAGACAGATGTTTCAGTTAATGGTTCAGATCCACTTTGCTTGCTCTGGAAACTGACCTCATACTGTAAATTCTATCTCTGCTGTACAGTGCATTGCTTGTAGCATATGAATAATGGACATTATAAACAAGCATTACCAAGTGAAAATTCAGCTAACAGTATTACCAAGCTTCCATTCACAAATGTATTTCATGAGTGATACAAATTTTATGTCTCTTATCACCAGTGAAGAAATTTGCATATCCCATCCCAGAGCTCTTGCAAGAATCCATTCTGCATTTCTTATCTCAGGGCTTTTATGGTAAGAAATATTACATTAGGCCCAGTGATTTACATTTTCTCAATAAAATTCCAAATGCATATGCAGCAGCTCCTTACCAACTGGCTTCATGTCATAAATTATAAGCTTGGGAGCAAATACATTAGGACAAGTATTGATTTCTGAATAGTTAGCATGAGTGAGATTTTATCCTGGTGTTGAATTATCACACCTCTTGTCTTTTATAGCTGTATCTTATCTCCCAGCTACTGGACTTTGTTGCAAGTAAATAAATACCACCACCTCATTTCTACAGTTCAATCACTTCAGCTCCACCTGGCAGAAAGGGCAAGTATGGGTTTGTGCAAGGCTTTTCTTGCAGCTCCACACAGACATTTTGGGATCTGCAACTACCATAAACACTGCTTCCAGCATGGCACATCACTGAGCATTGCAGGCTGTGGAAGCAGCAGATGAAATCCAGTGCCTGTTAGAAAAGATTAGGAAAGAAAAGTAGCAATAGATTAGCAAAAACAAAAATTAGCAGTACTGCCCTGGGATGTCATTGAATGAACAGTGCTTGTGCATTCAACACATCTGCTCCAAGGTTGTTCAGGCATTTTTTTGTTTTAATGGATAATCTCAGCCTTTACTACTTCAATGTTGTTGTTACAAGCCCAGGGGGACTCTCTCTCTGCCCCCAGTCCTCCCTCTCTGCCCCCAGTCCTCCCCTACAGCCCAAATGCCACCTTGTGCTCTGCACTTGCAACCATTCCAGCTCCCACACCCTCCCATTCAGAGCTTGTTCTTGCTTTCCTTCCCAGCTGCAACACAGCTATCAGAGCAAGGAAATGGATGTGACACAGTCTTTGCTTCCAGGGCACCCAATGGACAGCCACACACACACAGGAAAGGCAAAGGGCCTTGGTGGGGACAGACAGCGATGAAACTAAAAGCAGCATGGGAAAGGCCATTGTCTGCCAAGCATCTGGCTTACAGGCAGGTGGAAGAAAAACATGAGGGGCAAGAAGATGTCGCAGATGCACTCTGTCATTCTCCTCCAGGTCTGAGCTGAGCAGCTGAGGTATGTCTGAACTCAATTACATGAGGTAATTCAATCTGCTTTCTGGGAGTCAACAAAACCCAAGCTGTGGTTTCAAATATTTATTAAAAAAAAAAAGATCTTCAAGAGGGAAAAAAAAAACCAAACAAACAACAAACCAACAACAACAACAAAAGTAAAAATCAATAAGCAGTCCCAATGGCAGATTTATTACAGTTTTAACAGGCAAAAGGAATGAATCTACTTTATGAACATAAATACCAATAGGAAAGTGCACTGAAGGATTCTTAAATCAAATGATGAAACAGAAACAGCATATGCAATATATATTTATATATAAATATATGGATTACATTCTTCTTCTTGAATAGATTAAACACTCATTAGCAACACCCAAAGTATCCCTCTGTGGCAAGAGATTCATATTCCTTCATGACAATACTGCCTCTCCCTAAGCTGGTGTCTGCCATGATAATTTTTGAGTTTTGGGGCTACAGTAGGTATTCAACACCACCAGGTCAAATCCAGACAGTGGTTTAAACCTGATTTATAGGAGATCTCAATGTTATCACTGAGACTTCAGGCCAGGTTATGCAACAGCTGAAACTGGCAAAGCCCAGTTTTAACCTGTGGGATCTCCTTGAAATCTCAAATTTGGTTTAAAGCTAGATTCCCATAGGGAAACTCTGACACCGCTCAGGATTCCCAATTTAAGACACAATTCCCTTTTTCTGTAAACAAACGTTAACAAAATAAACTCTCTGTGCCCTATTAAGCATTTCTTAACATAAAAATAAAGAGCTGCTTGGGTAGTTCTAAAATAAGTCAGTATAAAAATCTATCCTATCCCAAGCCCTGTCTCTGTATCAAAGTGCTAGCAAATGGCACAGTGTTTTCTGTCTGAAGCCATGTTCCCTGCTCTTCATGTTTCATACTGCAAATCTCAGCTCCAGCAGGACTGAGCTGAGGACTCCCAACAGCAATGGCTGAATCGGCCCAGCTCCAAGCCCGCTCTTGGGTAGCTCTCACTTGCACTGGGACATCCAAAGCACTTCTGAACAAGTAATGCCAGGGAAAACACTCTGTGCTCTTAGATGGATGGTGCCTGTTGCAGGCCCATCTTCACCCTGCAGGGTGTTGGCAGGACCTGCACATACAGGGAGCTTCTCAGGACCCACCTCAGAGTAGCAGCTACTTAGCCTGTCCTCTGCAGAGATCTAGGCAGGAGCTTGGCTATGACCCTACAGAAGATTCCCTATCATTTTGCATAGTTTGGTTCAGCAGTGACTCTCTGCAAGCCCTGGGAAGATGCCCTCTCACATTCCTGCCTGTCCTCTTCCTACTAGATGCTAGCAGAGACTCCCCCAGTTTGCTGTTCAGGACCTCTTTGGCTTGCTTGGTTTGGTTCAAACGCTCGCTGACTGTTACTTTGGAGAGCAAGAAATAGTGCAAATACAAGCTTAAAGGGAAAACAAAACCAAAACAAAACACAGCATTGTCTTGACAGGACATTCAGTTAAAAAGACAAGGATCCACAAGATGAAACCTCAGTTGTGGGGTATTTGAGATATTTGGCACACATGCACAAGATTCTTCATGATTGTCTTCAAGGAATATATTTGGCTTGGTGCTAAATGTTTAAAATGATTTGCTAATGTGATTCTAACTAACACTGTGGTGGCTAATTGCAAACAACTTTGAAGACTAAAACATGGGACATCTCCTTGGCACAACGGGACAAACACTCCCTGCAGTTATGGATTCCTTGGTGCTTTTCTTATCCAAGTTTGACTCAAAATGATTTTGTTTGTGTGGAATGGTGTGAATTCATCCAGATTGGTTTTGCTGGAAGGCAAAGGGATCACATTATTTCTGAGGGTCAAGATACCTTTATTTGGCCATGCTCAGGCAGATTAAGAGGGCAAAACAGAACTCAGTTTCACTCCTATTATGGGAGGCTGGCTGGGTGCATTTTAAAACAACAACCATCTGAAGTGGCTGAGATGTTCAAGTCTAAAGCTTCATGAAGGGCCAGGGTGTCCTATAAATGCAGAGACACCTCCTTGCATTGCAGCAGCTGTCACCATGTGCCAGCCCACACACTGCAGTCCTCACTGAAGCAACACACTCTTTCTTGGACCTCTTCATAAAGGGGATTAATTTCTCCCAATTCCTCTTCCCCCCAGTAATCAGCAGAAGGCACATTCAGCAACAAATTGCTTTCAGCAAGCAATGCACAAATGGGTGGTTAGTTTCACTAAGGATTAGGCACTCAGCCTGCTCAGGGTTTTTTCTAAATCCAGCATCCCTCCCTCTCTAGGCACCCACACACTATGGCAAAGTCTGATTCTCAATGTTTCAGGGTTCGGCCCTGGGAACTAGCCCTGGTTTGGACCATGACAAAAGAAAGAAGACTGCACTTTTTGATCAGAGGCAAGGCTGAGTGCTGTCCTCGTTAGATCCATGAGGCTCGGATCTGCTCCTCTCCATCACACATCTCTCACTGTGCCTCTCAGTACGCCAGCACCAAGCCAGGGGAGTTTTACCTGTTAATTTTATGGCATTGTTTCAAAGCAGGATCCACATATATACATAAGGAGATGAATACACAATGAAGTTAAGGGAAAAAAAAAAAGAATTGGTCATATTTACAGACAGCTGCCTTTATAGCCCCACATTCTATGAAAGAAACAGACATACCTTTGCCCATGTGCTTGTTTCTAATGCAATATTTGCTTTCCCAGCACCTCAGGATATTTTTTCCAGAGTTCAAGCTGAGAACTAATGCAAGAATATCCTTAAGTAGCTTTCCCCTTCCAGCTCCATGAATTAATTACAGCTTCACACATGAACAGAAAGGAAACAAATTCCTTACTTTCCCTGCCTACCAGCTTCATGTTATGTGGTGGGCAAAAGGAGAGATGTTTGGAACAAACACTTCCTTTCACTTCTCCCTTTGTCTGAAAAAGTAAATATTACTAAAACTTAAAAGCCAACACCTGCATTGAACAGATGGGGCTCTGCTATATTCATCTATTTTGATGATGTTCACGTAGCAGGAACTTCTGAAAGACATTTGGACTGAATGCTGGCCATGACAGGATACTGCCTAAATTAGAATCAGGCTCCAAGTATCTTCCTACAATTAGATTATGTCATATATTATACTCTTACTCATGGCCTGGAAGGAGAGTGCAAGGGTGCTCAATATCTGTAGATATTCAATTAAAATAAGTGTATCAGACATTCACTAAGTCTTGTTTTTGCCTGGCTCATGTCTAGCCAAGGCTAGCTTCTAAGCCTTAAGAGAAAAAGAGAATGAGCACACAGGCAGTGGGAGTCATCATGCCCATATGTATGCTTGCTGTCCAATACTCTACCCAACTGGCAAGGTAAAAAAGTCATGCACTTTACACTTTGTTTGCTATAATTTGGGTTATATTAATGCTAAAAAAATAGAATTCAGAGGGAGGGGAGAAAAGTGTCTTTGTAATACATGGGGATTTTGCTGGTTCTCAAAGGTTGCATTTCAAGCGTAACTGTGTTTCTCCATGCACTCTGAACACTTCCCTTTTCCAGGGTTTTGGCATGCTTGTGGCAAAAGCAACCAAACCTATTGATTAGGCACATGGTGGAAGAGGGCATATGACAAGGCAAATTAAAAATAAGAGAACCTGGTCATTTCCATTCTGAAAATCCTTACTTAAAACATTGACATCACAGCAACAAGCTAAACATGTCAGGTAACAGACTCCTTTGCATGAGGGGCCCCAGTAATGCCAGCTGTGAAACGCATACATGGAAAGGCTCTTATATATTATATCTACAATTGTAATCCAGAATAAATACTACTGTTCTGACTCATAAGTGTATTTCAGCATGGTTGTTGTTGGTTACAGCTGGAGACGGCTTGCTTTTCATCCCTTCTGTCCCACCTTTGGACACGTCAATGAACAATAGCCTGGGAGTCCGGAGTGTCAGCAGTATCCTTTTGTACTCCTTCCGGAAGTTCTGGTTAAGAAGCCCATAGATCACAGCGTTGAGGCAGCTGTTAAAATAGGCCATAAAGTAGCTCAGGACAAAAAGCCACTCTGGAATGTGTGGCTGCACTTTTGAAGGATTAATTGAAACAGCAAGGCCAATAAAGTTTAATGGTCCCCAGCACACAGCGAAAAGGACAAAAACCACAAACATAGTCAAGAAATTCCGGATGTCAGCTGCTCTGAGCTTCTGCTTGCAGTCTTGTCTCACCCGGTGTTTGACTTGAATCACCAGGATCCAGATGCGTAGGTAGCAAAACGTCACGATGGACAGCGGGACAATGAAGTGAACCACCACCACCGTGATGGTGTACGACGTACTCACCGTCTGGGCGAAGGTGCAGGAGAAAATCCGGGGGTCATACTGCAAGGACCCGACAAAGAAGTTCGGCACAATTGCCACCACGGTGAGTATCCAGGTGAGGCAGAGATAGCAGCAGGTGTTCTTCAGGTTGAAGAGCTTATCGTACCGAAGGCTGTGGCAGATGTAGCAGTAGCGGTTGATGGCAATCGCTGTGATGTTGAAAATGGACCCGATGACACTCAAGCCCATCAGGAACCCACTTATCTGGCAGTGAATATTTCCCATGGTCCATCCATTATGGAAAATGGCACTCAAGATCAGAGGGTATGGATACACTGCAACTACAAGGTCTGCTACAGACAAGCTGACGACAAAGATGTTGCCTATAAAAAAGGAGAAGAAACCATGAGAGGTTAGCGTGAGTTTAGGCAGACGGCTTGCAACTCAGAACTACTCTTTAGGCCTAACTCTTCTCACAGGTGTCACCCTCCATTTGGAATTTGAAACTCTAGAAAATTAAGCTTTGCTCTGCTGGTGACAGCAATGGAGAATAAGCAGGCAAGATTAACCTGTGTGCTCCTTCCTGAGAAAATTCTAAACTAGAAGCATTGCCCTGAACTCAGCTATGGCTGTGGGTCAGGTTCCTGCATTCCTCTGAGTTGTGTAGGAGAAAAGGATTTTGCTTTCCTTGTTAATCATCCAGCCAGATTGTAGTCACCATGCAGCCACCTAGCATTCACTGTCCTGCTGAGAACTCCAAGCCTTGAAATACTATACAGGACATAATGCTTTCTAAAGCAATCACATAGTGACACTTTACATAAGCTCTGTCTATGAAGATCCAAAGAACTGCAGCAGGCAAGTTAAGCTTTCTGTGGTTTACTCATTGTAGTGAAAACAGTTGCAAGGGAAAAGTCTTCTTCAGTCTCTTGCATGCCAACAGGCACATGTCACATCATTTCAGCAGTGATTGCTCTAAGGAGCACGTGTTCTTCCAGAAGTCATGGTGCAGGAAGCTTTTCTGTGTTTATTTTATTTGGTAGGTTTTTCTGGTTTGGGGTTTTTTTAATATTATAGTTGTCCAATGCAATATGGAAGGTGAGTCACTCCTACACTGTCTGGACCTGGGCAGGAAATAGGGTTAATAAGCTGCTACCAGCCATCTCTGCAGAGTATATGCTGCAGGTTATTTAGATTCTAAAGCAAAGAAAGTTGAGAGTCTCTGCAAATAAAAAAAAATAGGTCAAGCCTTACTGGACTGAAAATGGCACAATGCATGGGACCATGCTGGCAGCTCCACCACATGGAGCAGGCCTAAATAACCCAGGCAACCAGTGACTACCTAGCACCAGTTACTGTTCATTGTCCTAATGAGGCAAAGAAAGGCAAAGAGCCTTTCTGTTCAGTTTGCCAGTCAGAGTAGATGAGTGCCCTCAGACCTTGAGGTCTTTTGGGAACTGGTATAACTACAGGACCAGCTACAATGTTGAGAAAGACATCGCTCAACATTCAGCTGTTTGAGGACAAGGCAAATTGTCATTTCAGGAGGAGCTCAACAGGAGAGCATATTAGAAAAAGTAGCTCTTCTTTTAAGCTCTACTGCTTTCAGGTATATCTGCAGTGGCAAGAAGGAAAATGCTATCCTTAGCACATTTAAGGTGTGAACATCTATGTCCCTATGTGTTACAGGCAACATCCCAGCCAACTGATCACACCTGTACCTTCTCTCCAAACCCTCATACCCTGCTGTCTACCAGATGATGGGGGGGGGGGGGGAAGAACCCAAACAACCACCAGTACAGAGAGGTCTTTTTCTGCAGTATCCATGAAAGGGCTCTAAGATCTCATCTCAGCTAGACAAGTGTCTTCACTATTGGGAAAACAAACCCAAGGCTGGCAGAAGTCACAGTCTCATTGCCTTTGCAGCCATTCGTTGCCAACAGAAGTTAGCAAGTCAATAGCTCGTATCAGGCAACAGAATCCACTTCAGGCTGACTGGAAAACAGTTCAGGCTTGAGAATAGCCCAGGGCAGTGTGGAGCTGAGACAGCTGACACAAAACGTCACTTAAAACCAGGTATTAGTGGAGGTCATGTAGGTGCTGAAATCCTTTTAGAGAGAGATTTCACATACACAGGTTTACCACAGCACGCAGATTTTGTGGCTGCTGTGCCTCAGTGCAGCCTTTTTTTCTGATTTAATATCTTACTTAGAGCTTTTTAAAATGCAGTTGCTGAACCTGGTTCTCTATAATTAACTCTGTTTATGCCCACTGTCAAGGGCAGAAACACCTGTGGTCAGGCTTAGTGCTCACGCAGGCACTCTAGAGAGGGAATACTTTTCTGCAGCAAAATTTATATCCATTCAAAAACATGCACTTCAACAAAAAAAAACCTCAAAATGTGACTCCAGCACCAGAATTTCCTTTTGGGGAGCAAATTTCCTTTCCAAAGAGCAAAACAGAAACATAGAGGTATCAGCAACACAGTTTCAGAGACATCCAGAGGATGCTGAAGACAAACTCTACTGATGGGACCACAACCCTCCCACTTTGCCAGACCTGTTCCACTTAGATACACATTTGTATACACAGGCAGTCAGAAAGCAAGCCTCTGCATTTGCTGGGTATGAAAGCCAACCACATTCAGCATCCAGTTCTGAATCAGGCAAAGCAGAACAAAGCTGAATATTCCATATTTAAAACAGCACATCAGTGGATTTAATCCAAAGCTTAGCAAAATCATAGGGAAAATTATTAGCCTCACATCACTGCCAGCTGCTGGGAAAAATGAGCAGTCCCTGTCAGTCTTTATTCACTAACTTGAATAGTTGGGAGGAAGTAAAAATATAGGGGGAAGAAGTTCTGTAAAAATAAATCTGACAGGATGGCAACAGTAGTTTGGATTCAATCCAAGAGCACAGTATTGTGTGTATCGCTTTGACATCACTTCACTGCATGTTGCTCCAGCAAGGAGAAAATGAGAATTTTATCAACACAACCATAATCTCCTCCTTTACATGGAGAGCAACCCTGCCATCCTCTGCTCTGTGCTTGCACCTTGCAGTCTTGGCTCTCCTATCAGCTACGAGACCTATCATCACCCTGGCAGAGCATTTATCCCCTGAAAATAAGGTCAGAAAGGTTCACTCAGTACGACTTCACAGAAACAAACTCATCTTCCATTTCATTTGACAGTGTAGTCAACTTCATGCTGGTCTTGTGGCGAGACAAACATGAAGGTCAGACCCATATAACAGCCACTTGCCAGCCAGTCCTGAAAATCAGCGCCTTTTTAATGCCCAAGTACTGAAAAGAGGGGGAACATTGCATGCCTCCGAAGCAGAACATGACCTTCAAAGTATGGGAAGTAGCTGCTGGCTAATTATTAAAATAAGAGTAACTTGAGTTAAACATTGCTTCAGGTTCCCAATCCCTGCTTTCCTATGAGACCACCGTGTGACGGGCCCTGCGGCCACACTGGCGTCCTTGTCCTCTGCAGGATGAGATTGGACCCCCCCCAATCCCAACAATATTGCAGAGTGGAAAGCCATCTACTGTATGGCTTTTAGGGAAGGTAAAGAGCAGTTTCCTACCAATGTTCTTCACTCTGTATTTTTTTTTTACATTTTTCCACTATAAAACAAAGGAGTCCTGCCTATGAATAATACCAGCATGACTTCAGCTCAAATTTAAAGTGATCTGCTTCTGTGCCACTATTTTCAGATGCATCTTTATCTCTTTGTTGGCATGTGACTATATTTCCTTATTAGCTTTCACATTTTCCATCCTGTTTTTAACTTCTACTTAGTCTAAATTAGTTTGTGTGCCACTGTACTCTGTCCCCTCGTTATGGAGTCACACGTGAAGAAGCATGAGTGGTGAAGAAAGGCAAGCCTGTCATAAGCTTACTGGTTACACAGACTTGGCCACCTTTTCAGGGAAACTTTAAATCTTTTTACATTACAGAGGTCCAACATGAAGCTATAGAAGTATGATACACTATTCATGGTGCAATCCACAAATTGCTGGGGAAAGGCCACTACAAAGCAACAGGAAGCCCAGAACATGTGTTGCCCTGGTCCTCCTATCTTTGAGCTCATCTCCTTCCTCTCATATTCATATAAACCTGCTTCTGCTTACTCCAAGAGCCTGCTGCAGTATTCCAGCAGTCCCCCGACCCTGTCTCTTCTTTTGTCTGGATAACCCAACAACACAGGTTATCTGAGGACTTACTGTAATGTCCCAGAGCTAGGAAGTGTGGAAATACCACAAGGAGTTCTGCAAATCAATAAGCCACATACATAAAGATTTTCAATGGCAGGCTGCCCAAACAGCACCTGACTTTCATACAGAAGGATAATTTTCTACAGAGATTAACTGAGTATCACTGTGCAAATACAAGGGTCATTGGCCCTGCCTGCCTCAAGAGGCTGCTGGAAATCCCTCAGTGCATAAACTCCAATTGCAGAGATCCAGCCTCTCCCTGATGTTCCCACACAGCAGGCGTGGACTGTTCTTTAGTGCACACAGACTGTGTTTTAGGTATCCTAAACCTAGAAGCAGAGTTAAAGGGGAAGAGGGAAGAAGGTAAAATATTTTTCTGAAAATTGGGGGTTTTCCTACATCCCCAAATGTCCAAAGCAAGCACCCAAAACTCACGTTCCCTGTTACCCATATAAATCTCTCTTACACTCACATGCCCTGCTGAAATATTGCTAAACTGCTTGCTTCAGGTTATCAAGTTACAGATGCTCATTGCAGCCTGAAGTTAACAAAGTTATCTGCAAAGGCAGTGCTGAATTGAAATGTCCTGAGCAACAGAGTTGCGTCAAAGCAAAGAGACAGTTCTGCAGATCAGCTTCAGCTCAACTGGCAGAGCCCAGCTCCAGCTCTCTGTTGAGAGCTTTTCTATCTAGGTTGGCCCTTTCTGCCGGCCACCTCACAGGCATCTGAGCTGCTCCCTAACAGCTGGTGCCCAACACAGCATTTTGAAGTGAAAAACACCCACAGATAACAGCCTGAAGGCCAGTAGGAGAGAATCTGACCCATGAGCATGGTAGGCATGAGTGCCATAGGAGCTCACTGCATGACCGTTACCCACACTGCTCCAACCTCTTCCCAGTAATGAGAGTAGATCCTGGCATCCATCCAGCTGTAGACAGAATAACTGACAGCTGTAGAACAGCAGGTATAAAAGCCTGTGTTGGAAAAAAAACATGTTAAGACACATAACAACATAATGCTGCAATTTATTGGGGTGACTGTTGTGTTCGGGCTGACATCTTTCTATTTGTGGCTTATAATAAAAAGTGTCTTAAACTTTGTGTTTGCCCTGTCAGATTTTATGAAACACTCAACAGACTCAGGTCTACAAGGAGATGAACTGGAATTAAGACTCACATCAACCTCAGAGAGATATACAGAAGTTTCAGTAAACAATTTAACAGGCCATGACTGTAAATCAATCCTCTGCTGACCACTTACCATAACCTAATGTTCTCTATTTAAGCTTCCAATGCTTACGCTCACTGCGAAACAGAAACAAAATGTACTGTTTGCCCCAAGCAGAAAGATAAACTCATAAAAGCTTTATTCAGCATGCTATAAGAGTCTTTATTAGCTATGATAGCCTCCTTTTCTTGTTTGGTTTTACCTGCCACTCACTGTTCTGTGGCTTTTATTTCACTAACCTCTGGTCTGCAGATGTGAGGTGCGTGCTTGGTGCTGCAGCCTAAGTGGCAGTTCATAGAAAGCACTTTCAGACTAATATTGTTCTTTTTATAAAGAGTGGAGTGTGTGTAATCTTATTGATCATACACTGCTGTAATTTAGGTGGATAATAGTACTGTGGCGTTGGGGGATCCTGATCCTGCAGACCTCGCTCTGACAAGCGCTTCTTGCCTCACAGACTCTGAAGGACCACTCCTGGGAAGAGAGTGTTTACCTCAACAAAGATCATTAAGAACCATTGTCCTTTAGGGGATTACAACCCATGTCGCTGCTTCCTGCAAACTCCTGGCTTCCAGGGTATTGTGAATTTGTTCAATTCATTAATCCATACATTTTAATAGAGAATTTCATTTTGTGTATTTAGGGAGTGTGTTCAAAGAGAGGAATAAACAAAAGAAAGGAGAAAGCATTCCATCAATTATTTGTTGTCATTACTCCATCAGGATTCAGAGAGGATAAAGCATGGTTTCCTGCAGTTAAACAGACAAGGCAGTTGGGCTGCCAGCTGGTCTCAAGCTCTGACTGTGCTGCATAAAATGATACAGAGGATAATGAACAGGCAGGACAGGAGATATTGCCAACTCACAGAATCCTTAAGGTGTAAGATTAGAGAACATGGAAATATTCAAAGTAAGGAAATCAGAAAGGTTCTAGACAAAAGCACAACACTCCAGAATATTGGAACTTTCTCTGGGAAAAAGCCCTTTGAGATGTCTCACCACAGCTGTGAAGCAGTATGCTCTGTGCTACCAACCCCTATCTGGTTTACTGGCATCATTCCCTACTGTGGACACTTGCTGCTGCTGTCTGCCTTGTGCCAGCCCTATGTACACACAGGAGCAAGGCCAAAGCAGAACATGAGACAGTCTGTAAGTGAGCTCTCCACCTCCTCTTGTACCCTCCATGACCACACATTTCAGCCTCACTTTGGCATCACGACTGCAAGCTTCATTAGTCACCTCATCAGTATATTGCACAGCTTCAGGAAACCTGCCTTCCCTCTGGACCTCTGAGAAACACTTGCTGCCAGGAGGAGGAGAAAAATCTCACAGCATTTACTGAAGTAGCAGGTCCCAGCTCTCCAGTACCTCAATTACATTACATCATTATGTGACATATATTATTTTAGCTGATGGTTAAAGAATGTAATTGCATACACTGCCAGGTGGAGAACTGGATTACTGGATTTTAGACTCACTTTGAGTTCATGACCTTTTCATTACACTGCTGTCAAAAATATATTTGAATCATGTATGCAAAGAAGGACTTGGGGGTGTTGGCAGGTGAAAGCTTGACATGAGCTCACAATGTGCACTTGCAGCCCAGAAATCCAACCATGTCCTGGGCTGCATCCCCAGCAGCATGGGCAGCAGGTCAAAGGAAAGGATTCTGACCCTCTGCTCTGCTGTGTCCCCACCTTCAGTGCTGGGTCCAGCTTTGTGATTATCAGCAAAGCAGAGACACAGACCTGTTGGAGGGCAGAGAAGGGCCACAAAAATGATCAGGGTGCTGGAGCACCTCTGCTGTGAGTACAGTCTGAGACCTCATAGTAGCCTTTCTGTATTTAAAGTGGGCCTACAGGAAAGGTGGGGAGGAACTCTTTATCAGGGAGTGTGGTCATGGGACAAGGGGTAATTGCTTTAAACGGAAAGAGGGTAGATTAGATGATATATAATGAAGACCGGAACAGGCTGCCCAGAGAAGTTGTGTATGCCTACTCCCTGGAGGTGTTTAAGGCCAGATTGGATGGGACCTTAAGCAACCTGATCTAGTGGAAAGTTTCCCTGTCCATGGCAGAGGACACTGGGACTAGATGATCTTTAAGGTCCCTTCCAACCTAAACCATTCTATGATTCTTTCATTTGCACCAAACAAGAGGAAGACTCAGTACTTCTGTCAGTGCCAGATGACCTGTGTGGCACTGGCTGCAATATCTGACTCTGCCAGGACCACATGGGTGATGGCTGTCTATTCTGCACAGCAGCTTTTTGTGGGACATGGCAGGTCTTTGGGAAGAGTCAAAACAAAGCCTCTTGCAGCTGTAGAAAAGTGAATCTAGGTACCCAAACTCACGCTTGGCATCCTGGCTACCAGTGCTACCCTCTGAATTTCAGTGGTTTACTTCCTTTTGGTACCTGAAACCCCTGCTGAAGTGGTACCTAAGTAGCTACCTAGTTCCCTGTCCAGGCTGTGCAGGAAGTACAGGATTATACAGTTGCGCTTGCCCTGACGCATTGGCCACAGGACCATAGAGATGAGTTCCACCAGCCCACGTTAACTTCAAGCCCATTATTTATCAACCAGTTTGTAAAGCACTCTGAAACAGGAAAGGCCCTGTATAAACATCAACGTGAATTATTGCCAGCAGCCATTGAAATGACAAACCAGCATCCATCCTCTCCTGGTCCTGGCAGCTGTACCACCACCATTTGCCATCTGCTACTATTCTAAAACAAAATCTGTGAACAGCTTAATAGACTTAATAATGCTCTTTTGTTATCAGTGCTGGTCAAAGTGAGTTTCTGGCCTGCAAAGGAGCTATGTGCAAGCAACCGATTCGTAGGCAGCTGTCAGGCAGAGCATATAGTCATATATAAACACACAGATTATTTTAGTGATAAAAATCATGTTTGACTGCCCTTGTGAGCCCTGCTGAGCCCAGGAGATGGTTCCTTCTCTTCCTTATGCTTCACCAGCATGGTTTGTTAACTAAACCTTAGTGACAGCACCAGTCACACATTGACCTCCATTGCAAGAGGCGGATGTTAGCCTGCCACAACTAACAACTTGCTTTGGCCTTCCAGCCTTGCAGTCCCAGGGATGAGTCTCCCTCCAGTCTCTTTCTGGTTAGTTGGTGAGAATGAGAGGCATTTTTTTTTCCCCTCTTCTAGCTCTTTTCATTTGTACATGGAAATTATGAAGCTATAACAACCAAAACTTCACCACACAAAAATGTTTCTATCATTGAAGGATGTTAAGTCTTTAACTCATTCTGGGCTAAATCTTGTCCAAGTCTGCTACAGGTAACACCCTTTCAGGCTGTGGCTGGTCTGCGGGGTAAGCCTTGGGACAGACTGAAGATATTGTGTGAGGTGAGAAC
Source organism: Melanerpes formicivorus (assembly GCF_026170545.1). Classification (NCBI taxonomy): domain Eukaryota; kingdom Metazoa; phylum Chordata; class Aves; order Piciformes; family Picidae; genus Melanerpes; species Melanerpes formicivorus. The sequence continues at coordinate 11,779,972 of NW_027142374.1, forward strand.
AGTCTAAGACAAAAAGACAGAGACTCAAAGCAGCCAGCCTATGAAGACTTAAAGGTGCTTTTTGATAAGGGTTGTCTGTGCACACACACAAGTTCACTTTTAGGCTGGGTTAGATGCTGTAGTGCCAAATTCAGATGCCCTTTTCAAAATACACAGTATCCTTTTTTGAAGATTCAGATTTGAAGCCAAGTAGTTTTGTACAGTACCCAACTTCAGGAGAGAGCAAGCTGAGCTTAGATCATGAAGAAAAAGCTCCATTTGGGCACAGACCAGCACAACATAAAATGCTGCCCCAAATACAACCTCACTTTCTAATGGAAGCTGAGGACAGAGCTCCAACGCATTCTGATCTTGGCATCAGTATCTCCCCTAGTCCTCTGTCCAAAGAGAACAAGAGACTTACATAAAAATAAGTCAGTTGCCATATAAAAGTAATTTTTAGACCAAAAAAGAAAGTAATCAATGTATGAACTACCTATACCTAAATAAATAATTAGAGGAATCAGAATAGTTTGAGTTAAGGGAACAGATTTCTGCTGAGTAAACATGCTGAGACAGAGAAGCTGTGCTCTGAGCATCCCTCAGCTCAGGGATGCTGAGATGGATTTGGCTGCCCAGAGGAAGCTTATCTACTTTTACCACTCTGGGTTGGTCTAATGAGGGCTGTTTCCCGTCCCAGTAAATCTTGACTTCTCAGAAACTTCATGAATTCCTGTTCTCCACTGCCAAGATAGATTAGTCTGTGCCATACAGACTATTTAGCTGAAATTGCTTTCTCATCTGTTCTGAAGAGAGTAAATAAATGTCATTCTTTGAACCAGAATCTGATCTCACAATGGTAGGGCAAATTGAGCACAAGTGGGCTTGTCAATCTGCTGCCTCGAAAAGCACAAATGGAAGTTTTACTGGCCTGCACTTTTCTCACAGCATTACAGGACAAGCCTTATGTTTCTTAATTAAAAAACACTGCCCCACAAGCAGGTGTCAAAGCCCAAAGAAAGGGGAGTTCAGGGATGTGAAGAAGAGAGTTATCATGCAGAGAGTATCAGAATGCAGAATTTGCAGAAGAAAGCAGATTTGCTCACAGGCAAATTAACTCTGCAGTTTTCCATACCAGAGCTACATTTAACTTGTCTTAGCTGTTAAATTTGCCCTGACTGTGATTTGCCTTCCTCTTACTATAAGCCATGTATTGAGGAAACATGCTGAGAACGTGGCTGGCAGGAGATGGAGAGAAAGCAGGCTTGATTCTCTCTATGTTCACTTACCTGGTGGTGCTGTTAGATATTCACCAAACCTAACCTACACACCAACTCTGCATCTTGACATGCCATGATCCTATCAGTTAAAGGCTGGATGTCTTCCTAAACCAAAGCTGGCCTTCTAAGATCCCTCCTCAGTTTGGGCTTGGGTTGAGGAATTAACTGGCCAAGAACAGACTTTGCTGACCATGAACCTGGTGTCAATGGAGATGTGCTGAGCACATACCAGGTTTCTCATAAGTGGTCTTTTCACCAATTGCTGTAACAAGCCATCTCCTTTGTGATTATCTTTCAGCACTGAAAACAGATTGTCTGCTAGTTAAGTATTGGACTGAATAGAGGTTACCTAAATGAAGGCTTGAGCATTCAAGAGCTAGCAGGGTGATTATCAGGGTAGGGTATTTATTCTGCTTCTGCACAGCAGTTGCCACTAGAGTTAGGAAAAGGAAGCATAAATGAAATCCCATTTATCTCCAAGGCAATAGCCTTATTGTGGTCCTGGCATGCCCTACAGTGCACTGCCATTGATTGGCTTTTTTTCTGATGACCTTAATATATCTTTTCAATCCTTTGATGGCCAATGTTATAAAAGCAGGTTATACAAAAAAAAAGACCCATGGGGTAGATTAGTCCACAGAATACTTTCTAGGGCATATTTTTTTCCTCCTGTGGCCTCATGCTGGACCTTGCAATAAAGCCATAGGACAAGATCGGGTACCATGAGGGACAAGAAAGCACCATATAGTCAGTCCTCCAAACCCAGCATCCAGCTCCATGGTAAGAGCTGACCTACCTGAATTATTGTTCATCCAGCCTTCACAATCTGCTATCAAGAAAAGTAATATTCCTTACATTACAGATGTAGGGGGAAAGAGAGCCAAGGTTTGATGGCTTCATTAAGACTATGAGAACTGTGGGAGAAGCAGTGCATGTAAGTAAAAATTTAGAAGGAAAAAGAAAAAAAAATCTATTCTGGTCCTCTTGGTTCATTCACAACTCTTTACTAATCCTATTGGGGAGTTATTGTCACCTGGGAACACTTTAGGGACTCCAACACAGTTGCATCAGTGAAAGTCCAATGCAAACAGTTAAAGCTGATTCAAAGAGAATAATAATTATACCAGAAAAAGATTACTTCAAATAAACAACACATGCCCTAGAGGAGCTCTTTCATTTTCCTGAAATGAGACCAAAGCCCAGTGTTTCCTAGAATATCTGAAAAAGCTTCACCCTAAATATGCCACAGGATTTACAGGACTCATGCCAAGGCTGGGTACAGGGTGAGCAACACGAAACAGTTGACATGAGAAGCTTGGGCTTGGGAGTCCCAAATATATTGCTTGAAAGCATCTGCTTCTTTTGTTATCCTAGTGACTTATGAAACTTAACCATCCTTGAGGTGCAATGGGCAGGTATATCTAAAGAGTAAAGACAATTTTGTAGTAAAGTCCAAATTGTGGACATGTTCCAACATGAGCCCACACAAAGGTGTGCTATGACAACAGTTTGAATAGGGAGTCTAATGATGGCTAATAGCCAACTCATTTGAAAGGAGAATAAGATTTCATGGGACTATGACACTTAAATTCCTGGAGGAACCTCTGGAGGTCAGTAGCTATACTTGTAGGCAGCATTACACATATTAAAAGGGAGCTCTTGCACTTGTGGATCATAACTGGAGAGGCTGGCAAACAGCTCTGCCACTGACAGCCTCCAATACAAGAGCATCACTGGATTCTGCTCTTGCTCAGATGTTTTGCCCTTAAGAAAAAAACAACAGAGAGAAGAAACAGATACTGAAAAAGAGACCATCAATGGAAGGCAAAGAAACTCTGAGGTACTTACCTCAATCACATAACCCTGAAATATCCCCAAACCCTACCTTCTCATCTGTGGTGGCTGGTCTACTTTTAGAGTTGTGTAATCACCTTAAATCAGTGTGAGACCTCCCTCCAGGAGGCTTTTCACACTGCCTTTTTCTCCTGAAGTGTTGGAATTCTTATCAGTTTTAAAGGACACACTTTGACTTGCTGTCCTCTCCAAAGGCAAAAGAAATGGTCAAGTTTCTTAAATTTCTAAAAGAAAAAGCTCACTATGCAATTTCTGAAAAGCCCTCTCCTTCACTCCTAGATTTCCTTATCTAACAAGAGCATTTTAAAAGCTGTCATTCCTTAAGCCCAAGATATTGTTTCCTTCCTCCCAGACTCTTTAGAACTGTTTGCCACTCCATTTTCTCTCCTTAGTAGGATTCACTGATATTTTTCATGTAATTGCTGAAATCCCATGTTGTTATCTGTACCCCATGAAGTAATTTTGCTGATCAACAAGCTCCAAACAGAATATTTAAGGATGAAGGCTTAATACAGTCTTCGAGTGAGAAGCCGTTGTGTCCAAGTGCAAACTCTAATGTCATACATTCATCGTGAAATATTAAAGGTATTTGGAGTATCACACATCATTAAAAAATACCTTCCTGAGAGGGGATGGTTTTCACACAATCATTCAGGTTGGAAACGACCCTCAGGATCGCCAAGTCCAACCCATAACCCTACTCTGCAAAGTTCACCCCTAAACCATATCCCCAAGCGCCACATCCAAACAATCTTTAAACACATCCAGGGTTTGTGACTCAGTCACTTCCCTGGGCAGCTCAGTCCAATGCCTGACCACTCTTGTCATGAAATTTTTTTTCCTAATGTCCAGTCTAAACCTATCCACTTAGAACAAGAGGGAATGGCCTCAAGCTACATCACTAATTACCTGTGAGAAGAGACTAGCACCAGCCCCTCCACAGCATCCTTTCAGGTAGTTGTAGAGAGCAATGAGGTCTCCCCTCAGCCTCCTCTTTTCCAAACCAAACAGCCTCAGTGCCCTCAGTCACTCCTCATAAGATTTATTGTCCAAATATTTGACAGGGTTAGAAAGGACAAGGATTTCTTGTCCTCAGCAGGCGTGTAACACAGGCATATCAACATAGGCAACAAAAACTCACAGCATGCTGCCCACCTTCTTCTTCATACGGAGCCTCAAAAGCAAGCTGTTAGTAACAAAGACAAGAGAGTGAGATCTAAGGTGAGCTTAGCATGCACTACAAAGAGCTTTGCAGAAATTCTGTCAAAAACAGTTTTGTTTGGTGCATTGCTGGAAATGGATGAGAGCTTTGCACATTAATGAGAAACTGAGTGGAGTCCAGAAAACACTCTGCTTTCCGAGCAGAGCTGGCAGCATGGTGTGGTATGGCGTGCATTTCCCTGTCAGGCATGAGAATGTACTAACATAGGTTGTACTTCCATTCTAGGCAGCTCCAAAAAAACAGAGAACAAGTCTGGTCAGTCTGGCAAGACCACTCCTGCACAACCAGGTGAAGTTTTTAACAGGCTGAAATAGCTCAGTCAAGTATCGGTACACATTCTAAGGAATCCAGAGTGTTATATGTAACACCAGAGATAGAAGGCACCAGGATTTGCAGCTTCAGTAACAGACTAACACAAGACCAGCTCTTGCAGCAAACTTTTTGTTATGAACCACCAAAGAACGTCCCCAGGGGCACATCATAAGGGCAACAAAGTTGGTGAGGGGCTTGGAGCACAAGCCCTATGAGGAGAGACTGAGGGAGCTGGGGCTGCTTAGCCTGGAGAGGAGGAGACTCAGGGATGACCTTATTGCTCTCTACAACTACCTGAAGGGGGGTTGTAAACAGGCAGAGGTTGGTCTCTTCTCCCAGGCAGCCAGCACCAGAACAAGAGGACACAGTCTCAAGCTGCGCCAGGGGAGGTTTGGGCTGGAGGTTAGGAGGAAGTTTTACACAGAGAGAGTGATTGCCCATTGGAATGGGCTGCCTGGGGAGGTGGTGGAGTTGCTGTCACTGGAGGTGTTCAGGAGGAGACTTGACAGGGTGCTTGGTTACATGGGTTAGTTGATTAGGTGGTGTTGGGTGATAGGTTGGACGCGATGATCTTGAAGGTCTCTTCCAACCTGGTTTATTCTATTCTATTCTATCAGGCCCAGACTAGCATGTCACCCAGCTCTGGCTGTCACGCCTCCCTGGCTCCAGTGTGGGGAAGATGCACCCCAAGGAGCATGGGCCCACGTCTACTAAATCAGCAGATGTAACAGCTTTCATTTAGGAGCATGGTGGAGAAACAGAGTGTTGACTGCATCACAAGGAAGAACAAACTGGGAGCAATTGCCAGAAACCAACATCTCAGCACCAGGAGTGCAGGGCATGGAGTTTAACTGCTAATTAGGATCAAACAGTAGTAAAGGGCAGAATATGGGAAGAGGTCAGCTTTGGTTCCCTCTGGAGTTCAAAGTCTTTCCCAAATCCAGCTACATAACATCCTTTGAAAGGAGAGTGATGGCTGCTTCAGCTTTAGCAACAAAGCAGAAACTCTCATGCCAGCACTGCCTTCTGATACTGTCTTTTTGTCATGTAGTCAGGAATAAAACTCTAACAAGGCAGATTTTTATCAAATGACAAATAACAGCTGTGGGGAGAGGAAAAAAAGTGTCGCATTTCATTAGAACTCTGTAAGACTCTGACAGCCAGAAACACACTGCCAAAGTGGCAAACGCAGCCGAAAAGACAAGACAGTATGCACAGCAGCTGTTAAACCAAATGAGAACTTGTTCAAATTAAGGGCCATTTTGCCTCTTTCATATTTAGCTTCAAAACCCCATGTAAAGAAATTCAACTTCTTATAAAGGCAGGCTGAGTCATTAGCGCACAAGTAACACAAGACCCTTGCAAAGATTTCGGTTGAAAAGGTAACTTTCAATACCCAAGCAGTGCCTTAAACTCTATGAAGATGTTAATCTGATATCAGCTGGAACCTTCCAATATTGAAGTAATAAACCTGACCAGACTGAGTTAAATTGCTGTTACATTGCTCTGTCCAGTTCTGGGCCCCTCGCTTTAAGAAGGGCATTGAGACACTTGAACGTGGCCAGAGAAGGGCAACAAGTCTGTTGAGAGGCCTCAAGCACAAGCCCTATGAGGAGAGGCTGAGAGAGCTGGGATTGTTTACCCTGGAGAAGAGGAGGCTCAGGGGAGACCTTATTGCTGTCTACAACTACATGAAGGGTGGTTGTAGCCAGGAGGGGCTTGGTCTTTTCTCCCAGGCAACCAGCACCAGAACAAGAGGACACAGTCTCAAGCTGCATCAGGGGAAGTTTAGGCTTGAGGTGAGGAAAAAAGTGCGACTTGATGATCTTTGAGGTCTCTTCCAACCTTGGTGATTCTGTGATTATTCCTTAAAAATATGCAAGCATTCGACACAGATGTGTCCACAGCATCAACACCAATGCTGACAGACAGGTTGAGGCCATGCCTGTCCCCAGGTATAGAATCACAGAATCGAATCATAGAATCAATAAGGTTGGAAGAGACCTCAAAGATCAAGTCCAACCTATCACCCAAGACCTCATGACTACTAAACCATGGCACCAAGTGCCACGTCCAATCCCCTCTTGAACACCTCCAGGGATGGTGACTCTAAAGTTCTCTATACCACCAGCCACTGGTTTCACTCATGAAGACTATGAGAATTGCCAGGAAGGAACAGGAGTCAACAAGGCTTACATATGTCACCCCTGAATTTTACTTTTCAGAGGTACCACAGCAGGCACTGTGAAATTCTCAGGATTGAAAAGTATCCTGCAAGCCAAACTATACATTTTGCCTGAAAGAAGGGATGGTTCCCAGAGGGGATGGGATGATTCTGCTTCATCCAAGCCCAAAACAAGTACTGAAAAAACAAATCAGCCAGCCAGCCCCAGATTATCCCATGGTGTGACAGTGCAGGGCTGATAGGTTTTGTTCTGTATTTCTTTAGAGGGCAGGAGGTGATTGCCCTGTACAATTCTGCATTCAGTCAGAGCTAGTCTCACACTGGAGCACTGTCTGTAAGGACAAACAAGAGACCCATTCTTGTTTCAAGTAAGGACTTTCCCAGTTAATTGCCATGTAGCCTTGAGCAAACTGCTGCTTCTGCAGGTTTCAGCTTCCTGCTCTGCCAGCAGAAGATCTGCTTCCCTTACATTGCCTGATGCTTAGAAGCACAAGGATGTTGTTCAGGGCAAAGCAGAATATAAACAGAAATCAAAACATTTCTGCCATGCTAACCCTTGGGCTCTTGGGCTGTTCTCCCAAATCAAACACTTCATTTTGAACAGCCCAGGTCAGAGCAGGCTAAGGAGCCTGCAACATGCAATAACAACCAAAGAAGTAGGATAAAACCAGCAGAAGCACAGCTCTATTTACCTGTCCTGGAATTCCCCTCAGTTCCCCAGTCTGGGTGGAGTTTAGACAAGCAATGCTGAACTGCAGCACATGCAACTGTAAACTCAGTAGGCAGCGCTCTTCTCACACAGCTAGATGGAATCTTTATCCCATCACGGTCCAGAAGCACATTTTGCTGCTAGAGGTGCTGTGACAGAGTTAGCTGGGTCAGCAGTCACTGGGGATTCCCAGCAATAGTAGTCTAAATCAGAAGAGCCCTTGGCTGACTCCTAACTTGGTCTGTTCCATCCAGCAGTTTTTCTGGAGCTTCCACTTCTCTTGGAAATCTATTGTGCTCCAAGCTGGATGCAATTGAATACAGTCATGGTCCATTCCTGGACTGTCAGTGCTTCCATGCTTGGCAGCCTGTGCCAGTTTGCAAAGCACCTGAAGATCTCTTCCAGAGAAACCTCACCAGCTGGTTTTTAGGGGATAATTGGAGTCCATTGTAAATCACACTGCATGAGAACAAACACACTGCTGTCCTTCTGGCACAAGGCAGAAGCTGCCTGTGGCCTTGCAGGTCAACATCTGAGAAAGCAGTGATGTGGCTCACGGGTAAACCATGAGTGTTGCTTGTTTAATTTATGCCTGGTCCAGAACAGAAGTGGTCACACAGCCTGCAGAGAATTCTCCCTTTGTAAATGGAGCCTAAAACTAGTTCCTTGTTCCCAGAGACAATGGCCTCAGGAGCTAAGGTCATCTCTAGTGGGTCTCACTTAACAAAATGCTCACACATACCTCTTGGCTTCCAGAGCTGAGCACTTGCTTATGTGCCAGGAAAAAGAACTTTGTTGTCTGTGTACAACAGCACGGCCTTGTAATTGTGGCTATAACAATAGCACTACATAATAGGCAAGAAGACTGAAGCAGCTAAAACTAGCAGCAGCTGTGTAGCATGTTGCTATATGACTGCAACATCTACTCAGGAAGGGACCATGCAAAGTACTAAGAGCAAACAATGACATTTTCATCAAAAGAACAAACTGTGTCCTCATACACACTTTAGGATTTGGGTTTGTTTAGCTGCACTTTCTGCACAATCCTCAGATGGTCTGGTAATTATGGAAGCCAGGGTACAGCAAATCATTGGTGTGGTAAATGCTACATGTTTCTCAGGCTGCCTGAAAGACAGGCCTGGGCTGAAGCATATGCAGAGGCTGCTTTGGGATAATGGCAGCATTTAGAACAATGTCAGCTTCCAGCAAGTCAGTTCCAGTAATTATAGAACTGCATCAAAAAGAGCTGTCACCCTTCCTCCTGGGAGACAGGAAAGTATCAAGAACAAAAATGTGTGCCTTGGAGACTGCAGACACCAACAGCTGTTCTCATGGGCTCAAGGAGCTAAACCATCCTGAATCTTCACACAACCAACCCTGACTGTGTCCCAAAAAGCCATATTTTGAGGTAGACATTAGGCTGCTGCTATATCATTACTATATAAACCATAAATCACAAGCATTCCCAACATATGGAGATGTCTTTAGCAGTAAAATGACCTACCAACAACAGCTGGAGGTGAATACACTCTTCTGTATAAACCTCAGAATATCAGCGCAGCTCATCTCTGGTTTTCACAGGTTTCCTGGAGAAATTAAGCCTGTCTGATCACACTGCTTGCCTTTCCTCAGTGATTTTTGTCCCTGGAGAACTATTTCATTCACATTTTATAGAAGATTGGATGACTCACTTGGAAAAAAAATGGCAACTGGCCCCCAGCAGAGCAGGGGCATTGTGAGTGATCACACTTATTAAAAAACATATAGGGTGGCCTCATATTTTCCAGGAAACCAGGTCATTCTGGTGTTACAAAACCATAGACTAGGATGAGCTTCAGTCAAGTTCATAACTCACATAACACAAAACTAACCTATGGGGAAAAAAAGGGCTTCATTTTGTTGCTCAGTGTTTAATTCATCTTCTGTACAAATCATGCTAAAGACCAAGAAAATATGAGGTAACATCACAATTCTTTTGAGAGGTTGCTGCTGGCTTCAAGTTAAACTAATTCACCTCAGCCTAGAAGAGGAAAACTGAGTATTTCTTTGTGAGCAAGGAGTTACTAGCAGAAGGCCCCTCTAAACTAAGACTTTTCCCTGAAGTCCCAACCACTTCAGCAAGACTAACAAAGGCAGGGATGATAGTTGGCATACATGTTTCCTGCTAGAATTTGCAAAACCCAAGACCAATGAATTAACAAAGAATCCACAGAAGACAGACGTGCTATAAATATCCCTAAGGTGAAAAGAGCCTCTGTTAGGGGTTAGACTTCAACTAACATGAAAGAGGTCCAACCAGTAGCAAACTAAAATGAGGAAAACAAAGACTGGTGAGACAACTACAAGCGTGCCCACCACATAGACCAGAAACAGATCTCCAGAATAGAATAGAATAAAACAGGTTGGAAGAGACCTTCAAGATCATTGAGTCCAACCTTTCATCCAACACCACCTAATCAACTAAACCATGGCACCAAGCACCCCATCAAGTCTCCTCCTAAACACCTCCAATGATGGTGACTCCACCACCTCTCCAGGCAGCCCATTCCAATGGGCAATCATTCTCTCTGTGTAGAATTTCTCCCTAACATCCAGTCTAAACCTCCCCTGGTGCAGCTTGAGACTGCGTCCTCTTGTTCTGGTGCTGGTTGCCAGGGAGAAGAGACCAGCCCCCACCTGTCTACAACCTCCCTTCAGGTAGTTGTAGACAGTAATAAGGTCTCCCCTGAGCCTCCTCTTCTCCAGGCTAAGCAACCCCAGCTCCCTCAGCCTCTCCTCACAAGGCTGTGTTCCAAACCCTTCCCCAGCTTTGTTGCCCTTCTCTGGACATGTTCCAGAAAGTTCAAAGTTAACACTGAATAATAATGGGCAAATATAAATGTGCAATTAATAGAGGCAATTTCTTTGTGGCAGGCATGTTCTGCAGTAACCTACAATGATTAGGGTCATGTATTCCCAGAAATGATGTCTCATGAGTTTTCAAAGAAATGGTCCAGAGAAGAAGAACAACTTGCCATGAAAGAAATAAAATTAAACTAAATCTGCTTTAAAGACATTACAAGGGCATTCAACCTAGTTTTAAGCAGAGCAACCACCATGTAATGTTGCAATACAGCACCTAAATTGCCACCCAAGGAAAAAAAGATGAAAGACAAAGATGCTGAAATGGTGTTAGTCAACACAGATAGATCGGTTCACTAATGCATTTGATGCTGACTTAATCTTCATACCGGGCAGTGCTCTGAAAAGCCTGCCTTCCCTTACCCAAATGAGATTAACCTATTCCAGAAAATTAAGAGCAATTTATCAAGCCACTGAAGGCAGACTGCTTGCTGGATCTGGATCTGTGTTATTCCATCCAAGGGGGAAAAAAAAAAAACAAAAAACCAACAAACCACCCAAAAATAAAAGGAAAAAGAGAGAGAGAAAACCTTTGTGCTTTCAAAAACCTGAAAATGGGAGGATTGGCAAAGCTTCACATCCAGATCCTCACCGCTCCTTTCTCTCACGCTTTCTAGCCGCTCGGCACACTCCAGCGCACAGGTTGTACAAACAACTTTTTGTCTGGAACAAGGGCATTTGGCTCCTGCTACTACACAATTTGTTCTTCAGTACTTCAGAAAGTGTAGCTCCCAGTGCATCAGCCAAGAAGGAATTCTGATCAACAACATGGGAGCAGAAGTTTGCCCTGCGATTTCAAGCTCTTTTATCTTCTTGCTAAAATGAAGGGGAGCTTCTTTTTTTTCCCCGAGAGAGTTTTACATGGAAACTTTCTTTTCTGAAGATGTCAAAAGCCCTGTTTTGTTCTTCAGCATGACACAAAAGCATTTGATATTTCAAAACTAATCTTGGAAATGGATGGCTCCGTTTTTTCACCAGCAAGGGTTTCTACTCTAAACCATTACCATTTGTGTTCATTTGAGGATGCGCAGTCCTGCCACTCTTCGCTCTCTGGAAGGAAACACATAAACACTTGCATCTTAACATTTCCAAAGTCTCATGGGTTGGAAAGCCAACAAAGGAGAAATCCAAGAGTAAAAACAGAAATAAAGGCCATGTTTTCTTCCAACATTAACTGGTCATATTCTGAAATGAAGGCCAGAATGCTCCATCAAGAGGGAAGCCCTCTCAAGAAGGACTGCAGTTTGGTGCATCCTTCCCCTGAACCTTTGAGCTCTGCCTGCAGGAGACCATTAATATAAGCAATTGTCTGTAAAACACTTCACACTGGCTTTTTAACTTTTTTCATTTTGAAGTAGGGCAGGATGAAACATGTTCAAGAAAACCAAGAAGATGACATAAGGGTTTTAAGCGACAAAAGGCCTGAGGAAAACACTACTGCTAGGATGCACTGTGCACCTGCAGCAATACAACTGAGCGGATTTCCTACTTCCATGCAGTACTCACAGATGTGGCTGCAAAGGCTGGCATCACAGATTAAAGCAATTGGAACTGATGAATAATGTGCCCCCTCCTGTACTGCCTTCCTGCTGTAGAGCCAGTAGGACAATTCCCTCTCTTACACGAGGCGGCATCCGATGAATAGAGAAAAATCAGAAGCAAGAGTAAGACGTGCAGAATGATGCTTAGAAATGCTGCTAGCTCATTTAAAATTCAGAAGCTACCCTCACATTCATTCTGTGATGGATGCAACAGCAGGAGCATGGTGCTCCCACCCTTCTGGGATAGCTCCAGCCTGCAGAGTGGAAGAAGGAAAACAATACCCCCTCTCATTTCTCCCCCTGTTGTTTTCAGACAGGAATGTGCTGAAGGAAGAGCAAAACCAGGAGACAGGTTGTGAGTGAAGAAGAGAATAAAGACAGAGGGAATGTTGGGGAAGTCAGAGGGGTCAGGGCACTGCACGCTCCCTCTAGGGACCCAAAAAGTGCAGCTTGCTTTCCACTTTTGACACTTTCAAGGAACAATGCAAGACCCGTGGCGGCAGCAGCAGGCGGCTCAGCTCTGCCCTGCAAACATTAGGGCAAGGCACATCTGTGTTTGTCATTATCCATTTAAGCTAGGACTCACAGATGGTTTTTCTCTCAGACCACCGTGTTATAGAAAGCCAAAGCCAGTTCTCACTGCAGCAATGTGACCTCTAGAAGGAGCAGTAGTGGGTCTTAAAACATATGTTACTCTATTTCCCCATAGGCGAAGCTGGAAATGAAAACGCTCTGTTGACAGCACACAGCCCTGAGCCAGGGGAGTGTACTAGCCATGGCGTGGGAACAAGCCCACAGAGAACAAACCCAAGTTTGCTGCTTCTTGAAAGTGTCAGGTCCAGCACCTTTGGGCACGGTGAGAGGGATGTTTTGTGCCTTACTTATCACAGTGCATTCTATGACACATTCATGGGTGATGAGTCTGTATCATAGCTTCAGGCTATGAAACTACCTTTTTCCTCTCTAAATATTCACCCTCCCTCACTTACATATTCTCCTGCAACATGCAAATGGTTTAAAAGGACGATATTGGGGTGTAATGAGACTATTATCCATGTACAGAGTTTTGTTTTAAAGGAAGATAAAGCTGGCTCTTCCCTGTATTATGAAGAAAAATGAAAATGTATTGGGAAGGTACCAGACCTGTTGATATTATTTAATGTCATGGGGAAGAAAGCCCTACTTCAGTGTGCATGGATGTGGTCTTGTGCTTACATCAATATAAGCAGCTGCTGCCACAGTCATACAAACACTGAGAGGACACAAATTCAAAAGCTTAGAAAATGGCATCCCCATAATTATGATCAATGTTCATCACAAATCATCCAAGAATTCTTCCAATCCCTAACAGAGGGGAAAATAGAATTGAGAGTTTACCAATATTAGACAAAGTTGAGGCTAGAGGCCACAAATGTCTATGACTCTGTAGCTCACAAGATGTGAAATTTCAGCTGGCATGCAAAATCATGCAAATGATTACCTATCTACACTCATTTCCCTGAGATACAGTCACAGAGGCCTTAACAGGAGACACTACACAAGCTCCTCAGGACAAAAAAAAAACACAACAATAAACAGACTTTATCTACATGAGAGATTGTTGAGGCACTGAAAGGATGTGGAAATTTTGAAACATCATCCGTGTTGAGAGCAAAAATGGTCCTCGCACAGAGAACAGAATTGGACTCCTGCTTCTCACTAGGAAAAGTAGGAAAGCATTTGCCCATTATGAGACCCATAAATCTAGATCCCACAGCCTAGGGATTCATGCCCTTGCCATCCCTTTCTTCTCATTTCTATCCCACTCCCTTGGTGCTTTCTTGTCTTTTTCAGGAAAGAACAAGGAGAACCAAGTGTGCTGTGCCCCCTTGCCAACAGCTGCCAGAAAGTGCCTCGCAGAAAAGTTCAAGAAAATGAACATTGGGCAGCAGGGAAATAATGTGCTTTAAGAGAGAGCTCTTTCCTGACACACAGCCAAGCACACCAGAGCCATATATAATGCTAATAAGACACAGCAGCTTTTTTGATAAGAAAGTTCATTTTTAAACTCTACTACAATGAATCTGTAAGAAAGCCTTACAAGACAGTTGATACACAAAGCTTTCACTTACACTTTGTAACTGTAGAAGGAAATATTCCAGAGAGCAGTGGCTGAGGCTAGGTGGGGAGGGAAGATGCTGTACCTGGCACGAGCTGATGCTACAGGAGCCCATGCCTGAGCAGTAGCCAGAAAAGATTCAGGATGTATTTGCAGAAAATGCATGCATGCATGCAAATCCGACTGATATTTACAAATCTCCCCCAAGATAAGCCTGCATCATTTAAGCCTAACCTCCCTACTAGCTGAGCAGTCTCTATGAAAACCATAACCATGCTGTCTGGATGACAGCTGCACCAGGCATGAGGCTCCCACAGGTGACAAATAGCACACGTGGTAGAAGGTGGCACCTGTACTGGAGGACAGCCTGGTCAGCCAGGTGAGATGTATTTCTTGTCCAAAGTAAAGCCCCCACAATTCATAGAATGATTCATTGCACAAGACATTATACAAGTAGAAAGGCTGCCTCTGTGTTTCTTGCAAAACCCAGCCGGTTGCTGCTCTACACACGAGCTTTACCTCCCCAAGGCGCTGCTGCCTGAAGACTGGAGGAGCTGCAACCCTCCGGGCAGAGCTTGCAGCTCAATACCCAAAGGCTCAGTTCCTCTTCCCAAGTGTGCAGAGCTGTTAGGAACGCACATATTCAAAAACAGTGTTCTCTGTCATGTAAAGAAAACACGGCTGCACCAAAATCCAAAACCTGCATGGGAAATGTGCTGATATTTAGACAGTTTTCAGTAGCAAATGACTAATGAATTGGCTTGATAGGTAAACATGCTTCAGCTTACTTCATCTCCATTTAGCTGTATGCAAACATTCAATTTTACCTTATATTCACATTTACATGTTGTCATGTTTCAGCAGTAACAAAGTGTTTTGACAAGCTGGAATCAACCTTCTCCAGTCCGTAGGCAGGTTTGACTTTTTTTCCCAGTACCAAACATCAGCCTCCAAATCTGGACATGGCAATCCCCCACAGAAGGGAAATTAAGAGTCAAAGCCATTCATTTCCTAAAACAATACACAAGGCCACATTTGTAATCCTTCTTTGCCTTTCCCTGCTCAGCAGAGGGGAACAATCCCATATAACAGCATGTGTCAGATGTGATTGCTATGGAGAAATTAGAGGCTTACATCTAGAGAATTATCTATCCTGCATTACCAAAGTTTCTTCAGCTGCAAGGGAAAGAAACATTGCCTCCTGGTGATTAAGACTGTAATTATTATTATTAATTCTGAAATAGTTTGAATTGCATGGTGCATTTTCTTCAAATGAGCACTATCGTTAGTGCAAGTTGATTTGAACCAATGATTTATTCATGGCTTAATAGCCCTGCTTGTTTCATGCGCTCAGCACATTTTACTCAGCATATTGTATTACTGGCTGGTTGCTATAAACAGTCCATTTAAATTTAGACAGAAGCTTTTAAAAATGCTCTGTTTCAAACAGATATATGAATTAAAGCATTGCCTACATTGATCAGTAGCTAAGAGTTTCTTCTCGACTCTTAACACTTACACACGTGCATTAGGATCGCAAGAAAGGGCACGGCTAATCTCTAGCTGAAGTTCACATTCCAACAAAGCTTTCCAGTTGGATCCATTCTAATATCCAGTTGCTTGAAATCTGCCAGTCAGCACTGCCAAATTGTGAAATCTCTGCAAATAAATCAGAACCAGGCTTCCCCCGTGGTGGTGGTGGCTAATAAAGTACCCCCAGCCTTGCCAATTAACCTCCCCTACTTCCTCCACTTTCCAAAGTAAAAAAGGCTTGGCTATGTTGCAAAGCAGGTCTTAAAGAAAACTAGTCATAGAAGAGGTGGAAAAAAAGCCTTTACAATTTATCCAGAGACACTTCTAACAAAAAATGATGCGCTTCTAACCACTGTGTAATTACAACATACTTTTCTTATTTAAACTCTTCCAAAGCTTTGTCTTGAAGGTGTTGGATTCTGAGCAAAACCAGACCGCTGATGCATACAGCTGGACAACCTGCTCCTCTCAGGTTACTTCATGTTTTAGTTTATAAAGATATCCCCAGGAACCAAGTCCATTTGTTTTCTTCTCCATAGCTGCTACAGCCCTTTATAAGGGCCGCATGCTGTTCCTTCTAACATTTCCATATTGCTGTTTCTTACTCAGTCAACACTTTAAGGCTGGCAGTTCTTATTTGGCTCATTGGAGAAGAAAACATTCCTCAAAGGAGCATCATAGCCAAGTACATACAAAGTTGGCATGAGTAATACCTGCTCCTCATTGTACTCCTTTTATCTACTTGGAGAAGGGGATTAAGGTTCTTGTAAGTTAAAAGGCACTTCCTGATTTACAGCCTGCTCTGTGCAGGCCTGAAGGCAATGGGTTGCACCTATGAGTTTACACAAAAGGCTACCCTCAATTTATCTTGCTTTGCTAATTTGATGAGGAATAAGATTGTTGAGGACTGGGCCCACTAAAGCAAACAAGTCAACAAGTGCTCAGCTTTGCACAGCCTTTGCTGCTCCTTTTCAGGGAGGTTTTTCTGAATAGTGTGAAAAACTAGACTCTAAATCAAAAGCTGAACTGGAAAATGCTGTGAGCTAGGATGAGGCATTGGTACCCTACAGAAGCAGTCATTTTGATTGATGAGATCAGCATGACCTAGAAGTGTGCATTTGCAGCCCTAAAGGCCAACCACATCCTGGGATGCATCAAAAGCAGCCGCACCATTAGGTTGAGGAAGGTGGTTCTGCCCCTCTGCTCCACTCTGGTGAGAGCCCACCAAAAGTGACAGGGCTAGGGGTAATTAATTGAATAAGAGTAGATCAGATGTAAGGAATTTTTATACTGACAGGGTGTTGAGGCACTGGAACTTGTTGCCTAGAGAAGTTGTGGATGCCCTATCCCTGGAAGTGTTCAGAGCCAAACTGGGCTCAGATTTGAGCAACTTGGTCTAAACGGAAGGCGTTGCAGCCCATAGCAAGGGTGTTGGAATTAGATGATCATTAAGGTCCCTTCCAAGCTAAACCATTCTGTGATTCTATGAGTTTTTTTTCTTTAACTAGCATATTTCAAGAAAATATCTGGATATCAATCAGCATGCAAAAAGCCTTCTGTTCAGCTCAAACCTCTTCGTTGGCTTTGTCTGCCAGCACAAGCCAACTTTGAAGGCTCACCTCCACTTAGCTCAGACTGCAGTGCAAACCATGCATCTGTCTTCAGCCCCTTTAGCCTTTTAAAGAAGCTGCAGAGTCAATGATACATAATTTGCTTTTTAAATGAAAGTTGCAACTTCTGGTAAAATGGTAAAGTAAGCCAGTCATTTGTGCTGGTAAATGAGTGTCCAGGCACAGAAATACAGGAGCTCAGCATGCCGGCTGATTTCTGGCAGGCCAGACACAGCACCCTGCCCAGAGCCTGAGCACATGGGATGAGCAAAAGGAAGAGGGAAGGACACAGTACAAGTCTCTCATGTAACACCTTTCCAGCCACTTAAATCTCCCTAGGTGCAGCTTTGCAAAAGAGATGTCCCAGAGCTGGGCTGCAAATTGGACACCCCCAGCCCACCCCTGTCACCCCCATATCTCTCCTTTCCACAACTATCTGAGAAGGTTGTGTAGTTCTCAGTAAAAAAATCTGCAAGTTTCATTCCTTAAAGACAATTGCTACTTTGCTTGAGTACTTGGGAATTCTTAGACATGGGTTGTGATTGGGATTGCTTCCCCCCCCCCCCCCGCCCCAAGAGAGATGAAGGATTGGGCTTGTGTGTGTTTTTTGCATGCCCACCACATTCTTGACTTCAAACAATGGAAAATAAAGCTCCTATTTTCTAACATAAGTTAAAGAGAATGTATATGAACAAATAAATAAGTTACAGAGAATGAAAGACATATGAATATGAACAAATAAATAGTAATTAAGTAATTACTAGGCACCACATTCTTGGTTCCAATGTGGTTATAATTATAGGCAAGATTATGCACAGAGATGTTCAGAGATTAAGGAGAAGGAAGGAGAAGATTGACAGAAGAGAGTAAATATTTTCCATGCCATGAAACCCTGCTCATTTGCTTTACATCATGTGAAACTGTCTTGGCCCACTTCCAAGTCATCATCACAGGAAAGGGGGGGGGGGGACTATGAAGATGGCAGTAGAGATGACCCCAAAAGACGGCACCCTCATCACAAGGCAAACCAAAGCACCAGATTCCGTGTCACTCTTTCCTTTTAAAGCCTATCTGAATCCATTCACATGGACAAAGGGTTATTTTCTGCACAATGATTCAGAACACACATCTTAAGTTAGAAGGCTCCAAGCTGCTTCACAAAATCATTTTGAACTCATCTTGCTCTATTTCTGTCTCTTTGCTGCTTATATGTAGATGTGTTTGTTGCTCACCTAAACTCTTTGCATGCAGATCATTTTACTGAGAGAAGGGAAAGGGATGGAACAGCTTTTGAAACAGAGGTGCTTGGCCTCTTCAGGTACCATTTTGCAGAACTTTCAAATTCCATGAGGTCATCTTGTTCTGCTTTGAATTTTAGCTGCCTTCTTACTTAATCAAGACACTCCAAAAATCATTCCAGACAGAGAAGATTAATCACTGAAGGAATTCATATAGCATGATTGTGAGGAAGATGGGAAAATGCAAGAGGCATGAGGAACATGTCTGGTGCATTATCAGACATGAACATTCTGCATTCATAGTTAATGTATTTAGGCAGTCCATAAATGTTTGAAGCTTTCAGTGTTACTAGCATAATGAATTATAGAACACTTGCTGATAGAGAATGCAGAAAATTTGTGCTCTCTGCAGTGGAGGTGGAGAGTTTCTGAGTGTCAGTAGCTTTCCACCAGCTTGGAAAAGCAATTCAAACTAAAATAATTTTTAAAGGTGGGAGAAGGAGCAAGACAGAGAAACTACTAAAATGCTGGAGAAACTATAACTCCACAGGCAGCTGATCTATAGGTCTCAAGTTCTACCACTCAAGAGGAAATACGTTATCCCTGATGCATCTCTTAAAATGCAGACTAGACATTTCTGACAGAAACAAAGTAACCCCGATGATGGCATGGATACAAACACAGCTTCTTCCAGGTACCACAGCACTAAGTATTCTTGACTCAAAGAATGCAGCTCATAATCATCCTGAAATATAATCATCTAGCAGCAGTCCCCAGGAAAGGATACTCCTGTTACAGTCCACAGCTCATCATTATGCTGAAGAAATCACATCTTCTGTCTTCCTTTCCCAAGTGTGAAGGATAAGAATAAAAGTTGCTGGGCCCACTTCTGTGGCAAGAATATCAATAGGATTGGGATTTACTCCCAGCTTCTCAGAAAGCCAGCACAAGACCTTTCTAACAACTCAAACCCTCCACAACAGGAAATTGAAAACCATTTTTGACAGCCATATAGCCACAAAGATCATAGGCAGAGGTATAAGAAAGGGGCTGTGTTCAAGCAAAAGTTACTTTCCTCTTATTTGCAAGTGAGTGACATTTCAGCCTCAGGATGTCCTTTTACCAGCTTTGCAAGGAACTTCCACTCGAGTTTCCCTGGTTGTTATTTCTGTGCCACTTCAAGGCCACCCCAGCAGATACCTTACCTGCTTTAAAGTCAGCACAAGTCAGAAGGACAAAAAGTGACAAATAGTTTCATAGTTTCATAGTTTCATTCAGGGTTGGAAGGGACCACAAGGATCATCTAGTTCCAACCCCCCTGCCATGGGCAGGGACACCCCACACTAGATCAGGCTGGACAGAGCCTCATCCAGCCTGCTCTTAAACACCCCCAGGGACGGGGCCTCGACCACCTCCCTGGACAACCCATTCCAGGGTTTCACCACTCTCATGGTGAAGAACCTCCTCCTCACATCTAGCCTGAATCTCCCCACCTCCAGCTTCATTCCATTCCCCCTAGTCCTATCACTACCTGATATCCTGAGAAGTCCTTCCCCAGCCTTCCTGTAGGCCCCCTTCAGATACTGGAAGGCGACAATTAGGTCTCCTCGGAGCCTTCTCTTCTGCAGACTGAACAGCCCCAACTCCCTCAGTCTGTCCTCATAGGAGAGGTGCTCCAGCCCTCTGATCATCCTCGTGGCCCTTCTCTGGGCACGTTCCAGCACCTCCACATCCCTCTTGTAATAGGGGCTCCAGAACTGGACACAGTACTCCAGGTGGGGTCTCACCAGGGCTGAGTAGAGGGGGAGGATCACCTCCCTCGACCTGCTGGCCACACTTCTCCTGATGCAGCCCAGGATCTGATTGGCTTTGCGGGCTGCAAGTGCACATTGAGAGCTCATGTTGAGCTTTTTGTCCACCAGCACCCCCAAGTCTCTCTCCTCAGGGCTATCCTCCAGCCAGTCCCTGCCCAGCCTGGATTTGTGCCTGGGATTGCCTCGACCCAGATGCAGGACCCTGCACTTGCTCTTATTGAACTTCATGAGGTTGGCTTGTGCCCACCTCTCCAGCCTGTCAAGGTCCCGCTGGATGGCCTCCCTTCCCTCCAGCGTGTCTGCTGCACCACACAGCTTGGTGTCATCAGCAAACTTGCTGAGGGTGCACTCAATGCCACTGTCCATGTCCCCCACAAAGATGTTGAATAAGACAGGTCCCAGGACTGATCCCTGAGGGACTCCACTTGTCACTGGCCTCCACTGGGACATGGAGCCATTGACAGCCACTCTTTGGGTGCGGCCATCAAGCCAGTTCCTTATCCATCTAGTGGTCCACCAATCAAACCCATGTGTCACCAGTTTGGAGACCAGGATGTGGTGCGGGACAGTGTCGAAGGCTTTGCTCAGGTCCAGGTAAACGACATCAGTTGCTCGCCCCTCGTCTATTAATTTTGTCACCTGCTCATAGAAGGCCACCAGGTTGGTCAGGCAGGATTTGCCCTTGGCAAAGCCATGCTGACTGTTCCCAATCACCTCTTCACTATTCTTTTGAGCGAGTAGTGACTCCAGGAGGATCTGTTCCATGATCTTTCCAGGCACAGAGGTGAGACTGACTGGCCTGTAGTTCCCTGGTTCCTCCTTCTTGCCCTTTTTGAAGATGGGGGCAATGTTTCCCCTTTTCCAGTCTGTGGGGACTTCACCAGACTGCCAGGACTTTTGAAATATAATAGAGAGGGGTTTAGCAACCTCATCTGCCAGTTCTCTCAGTACCCGTGGGTGTATCCCGTCGGGTCCCATGGACTTGAACACTTTCAGGTTCTTCAGATGATCACGAACCTGATCTGCACTTACAATGGGCAGGATGTCTTTTATGTTGTATCTTCTTAGCATGATTGCAAAGTACCTTTTCTCTCATTAGAGCAGAGATGTTCAAGTATTTTGAGCTCTAGGATGCCCAGGAGCGACAGAGCCATTGCCTCCTAAATCCATTCTGGTTTCCCCCAACTCTCCTCCCCTCCCAGGAACATCCAGTGCAGCAGGAAAACAGGACAGGCACTCAACACCCTAAACATGAACATCACACAAATTTCATGTGTTGCCTTTTGTTCCTGACAACTCTGTGCCAAGCTCTGCAGTCCCTGTTGGTTTGACAGCTCACAATCAGTGCTCCAGCACAGTAGCATTCCAGCCTTCAGCAGGGGCTGTAGCACTGGATCTGCAGCCTTCATGGGCAGTCTCCAGCAGCACACATGGCTGGGACCATCTCCTCTCTGCAAGACCAGTGCAAGTGATACAGCACAGACAGACTTGCCCTGCAACTAGCACCTACTCTAACTGCATTAGTATTAGAATTGTTAGAATTAAAATGCCAATGCTCAAGACCCAGAGGAAGCCATCTGTTCCTCTAATGCAAAGGGAACACATTTATGCTCCACTAGCAGCATCGCAGCCAGGATGCCACAACAAATACAGCTGTGCCACCAGTTACTTACAGTGTTTAGTGGGCTGCCAATTTGAATCCCACCCAACTACTTTAAACAGGATTCAGCACACACTGAAAACCCTGCTTTGAGGAAAGTCCAAGAGTTCAAACAGGCCCATCAGAACAAAAAGGGTTTCTAAAGATAGATGTGCAACACACTGCCAGGTGACTGCCCATCCTCATCCTGCAGCCAGCAACCAAATGCATTCAGATGCCCCAGACACAACACCTTTCCCCTCACCTCCTTGTTCCCCTGGTGAAAGAGCAGTCTCAGCAGAATTAGAGAAGCAAGGGTGTGTGGAAGGACATGCACAAAGATAGTATCTTGCAGGAATTGGCTTCTCTGTCTCTTCTTTGTTAAAGAAGAGCTTTCCCTGGGTGACAGTGCAGAATAACCTGTCACCTTTCTGTTTCAGAATGAACTTGCCTTAGATGTCCATGACAGGAAAAATAAGCCAAAGGGCTGCTCACCAATTCTTCTTCATAGACATGCTCTACCCTTCAGCCCCAGTTTGGGAAGGATTTTACCACAGCTAAGGACAGCTTATGGCAAAGGGCTTGGCCCAACAACTTACTGCTTTTGCGGTCAGCGAGATACAGGCATAGGGGTATCACTCAAGTCCTAAGGGCATAAAAGTTGAGGACCACTGTGCACAGCAACTCTACAGCACTAGCACTCTGTCCTTAACACCAAAACTACCTTCATGCCAGGCACCTCTCTGCCAGTTTTGATCTTCTGTGAATACAAACCGTTATAACCTCCCGAGCAAGCCTCACCAGTGAGATGTATGCACAGATATACAGGGATGCATGCTCATGTCCCAGGTGTGTGTTAAACCACAGGGTAGAATCTGCTCAAGGTGGGGTCCATTACAACGTAGCTCCTGCCATAAATCAGTGAGAGCAGAGGCCTAACATACTCATGTTACCTCTGTGGAAGGCAGGACAGGGGTGGCACATCATAGTATCCTCACAGGAAAAGCTTCTGCCCACAGATGCTGGAAAAGGGGATCATAATTTGCCATGAGCCACCTCTTCACAGCACAGTATTGTTGATTGCTAGGAACTGAAATTATTTTATAAACAGGGAGATGGAAATAGAAGGGTTGATTTCAAACCAGGATCACATTCCAAGAAAGAAAAAAGTTTCAGAGTTTGATCATTTGTCTTCATTCCTTGTGAGAGGAAAAGTGGGCATCTTTCCACATTTGCAAATGGGCAAAAGAACCACTTTCACAGAATCACCAAGGTTGGAAGAGACCTCAAAGATCATCAAGTCCAACCTGTCACCACAGACCTCATGACTAAACCGTGGCACCAAGTGCCACATCCAATCCCCTCTTGAACACCTCCAGGGATGGTGACTCCACCACCTCCCTGGGCAGCACATTCCAAGGGCTAACAACTCTCTCAGTGAAGAACTTTCTCCTCGCCTCAAGCCTAAGCCTCCCCTGGCACAGCTTGAGACTGTGTCCTCTTGTTCTGGTGCTGGTTGCCTGGAAGAAAAGACCAAGCCCCTCCTGGCTACAATCACCCTTCAGGTAGTTGTAGACAGCAATAAGGTCTCCCCTGAGCCTCCTCTTCTCCAGGCTCCCTCAGCCTCTACTCACAGGGCTTGTGCTCAAGGCCTCTCCCCAGCCTTGTTGCCCTTCTCTGGACACGTTCAAGTATCTCAATGTCCTTCTTAAACTGAGGGGTCCAGAACTGGACACAGAACTCAAGGTGTGGCCTAATCAGTGCTTAGTCCAGGGGCACAATGACTTCCCTGCTCCTGCCGGCCACACTATTCTTGATGCATGCCAGGATGCCATTGGCCTTCTTGGTCACCTGGGCACAAAGGTAAGAAAAAACTGTGAAAGAATGGCTCATCAAAGCAATGGGAACAGCCCAGCAACAGCAACTGGAAAGCAAATGATCAATCAATAGAAATCCAGCCTCTCCTGGGAGAAATTTGCCCCCACAGAAAACACCAAATAACAAATTAGCGAACTGCAGTCAAAATACCCTCAAAGAGGAACAGCTGCTGCCACAGGAACAGTGAAACAGTCTAGCTCTTTGTGAGCTCTGTTTGTTGCTTGCTCACTGCTCCACTTCTATATCTGTAAAATTTATTCCACAGCAATATTTATTATTTTAAAGACTCCATCAAGAAGGCTATGTGTCTGCTAAGGGACAATGTTCATGCTAATGTTCATCCAGCGGTTATTTCTTGCTCACATATTAATCTCAAAGGCTTTGTCTAGCCTGGGATTTAGCAAGGCTTTTAATTAATGGCTTCCAATGGCACATCCATACTGGGAAGGCTTCTCTCATTAGCTAATTAGTCAATTGTCCTAATTAGGCAGGATTAGCCAGTTTTCCTCCCTTGTTGCCTTGCCTAGGAAACCCTGGTTTTCTCATCCAGGTCTTCACCCAAGTCAATTCCCAGCTCCTCTACCCTGACCTGCCTTTTAGAATGACTTAGCTAGGTGATGGCAGAGAGCATCATCCCATCTTTCAGTGCTGATCTAGACCAGGCTAGGAATGCTTTGTTCACTGCAGCTGTCCTGAAAGAAAAGCCCTGTGAAGTCCTCAGCTCATTAAGAACTGCTTGGTGAACACTTGTCAGGAGCAACATAAATACATTGATGAATAAGTTCTCTGTTTTCCTGTGAGGATAAAGCTGTTGTGTCTCTGAAGGACCAAAAGACCACTGCATATGCCTAGATGTTAAGCCCACTCCTAACCTGGGTGAGAAGTGCCCTGAAAGAAGGCATCTTGTGACAGGCTGGACTTGTCAAACACCTAAAACACAAGGTGCTGTGCAAGGGCAGAGCTGGCATGTTCAGCAAGGCACCACTCTGCACGCTGGGCACTCAGATGCTTCACAGCAGGAAATGCAAGATCACCTGTGGGAGCTACAGGCTTGTGTCTTGTCTAGAACAACACATAGCTGCAGCTCATGCTGCTCCTCTTTGTTCTAACTGCTGTCTGTGACAGCTCTCAGCAGGCATGATGACTTCTTGAAGGCAGAGATTAGCCTGGCAGCCTTCTACTGAGCAAGTCCTTCCTTTTCATATCACACATGCCTTTTTCTGCAAGGCCTCCCACCACACCTCTGCCTGCCCTACAGAAACTCCCATGGACAAACACGGGAGAGGCATAGCTTGCAATTCCTACTGCAACAGCTGATAATTGGATACCTATCAACTACACCTACTCTTTGAGGCTTTTGTCAGCAAGCTTTAAGCCTAGTACAATTAGTTTTGCCTAATTAGTTTTCATTAGTAGAAAGACTTGTTTAAGACAAAGGCAGAACTTGCCACTGACTCACACTTAGGTATGGTAGAAAAGGTTCCTTCCATTTCTAGTCTTCACTTACAAACCCCTGACTCAACAACATCTACTTCTGTATGAAAGGGAGCAGTAGACTTCGTTCTAGCTTAGTTTCTCCCTGTGAAGCAGAGCACTGAAACATCTAGAGGGGGTACCAATATAAGGGCAGAAAGAAACCAGGCAGGAGTAGTGGTGGAAAGCAGAGGACAGATTTTTAACTCATGTTCATCTTTGCCACCGCTCTGTTTATCAAGAGATCATCCTGGCCATTTGTAACATGGTGGAAACTTCAGAAGAGGCAGATTTTCAGTCAGATATTAACCAACATTGTTAGTGTGAGTGTGACTTGCCCTTCACCAGGAGTCAGAAGAGTGGAAGAGGAGAGAGGACAATGGAGAGTGTGAGGGAAATGTAGGAATGTTAATTTTGCCAACTCCTGACTACTCCAAATGCTACTGGAAGCCTCTTCTAGGGGTATTTTATGTTGTTATTCCTTACTTTTAGTCTCTGTGCCAGGAACTGGAAAGGGTGTTTACTATCCTTAAGTTAACACACCTTATGTGCATGTCCTCACAGCAGCACTGACCAGACCCTTCCTGAATTTCAGCTCTGACCTCTTAGTCAACCACACAGAAAAGCTGCAGGCTTGACCTGGAGGTGTTGCAATGCTGTACTTTATAATTTGGCTGGGGAACCAATTGCAGGGGCTGGGGTTTGACCCCAAGCCAGTGTCAAGAGGCCTCTGCTGCCTTGCCAGCTTCTCCAGAACTGAGGCAATTTCCAAAGAATTCTAGAGTGTATCAAACTAAAAGATAAGGCACGAGGACCTTGACATGCAGAGACTGAGGAACAGTCTTTATAGGCACAGAGACCAAAGAACAGAATGACTTGAAAAAGGCTTAGTCATAGAGGAAGTCTACCCAGCCACTCCCCAAGGTGCCTCTCTTGTAACGTCAACACAGAGATAGGACCCAGGAAACTTTGGTGAAAACCTGAAGATAGTGAAAGGTAGAATGGAGAGCCATTGTTCTCAGACAGCACGGGGCCAAAGTTACCAACCCAGGCCATTGTTCTCCCTTTCTATTGAAGAGAAATGATTTGCATGAACGTTGGAGTACATGCTTGGCAACCCCAGCAGATAAACATTTCCATGGACTATCACAAGGCTCTGAAATAAGTACATTGAAGTTATTTTTGCAATATCATTAAATCCAAGGGTGAGTATTTTGAATATGGTATAAAGCCATTTTCCTAGCACCCAGCCAAGAACAACACAAGGTTTTACTTGGAAACCAACAGCAACATGGAAGAAGTGCCACTGTCCTGCCATCCCTGCCTCAATGTTCCCTCAGGGACATGAGTGGGAGCCCCACGTGCCTCTTCTAATGGCCCAAACCACTTCCTCCTCATCAGTGTGCCTCAAACCCGAGCTCCCATCAGCTCTTCCCTCTCCCACTGCACAGACAAGCTTCACTCCCTCCTGTCAGTGCTGGTGTGACTCTGCTTTCCCCCGAGCCAGGGACTCTCCACTGGCCAAAGGAAGCCTCAAAGCTGACTGCTAATTAATGCATGGGGAGGGCAACCGCACAACACTAAACAGGTCAGGAAAGAGTATTTCAGCAGCCTGCAGATGGGACTCATGGCCAAAGGACAAGTGGGAGGACAGTGGGATTTGGATGGCTCTTGCCATTGAAACTGGCAGTCACAAGCAGGAGAATAATTAGTTGGATTGGGTAGGTACAGAAGCACCAGCCCTGAATACAGATCATCACCTCCTGGTCTCCAGCAGTTCCACCCTAAAACCAGAGACCAAACCCATTCCCATGCACTAGGACCCCAGCCTTTAGTGCTTATTTTCTCTACCTACTACCCACTACACAAACCCTCCTATGCTATTTTTGTATGCAAGTCCCAGGGCTGGCTTGAGCTGCCATGGCCACCTAAATCAATAGGCTCTTCTCACTTCCCAGCTTGTAGGAAAGTAAGCTAGTCACCTTGTACAATATCTCCTTGTGAATGACCTCATAAGTAGGACAGAGATAATGCCACAGGAAAGCCCTACTGCCTCCCATCTTGGTGTGTGTGGGCAGCCCATGCCTCACAGGACCCTTACCATGGACAGACCTGGGAGGCTGCTCCTCCTGCCTGGCTGCCAGGTAGCATCTCCCTCTGGCAGCACAGGCCAGGGTTCCAGTGCCTAATGCAGCTGAATGTGACCCTGATGTGGATTTCACCTACCCCATTAAGATTTGATTTCATCTATTTTCTACTGCAATATCTGCAGAAATGAAACTCACAGTCAAGATGTGAAGTCCAGTCACAGGAACAGGAGTAAGATGACATATGTTAGACTCAATTTAACCTGTGGCTTGTAAAGCCCTTGGGAACTGCAGGCCTTCTGCCTGCTCAGCACCATGGGGCCAGATATCAGGATCTCTTGAGACTGTTTTTACCATCAAACAAGAATGTCTGCAAGAGGCAGATTTGCCAGTTCTCACCACCTTTCTCCTCAGGAGAGAGAAGAGACACAGCTGAGTTAGTCTGAGCATCCTACTACCTGTTCATGTTGGCTGTGGTTGGCACATCCTGCTACCACTCTTCCTGTGGTCACATTCTCATCACTCCATCAGCATTCCTACTTATTACCCTCTGCCCTCACCTTCTGCTTCACACCCTCCTGCCCTAATCTTTACTGAAGCCATCTCTACCTGGATCCTTTCATGCTGGCCCGGGATCCACAGCTGTGGCACACTCATTCCCCAGCAGCTCCAGAGTGTAGGTCACTTGTGCCTGAAATTCACCCAGGAACAATCCCAGGTTCATGAATGTTGCATCTAAGTCAAAGGATAAGCAGGAATTCAGAACAGGTCAGACCCTGGGCTGCTGGACCTCAGTCCTCAGCAGCCATCATAGTGTTTATCAGCATCACATCTGAAGAAGACATTGGGGATTGTCAAACAAAGCAAGGTCTGAAGACAAAGTGGATGGTGTTAGAAGACAGGGACTCACAGGTCCTCAGGTCAGCTTTCAGGAATGAGAATAGTTAAACATAAGAAAGCTATGCCACAGGTCTCCTTCTACAGCTACCCCAAAAGTCAGTCACATCAAACTGGGGCTGCTGGTGACAGGAGTGTCCCAGAACCAGGGCACAACCTTCTCCTTGCCAACCTTCTCCTTGCCAACCAGCCCAAAGGACAGTCCTGTCCTCTTCTAACCTTGTTCTCTGCTGTGGGATGGCCTTGGAAGAGATCAAACATCCTGCACAGGGAAAGAAAAGCAAACAAAACACAATGAAAAGGGGGGAAAAAAAAAAAAAAGAGAAGAGGAGCACACACAAATCCCTCTGAATTAACTTCCATTTTATTTATAGGCCATCACATGATAGTTGTCTTTGTAAGCCTTTTAATTAATCACTCCACAAAAGCTACTTTGAGCATGTGTGCCCACCTTCCCTCTTCCCAAAATGTGTTCCAGCTTGTGTCAAAGGACTGTCTGCAAGGCAATTAATTACTTGCTATTATCTGAGGCAGTGCCTGGCTCTCCAAATCTTTCAGGAACATCAAGTCCTAGGGCAGTAGTGCTCTCTGAGGCTGAAAGGGAAAAAACAAAAGCCTTCACTAGAGGCAAGGAAGGGCAAAGAGGTTGGATGGAATCAAAGAGAGAAAGGGAGCTCAGCACCAGGCTAAACCTAGCTTGCTAACTTTTGTTGTGAGGTCCATAGGGTGGCCCTCCTGGGGAGCAAGAAGGTTGTTTTCTGTGGTACAAGACAGACATCTGCCTGATTGAAAGAGGGTTATTTTCCAACTGATTTGAGAGTAACTGTAACCTGCACCAACACATAACAAAACTTTTGTCAAACACTTTGCAAAGACAATCATTCCTCAGTTCAGAATTGCCAGAATTACAGTTGCTGGCAGAAACCTGACTCATTTTCCTCAAATCATACATTTATCACATAATCACCAGCTTGACCACAAGCCACCTGCCTATGAAACCACTGGTACAGCTGAAGTGCATGCTGAGCACTGCTGACTTACTGAGTAACTAAAAGTGCTTTAGCTCCATTCCCTAACTGGACATCCATAGTATTCAAGTCCTACTCCACACAGGGGTTGTCCTGAAAACCAATGTGTAGGAGAGGAATGTTGTGCTGGTTTTGATTGAGATAGAGTTAATTTTCTCCATAGTAGCTAGCATGGGGCTATGGTTTGGATTTCTGCTGGAAACACTGCTGGTAATACAGGGATGTTTTAGTTACTGCTGAGCAGTTCTTACACATAGTTAGGACCCCTTCTGCTCCTCACTCCACCCTACCAGTGAGTAGGCTGGGGGTGCACGAGGAATTGGGAGGGGACACGTCTGGGACAGCTGACCCCAATTGACCAAAGGGATATTCACAGAATCATAGAATGGTTTGGCTTGGAAGGGACCTCCACAGGTCATCCAGTCCAGCCTCCCTGCAGTGAGCAGGGACATCCTCCACTAAATCAGGTTGCTCAGAACCTTGTCGAGCTTGACCTTGAGTATCTCCAGGGATGGGGCCTCAACTACCTCCCTGGGCAACTTGTTCCATCATTCCACCACCCTCATAGTAAAGAACTTGTTCCTAACATCCAATCTAAATCTCCACTTCTCTAATTTCAAACCATTGCCCCTCATCCTATCACCACAGGCGTGTGTAAACAGTCCCTCTCCAGCCTTCTTGTAGGCCACTTCAGGTACTAGAATGCTGCTATTAGGTTTCCCTGGAGCCTTATCACCAAGCTGAACAAACCCAGCTCCCTCAGCCTGTCCATCATACCATATGATGTCTAGCTCAGCAATATAAAGCTGGAGAAAGAAGAAGAAAGCAGAGGATGTTCAGAGTGATGTTTGTCTTCCCAAGTCACTGTTATGCGTGATGGAACCATGCCTTCCTGGGAATGGCTGAATGTGTCTGCTGTCATGTGATAAATGAATTCCTTGTTTTGTTTTGCTTGTGTGTGTGGCTTTTGCCTTATCTGTTAAACTGCCTTTGTCTTAACCCACGAGTTTTCTCGCTGAGTATTTCCTCCCCATCCAACAAGAGAGACTGAGCAAGTGGCTGTGTGGTGCTCAGCTGTTGGATAGGGTCTAACCACAACAGGGAGCAGAGATTTCTGCTGGAAGTTGTGCAAAGTTTCATGAAGGGGTTCCTGAGATTCAGCACTCCTAAAAATAGTCCCATCTACATGAAGTGTAAGGAGGGATCTTTTCCTGGAAAACTTAGCAAAACCAAAGAAAAACAAAACCAAAGAGTGGGGGCTTTGACCTCACACAGTTGATGGGATGAAATACCCTTGGGATGCCCTATGGAGCTGTACAGAGGACCAATTTAGAAATATTTCTAAAGCATTGCAAAAAACCTTCTGAACTGCTCATGCCTGAGTGAGCTGCTGCTTCCTCTGGAGCTCCTGGAGCACAGCATGGGATCAGCACAGCACTGGGCTGCAAACACTGCTCAGAGCAGGACAGTAGCTCTCTCCTCTCTGTAGCCCAGGAGTCATCCATCACAGCACTGCTGGGAGGTCTGGGTAGGAAACCAACTTGAACTCCCAATACAAGATGATGCAGTCAGAGACCTCTACAAATCAGCTTGGCCCTGCAGCTGTGACATGGACCAAGCAAAGCACTATTGTCCTGCGTATAACTACACAAAACATCTTGCAGGTAAAAACAGGTTAAGACTGTTCTTCACACTGCTATTACACTTAAAGATCATGCTTCACCTTTATCCAAGTTAATTTTCTCACAGATTTTATCCTGCTCTCACTCCCATTTCTCCCACCTCCCACAGCCAGCATCTTCCCCTCAGCACCCACCTGCAGAGCTGCAGGGGTGAGGAGCTGCAGAGCAGAGATGCAGGGACAGAGGGACATGTCTCCACCAGCATGCCTACTCCACTGCTCCTGGAGCATTCTGTGTGCACTTGGGTACATCTCTGCTGCTCACACAACAGACTACTTCCAACAGCTCCTCTGCATCAACCATACAGCCCATGGAATCACCACACCAAGCCCCAGCCTGGCTTCTCTGAAGCAGCACTGTTTCTGCAGCTAACATTCCCATGGTTGATAGCACAAGGAACATCACTAGCAGCCAGCTCGATACAGCAAATTCATCACCACCCAACTGAGTGAGTCAATAATAAAGCTAAAAGCAAACACTACCATGGATTATTTCCCCACCAATGGCAGAGAAGGAACAGTGAAATTGTCACTGCAGCTCACGCATTTGGTGTCACAGGCACCCATCACTGTTGAAGACCAAGGTGGTGCCAGGTGTCACCCTTCCACATTATGGGGACCCAGGGAAAGAGAAGGCACATGCAGCTCTAGAGTCTCAGCAACCTCCAACCTGTTTCATCAGCACACAGCACATTCCCCTCAAGAGCCCACCAGAAGGCCAAGACACGTGTTGCAGTGTCCCTGACTCGGTCAGAGGGTCAGACACTGAGTACATCAGAAGCACTGCTAGGAGTTCGCTACAGACAAATGAATCAGCAGAACAGACGAGCAGCTCCTGAAGCATCTACCCGCAGTGTACAGAAAGAAAAGATGTAATTTCAGGCTTGTGGCAGATGCTGGAGGGTTTGTGGTGTTAAAAAAAAAAAAGAAAAGATTAAGAAAATGTAAAAATAAATAATCTCAACACACCTACATATAATAGATAGCTTTCTAGGATGAGGAAATCCTGCAGTAGCTGGAAGAAAACCATTCTCAGCTCTCAACTGCATGTGAGATAAGGAATCAGAAAATGATCCAACACAACCTCTCTCAAAGGTCAGCTTCCCCAAACTAGAAACAGGCACAAAAATAACTGAGAGAAAACACCTAAATATAAGCAAATGTGACAACGCTGATTGGGAGATATTTAAGGATGGCTTAGTGGAGCCCTTCTTTGCACCCCCTAAAAAAAGCAATACTATAATAACAACAAAAAAAAAAGAGGAAGTTTGGTTTAAAACAATAATTTTAAGACAAGAACCAAATTTTTTAAAAATAAATAAAATATGTTAAAAAAAAACACCAAACAAACAGAAAACCCACTATGAAATTAGTAGCTGGAATGCAATATTTTCTAAAGAAAGCTAAAAGAAAGAGAGAGAGAGAGAGGGAGGGAGGGAGGGAGGGAGAGATTAAAAACCTAATAGCAATAAAGTATATCAGGAAAACAAGCAACAGTATCAATACAACAGGCTTGATAGAGTACAGTGAAATTAGCCTGACACAGACAGAATAGGGTAGAAGGTCAGGTGGCTCAGTTGGAGGGACAGGTGGCTCAGTTGGTAGCACACAAGACCCTTAATGGGAAGGTCATGAGTTCAAGCCTGCAGTGGGCAGTGGTGTCCTCCCTACTCTAGTCAAGGAGGTCTGTGGTGACAGGTTGGACTCGATGATCTTTGAGATCCCTTCCAACCTTAGGAGTACTGAATACTGAAGGATAACTTCTCTGTGACAACAGGAGGAAGTTGTCATAGCAGACAACTTGGATGTCAAACACTGGCCAAAAACGTCCTCAAGTAGAGTAGAATAGAATAGAA
Organism: Melanerpes formicivorus; assembly: GCF_026170545.1. Taxonomy (NCBI): domain Eukaryota; kingdom Metazoa; phylum Chordata; class Aves; order Piciformes; family Picidae; genus Melanerpes; species Melanerpes formicivorus. Next base: position 11,812,787 of record NW_027142374.1, read on the forward strand.
TTGACCAAGTTGGAAGAGACCTCTGAGATCATTGAGTCCAACCTATCATCCAACACCATCTAATCAACTAAACCACGCAACCAAGCACCCTATCCAGTCTCTTCCTAAACACCTCCAGTGATGGTGACTCCACCACCTCCCTGGGCAGCCCATTCCAATGGCTGATAACTCTTTCTATGAAGAGCTGTAGAAAGTACCAGCATTACTTGTTATCTTTGCAGATAAGGACGACTTCTATCTCAGCTATAAGAGAATTCCCTGGGAATTAAGCTGGGAAGCACCCAGCACTGTCTGCCAACTGTTTTTCACATCTGTAACTAGAAAACCAGCCTGTCAGAGTGTATGAAGGAGCTCAGAAAACCTCCAACACTGACTTTAAAAAAAAAAAAAAAACCAACAACTAAATAATTAATTAACAGAAACATGTCTCAGGCCAGCCAGGAAGTTCCAAAGGTCTTGGAACAATAAATAAAAAACTCCACTCAAGCAAACAAAAACTTAACATTGTGCCAGTATTTTCAGAGGGCAAACAGCCTGACCTGGGAAGTGCAGGCTGGTTACCCTGCCGGCAGTCCCCAGCAGAGGAACAGCCAATATTCGGAGCTGCAAACACAATTAGTGGTAGTCAACATGCTTTTCTGGTCCAAGGGCTTGTCAAACTGATCTACTTTTTCTTCTAAGAGTACACATTTGGCTGACAAAGGTAACTGTGTTGACATAATGTGTGCAGACTGGTGTGTGATGCTTGCCTTTGGCCAGTGTGACAGCCTATGACCAAAATCCCCAGCGCTACGCAAACATCGCTGTATAGTGTATACCCAGAGGATTAAAAGGCGGCTCAGCCCAGTGACCTCATTAGAGTCATACCTGTGCCACCTGCCCCCACAGAGGAAAAGGGTCCACAAGGTGGCAGAAATCTTTCTCAGCAGGGAAGCTCCAGGCAGCACCAGTGAGAGATGGGGGTTTGGGGGGAATTCATGTTTTGGCTGCACGCCTAGGTTTGCAGCAAGTGTAGGAAAGCTAAAGGAAGGTATTTCCAGACCCTCTGCCCAGGAGCAGACTGGCTCATTGAAAAACACCTGCTGGGTTTAGTGTGGATGTTCACCCCTGTAAAGCTAGTGGGTCCCACAAGCCAAAAGCTGTAGACTCAGCCATGCCCGCAGCCTTCAGCTGGTCACGCTTCTGCACGTGCCACATAGCACATGGCTCACTCACATTTGCTTCACTGATCCTAATTCGTGCTAGGCACCCAGAGCACCTTCCAGTAACAACACAGGATACACCCCAACACCCACCCAACACACATTCCATCTTCCCAGAGGGAAAGAGTAGTGCAGTGATTTCTCCTGGAAAGTTTTTGAGGTCAGGTGTTTTGCTTTTCAACTGTACCAGTGCAGGGATAGCAGGTGGCCAGGTTTCTGAAGGCTTTCAGCTGACAAAAAGTTCACCCCTTGTCACCTGCCTCCCATATAGACATCCCTCCTGTTAGAGCAGTTATTTCTCATTGTTAGAGCAGTTATTTCTCATACCTTTCACCTTCAACCATCTACACTGTGAACATATGGACCAAAGTCTGGAGCTTTGTTTAAAGCTCTCAGATCATACAAGCAGCTCCAAGTGTCCAGTGGAAAATGCACAATCTACTATGGACTTGTCAGTGAATCCAGACTTGTGAGATCCTGCTTGATAGCAACACTTGTCGAGTACTGCAGAGGGACAGACCAAAAGCCTCATCCCTGCAAGAGTGATCACCCACCGCAGCTACTAAAGCAGTGCCAATTTCACCTCCCAGTCTGAATTCAGCTAAACTTGGCAATAAAATTTTAGCTCCAGCTGGACAATCTTCCAGCTCAGCTCTTGCTAGTATCTCTGTGAGCTTGCTCCAGAAACAGAGGACTTGTCACTTCTAGGATTTGGCAAGAGGTGATACATTCATAACAGGTGTCCATTTATTGGTCTAGGCAAGTGTAGGTTTGAACATGAGCAGAAAAACTCTGTCAGAAGGACTTCAATCTGGCTGCTGCACTCAAGCTGAGCCCCTTTGGTCATGGTGTTGCTCACGTGTTAACAGGAACATGAACCAAGCTGAGACCCCTGAGGAGTTGTTCTGTATCCACAGAAACAGATAGTCTGCTTATATCCCATGGACAGATGCAAGACATTGTCTGAGCATCCTAAATACATGATCTTTTCAGCAAATTAAGATGACAACAGTGAGACAGTGGTTAATCTAACTGAGCTTCAGACCACCACCACCAGCCTACCTTGCTTTCCTGCTGCTGAATCCCTCTAGTGACTTTTCTAAGGCATTCTCAGTTTAGGCTGTTGACTGAAGGAAGAACGATGCTCAGGTCAACAAAGCAGGGCAGGTCGCTCTACACTCACCGCTGCTTTGAAGCGTGTAACACCAAATTCCCCATTAGTCATGCTCAAGTTCTGTGTGCAGTGAGAGCCACCTGCCCTCAAATCAGGGAGCTAAACAAAGGTTCCACTTGTGTTGGTTCTGCTCGTACATCTCAATAGCTTGCAGGTAGAGCAGACAATGGGCTGCTGACAGGGATTAAGATTTAGAAAATACTTTCATGGTTACTTCAAGGGAAAGTTGTTCTTTTTGACTTTCACAGGAACTTGAACTCACCTCACAGCGGAGGCAGTCAAGACACGAAATGAGGTCAAGTGATTAACAGCTTGAATGGTGATAAAAGCAGCTAAGTAGTTTCAAATCTCCTCGCTGCCCAACCCAGTCAGACAACATAAACCACTAGTTATCTTAGGAAGAAGAGAAGAGTGACTCTCTTTTTCATTCCCAGAAGCACTGATCACAAGTTCTCAGCACTCACATTTTAAAGCAAAGCTGAAAAGCTTGGGGAAACACCAGTCCCAGGTATGTTAAAGTTCCCATAAACCAAATGCAGCACATCTGTGGATTGTGGGTACTCTGGGCCACATTTAACGTGCCAGTTAGAGAGCAACTCTGGTGGGGATCACTGCATCCAGCATCTGCCCAAGCAAATGGCTATCATTAATAAATCAATCAAACAATAAACACACTAGGGGGGCAGAAATTGTCCCATCAGTCTTGCCCACCTACTACTTTTACCAAACTGCTGAGTTACTCCATATTCACAGAAGACTGAGAGATCAGCATCTCCAAAATGCTTACAGCTGTGTCTTGCACATTATAGCCACTGGAGATATTTCATTAAAACCATTTTACAAGCTATAAAACTAAAGATCATTTTATGTCTTCTGCTGTAAAAGCAGACAGTTGTGTCGTCCTTAGCAAAACACATTCTACGGTGTGTTTCAAGCAGCACTTCTCAGACTACTTGAAACTCCTTACAGAGCTATTTATAGCCAGTGCTACCTCATTGCTGAAATTTATATCCAATGCTATTTCTTTGCTAAAATAACAAGATTTTGAAGGGGGGAGGGAGAGGAATGAAAATATGCCCTGAAGAAATACAGCCTTCCTAAAAAATTATTAGTATCAATATCAACCTAACAATCTTCCTAGATTAAAGCCTTAGGGAGGGCAAAACACAAAGCTCCATAACATACTTTCAAATTACACATAGAAAACAAACAAACAAACCAACCAACCAAACCAAACCAACCAACCAAAAAAAACTCACAGAGAATCTTCACTCTGAGTTCAGTCGGTCATCGAAAGCACAGCAGCTTTGCAATGAAAATTATAAAGCGTATGGAGGACTGGGACATAAAAGCAAGTTTTCAGCGTCGCTTTTAGGTTAGTCTTAAACACCTGAGACGTGTTCCTCCGCACCTGAGCAACCCTTGAAGTTTTCCTTACCCGCGCTCGCTTTCCTCGCTCTTTCCCAGCTCCTAGCTGAAGGAACGCGGGTTTTACCTGAGTCGCGACGTGAGTTCGGGCTCCTCGATTTGCAGCTGCCTCTGGGAGACAGAAGTTCCAAGGAGTTGGAGAAGAGATGCGGCGGTACGGGACGGACAGCGAGGCGGGAACCCCGGCGGTAACTCAGGTCACCGGCGAAAAGAGACGAGCAGGTGCTTCTCTGGCTCATGGGCAGCTCGCCACCCCTTCACCCGGGGCAACGCGGCTCCCGGCGCTCCCAAGACGCCCGATACCCCTTTAGTGACACGGCGAGGGGCTGCGGTCCTGTCCGTCCACGGCCGCCCGCCGACCCCCCGCCCCACCGCGACCGGGGAGCGCTGCCGTGCGGGACCGGGGGCAGTCGTGCCCCGGGCGCGGTGCGGGGCCGCTCCGCCCGCCGCCGGCAAGTTGGCAGCGTGGCCGCGCCGCCCCCCGCGCCCGCCCCCCGCTCCCGCCCCGCTCTCACCGGCGTTGCGGAGCTTCTTGTTCCTCAGCACCGAGAGGATGACCAGCGCGTTGCCCAACACATCCACCACGATGGTGAAGATGAGCACGGTTGCTAGGGCGGTCGCGGCTCGCGCCGAGGGACCCCCCCTCCAGCTGGCAGCCCGGGCAGCTCTCGTTGCTCCCCGGTCGCTCCATGCGCGCTACCGCCGGGGCCCCTCCTCCTTCTCCCGCCCCGACGGCACCCCCCAGGCCGCCGCCGCGCCGCGGGGAGGAGCACGCCTCGGCACCCGTCCCGGGGGTGTAGGGGTGGGGGGGGCAGGGGCACACCGCCCCCTCCCCGCCGTGCCACCGCCCTGCCCGGGGCGGGGCGGGGGGGGCTGCCCGGTACCGGGGCACCCGTAGCGCTCACCGGGCCGATGGCGCCATCGCGCGGCCGTGACGGGCAGCAGCGGGGCAGGGTGCGGAGAGCGGCGGGGCGCAGGTGCGGGGGCGCCTGGGGACTCAGCCCCGGGACGGGACTCTGCAGCACTCCTCCGGCTCCGCAGCCCTCCCAACGCGCTACTCTCCCCCATAGCTGTGCTGAGAGGACACCGAGACACGGTGGAGGACGTTTTACTGTCTAAGGTAAAAGGCAACAACTCCAGCCCGTACGACCTCTGCCGTCACGGAGCCCCGAGGAGGCAGCCACGGCCACCGTCATAGTATTGTTTAGGTTGGAAAAAAATCATTACGATCATTCAAACCCATTTAACCCAGCACTGCCAAGTCCACCACTCAACAGTGTCCTTCAGCAACACATCAACGCGTCTTTTAAATACCTCCAGAGATGATGACTCAAACACATCCCTGAGCAGCCTGCTCCAAGGCTCGACAACTCTTTCAGCAAAGAAATTTTTCCTGATGTCTAATTTAGACCACCTCTGGCACAACTTGAGGCCATTTCCTATCTTTTGTTCCCTGGGAGAAGAGACCAATCCCCACCTCGCTACAACCTCCTTTGAGGTAGCTGTAGAGAGCAAGAATGTCTCTCTTCAACTACATCAGAACAAACCTATTTGCTTTCATTTTAATCCTTGCTGATTCTGGTGTGTGTGATGCGCAAGTCTGAGCTGTAATTTCAACTTCAGCAGCCCAGGTGTGTGCTGCTTAGCCGCAGGAAAGCAGCGCTCAGCAGGAATTCCCACCTCCCTCAGCCCAGCCTTGCAACTAAAGCTTCCAGGCACCTTTTGTGCTTTACTCCACACGAACATGAGCAAGAAGAGATCGAGTTCCTGTGGTCAGATTGCAGCTGCAATACACAACCACATGAATTCTCATCTTTATTTAGAAAACAAACTCAGCCGTGATGCTGTGCCTTGGGGGGCGGGCAGGCAGAGAGAGGGCAGGGGCATGCCAAGGCTGATCACCACTGCATCGCACCTCCCCTGGGCATTAGCTCAAAGTTGCTTCTCTGTGTACAGGTTGAAGTGACGAAGTGACTGAGCTAATGTAAAAAAGCTGTGCCACAACCTGGCCTCGGGGTTTTACAGCTGCTCAATTGAGTGAGCCAATAACAAAGCTAAAAGCAAATGCTTTGATATTTTCTTTGTCAACCAAACAATTTTGTTCACAGACTTTTGGTTGGTCTATGTTCAGGATGTACCTGTGGTATAGGGGCAGGAACAGCTTGCATGGATGAATCCCTTTGGCACCTTTCACCTTCATACCACTCTGCTCTGGCATTTGTTTGCACCCTATTTAAGATGCTTTCAGATGTATTTTAGATGTGGAGAACGGGGATGTGACTTCAGAGGACCTGAATTTTATATGCAGGTGCCTTGGACTTGATAGTAGAAACATGATTTGAAACTGGTGAAGATGGAGTCAAAATATCTCTGTTAATAGTAAATAAGGAAAGGCACAATTTCTGTGGTGAGGATTAAAGTATAAATGTATGTTTAAAATGTATAGACATGTAGTTTATTGTATGTGTGTGTGTGTATCAATATACACACACACATTAGCTATGCAGATATTGTGTGTGTGAAGCATCTAGATATCTGGAAAAAGCCCTGCCAGGAGACTGTATCCTGTAAATATCTGAGGATATGGAACAAGACCTTTTCACTGCCTGGGTCACATTTCTCAGCAAATGTTATCCCTGTATCTTCTTTTACATGGTAGATGAGACAATGTTTCCCCTTAAGCATCACACACATTTTTAACAGAAACCACAGGTGCCATGGGGAAAAGGATTTCCTGCTTATTTTTTTCTTTTCCATTTTTGAACAATGAAGACAGTAAAAGGGCTCAGAGTTTAAAATGCCCCTGCTTACAGCAGTGCCTCAGTACTGCTGGTGTTACAATGTTAGCATTCATGCAAACAATAATACCAAGAAATAAAGGCAGTAAAGAAGCAACCAGATCTGATGCTTCCACCAATGAAAAGGAAAACACAGGTACTACAGCAAGCCCCTGGCTACCTCTCCTGTCTCCCAACCAGCTGTATGCAGATGTTTCTGCTGGGCTGAGAAAGAGGAATGATGACAGAGGAGCCTGCTTTTCTGCATGGGAAAAGGCAGTCTACGTGTCTATCCTGTCCCATGCACCACACATGATGCACACATCTGTGCTGGGCAGAATAAGGAGGGAGCAGGTGCTGAGCCCAAGGTACCAGTCTGCAAGCATAGCCCTTGAATTCACGGTAGGCACTGAGGAGAGCAAGGCTGGGCTCGCATCATCATGGGTGCAGGCACTGCTGCAGCACTAGGTCAGGCTTTGCTGCGGATGGTGAAGCACTGGAAGAGGCTGTGCAGGGAACTGCTGGAGTCTCCATCTCTGGAGTCATTCACAACCTTCCTGGACACCATCCCATGCAATCTGCTCTAGGTACACCTACTCTGGCAGAGGGCTTGACTAGCTGATCTCCCAAAGTCTCTTCTAACCACTGTCATGCTGTGATTCTGTGTGAGTTTGAAGTAAAAACATAAAAAGCTGCCTTTCTGAGTTGTTTGCATAGAGATGTGTGTGCTGCTATCACTTCTCCCCCAGATTTAGAAGATTTCAAGATCCCCAGTAAACCTGAATCCAGAACAATTATCTTCTGCTTGCATAAAACCTTCTAGTGCTGTCTTCCAAGATGAAGGCTACCATGCTAGGATGTCCTGCAGGGAACTAGTTTTGCCTGCTGACAGAGAAAAGCAGTTGATTGCTGAATAACAGGAAGAGTATAAATGCAAATTCTGCTGAACCCCACTGACATTCACTGGGACAGAGGTGGTTGTCCTGCTGCTGTCTGGGGCTAATGGGAGCACCAAAGCTGCCCAGTGAAGGATTTGGCCTCAATTATACTTCAAAAAGCCCATTTGCTAGCACAGCAATGTGATGTAGAGTAGGTCATATTTTATGGTACTGCTGCAAGTGGGGAAAAAAAACCAAACACAAAAAGGGCTTTTCTGGTAACTTCTTTTGGTGCATAGTTTATACCCTCAAGCAGCGGTATTCCTCCACAGCCCAGTGCAACTGCCCTAGATGGGAAGGTCTGCATAGCTCTGCCAGGCGTGTGTGCATCTGCACAGTTATAGGAAGTAATCTCTCGTAAGACAATGAGAAGAAATTATGATAGATGTAGTGAGCAACTGTTTTCATCAGTGAAGTGATTTAGATGAATGATTTTCAGGCTGTTTCCTCCCACCTTCCTGCTAAATGGACTCTTCACTGCTTCAATTAAGAAAAGGCTAGCACTCTAGGAAGCAATGGCAAGGGAAAAAAAATGAAGGTAGAGGTATCAATAAGACCTTTTTAATTACGCTTTACTGGAACCTCTAACGTAAATCATACTGAAATAAAACTATCCCCAGTGTGTTAGAAGAGTTTAGGCTCATTAGATTGTGCAAGAACCATGTGATCACAGGAGAAGGCAACTGAATTAAGGTCAGAAACCAAAGCCCTTCAGTACCCAAAGCACACCGAGGAGCTTAAGTGCATGTACACAAACAGGAACACCAAGCAGAATGCAAGCAGTGAAAAATATACAAGCACCACGAATCATAGAATCAATAAGGTTGGTAAAGACCTCAAAGATCATCAAGTCCAACCTGTCACCCAAGACCTCATGACTACTAAACCATGGCACCAAGTGCCACGTCCAATCCGCTCTTGAACACCTCCAGGGACGGTGATTCCACCACCTCCCTGGGCAGCCCATTCCAATGGCTAGCAAGTCTCTCTGTAAAGAACTTTCTCCTCACCTTGAGCCTAAACTTCCCCTGGTGCAGCTTGAGACTGTGTCCTCCCCTTCTGGTGCTTTTCAAACACTCCCTTTGAAAAGCTGTCATAGCTTTGCTAAGAGTGAGGCTTAGATGGGCAACACCTGGCACCCTCCTGTTGTGCCGCTCACAGCTGAGCATGGGACTTGTCCAGTGGCATGAAACACCTCCCTTTCCAACCTTACCTACCGAAGCATAAGCTCAGGAAGAGTTAATCCAGGTATACTGTAACAAATGAAAGCTTGCATAATTGAAAAATAGCTGAGGCATTAATCTTCCTCCTCAGTACCTTGAGTCCTCTTTAAAAAGATTATTTTGTCTTCAGAGACAGCTTTAATGCTACTTAATGAATCACTTCTAAATGAAGGATTTCCCCCCCCCCCCCCCCTCCCCCTTCACAGGGACAGGCTGACTACTACACTGATTTTGTCAGAGAGACAATTAACTTTTGTCAAATACACAACAATAATGGCTGTTCTCCACAAATACTACTATGCTGAATTTGGTACATTTAAGGCCAATTTGTCTTGTCATTTTGACCAAGCCTGCTTAGTGACAGACATAGTCATTCCCTTTAGTCAGACCCAAGGATCTCTTCATGCCTACCAAAATAATCAGTGGCCTCCTGGACACCCTCAGGAAGAGGTAGGGTAGCACTGGATAAGGAATACCAGGCTGGGAAATTCAGAATCCTAACAAGATTTCAGAGCACAAGTCTCATGAAGAGCCACTAAGGCAGCTGGGCTTGTTCAGAGAAGAGGAGGCTCAGGACAACTAGTTGAATGGAAGTTCTAGTGAGGTGGGGGTTGGTTATTCCTGGTAAGGAAGAAGTGATAGAGCAAGAGGAAATGGGCTCAGGTTACTCCAAGGGAAGTTTAAGTTGGACATTAGGAAAAGTTTCTTCATAAAAAGAGTTGTCAAGCCCTAGAACAGGCTGCTCAGAAAAGTGGTGGAGTCCTCATCCCTGGAGGTAGGGATAGGTAGATGTGGTGCTTAGAGATGTGGTTTAGTGGTGACCTAACAGTGTTGGGTTAATGGTTCGATCTGGTGATCTTAAAGTATCTCTTCCAGCCAAAATAATTCCATGATTCTACCTTCCCCAGATCCACACAGCAGCACAAAGAAGTTGAATGAAGCTGAACCCTTCCCCTCCCACCACACCAGCCTAGCTGAGTATTTAAGGTAAACTCCAGCAAGAGCAACAGACAATAGAAGCTGTAGTTTTTCAACAAGAGGACTTCTGACTCCTGGCCTTTGGGAGAGACTCATAAGCAGGCACAGAAATGGGGCTAATAAATCCTTTGCCATGTGGGCTACTCCCACATTGTTTAGTCCCAGACAGGGTACAGTGGAGCCCAGCACGGCTGCTCCTGGTGTTGGGCAAACCAGGTTTCCTCCATGCCTGGGCAGACTAGGAGAGGGTTTAGAGGTTTCTCCTGCCTCCTGTATGAATAGCAGCAGTCTGCAGCACTTTAACACCACCAGGACGCGGTGCTCAGCCAAACAGACCTGCCTTTCCAGAAGTCTCTTTTTCTTGTTTAAGATTTTGCTCTAGACTCCAGACAACAGAGGTTCATGCCTTGGCACAGCCTTAGGCTTTTTGAGCTGACTTTTTGGTTAGGCTACACCTTGAGTCCTGTGTCCAGTTCTGGGCCCCTCAGTTTAGGAAAGATGTTGAGTTGCTGGAATGTGTCCAGAGAAGGGCAACAAAGTTGGTGAGGGGTTTGGAGCACAAGCCCTATGAGGAGAGGCTGAGGGAGCTGGAATTGCTTAGCCTGGAGAAGAGGAGGCTCAGGGGAGACCTTATTACTGTCTACAACTACCTGAAGGGAGGTTGTAGACATGTGGGGGCTGGTCTCTTCTCCCTGGCAACCAGCACCAGAACAAGAGGACACAGTCTCAAACCGTGTCAAGGGAGGTTTAGACTGGATGTTAGGAAGAAATTCTTCATAGAGAGAGTGATTGCCCATTGGAATGGGCTGCCTGGGGAGGTGGTGAGGTCACCATCATTGGAGGTGTTTAGGAGGAGACTTGATGGGGTGCTTGGTGCCATGGTTTAGTTGATTAGATGGTGTTGGATGATGGGTTGGACGCGATGATCTTGAAGGTCTCTTCCAACCTGGTCTGGTCTATTCTATTCTATTCTAACAAACACAGCTAAAAAGCCACTTACTCCATCCAAGCATCAGGGTTGTTACCTTCAAAAGAAGGATCAATCACCCCCTTTCCCCTCCATGCTTGTCACACTTATGCACATGTGGCAGAACAACTTCCAAACTGTTATCAAAAAGGGAATCCCTGTTATCCACCCACAGCTCTCTAGCCAAACACACACAGCAGTAGTTCCCTTCTCCCAAACTTTTTTTTTCTGTCCATTTGGACTGTGCAGCTATTTACTGCAGAGGCAACACAGCTGTACTGTGCATGGCATGAGAGAACCCCAGCCCTGGGAGAAGGAGCACTAGTTGCTTTGGCAATAAATAGATAAATACAGCAGCTTGCCCTCAGCTGCCGTCGCAGAAGAGATCAACAAACAAGCAGCTCTATTTATGCCATCGTGCTCGCACAGAAACTCCAGACAAACTAATAACCTCGTGTTCAGCCACTTCCCCTCTTTGTCCCTGAAGCAGCAGCCTCACGCGGAGCGCGCAGCTCGCTCACCCAGAATAGGCTTTTTTGTTAATCGCTCAAAAAGCCACGGACACAGGCCCCTTCATTCAGCTCAACTGCTTAACACTGCAACCTCAATGAAGAAAGGGGAAAGAAGGAAAACTTTGTATTCCTTCCCTACCCTGAATATTAAATGACACTGTCAATGTTGCCTTGGGACGCAACATCAAACCACTTCCTTTGCTCCAAGATAGGATTTAAGAAGAATGACTTGGAGGCTGGCTTGCCATTTCAAATCTCCCGTTTTTTTCACCCCATCTCAAACTCAAGGACGCAACACGAATGAAATCAGAATTAGCCTCGTTACAAACAAGCAAAGGGAATGACCTAGATTCACTTTGCCTCTCGGAAGGAAGTGATGGCAAAAGTTTAAAACCCACCATATGGGGCTGTCAGCCATGGCACATTTAGGTCAAACTTTGTTGAAATCAAATATCCAAAAAGGCTTTTACTAGTGGGATTATTTGTATGGCAGTGGCTGAATTATGCATGGAATTTGTGCAGCCTCTGCTAGCAAATAACTCCAGGCCTTCTGACACATGTGGAGAAACCCAAACTCTAGTGGCATCTTTAGTGGTTTCAGCCATGCTTTGTGCCTCTGGGGATACACATTGATCTAGGGCATCAGGGTGGCCTTTGCTGCCAGCTACGTCAGGTAGGATCCTGTGCTGTGTCAGGCTGGAGCCAGCCTTGCTGCACATCTCAAGGTGCACATCTAGCTGGGGTCTGGCTAGTCCAGCTCATTGGTACCTGTGTTACTCACCCAGCCACATTGTCACCGTGGGGACACTCACAGTTGATGCCACTCTATTGTCAGAATCACTCCATTGCCATTGGCAGTTGCTTTCCAATGCTAAGGCTGAAATTGCCATGGTTATCCCCTGTAAGTGGAGGAATAATAGTCTCAAGAAAGAAAACAAGGAGCCTTCCCTGAGCAGCCCCTCCTGCAGCCTGACTCATGGGAGCTGCTTCAGGAGAGGGCTCGGCACCAACCGCCTCGTCAGCAGCCAGCAGCGCAGGAAGGACAGCTCAACACTGCACTCCAAAAACCCAGCTCTTAATTACGTCCCAGGCAGCACCTCTGCGCCTGCAGTAATGAGGGCTCAGCTACAGCCACAGCTGATAGCGAGATCCTGTTTTGCTTCATCCTCATTATGGGAAATAGCCTGCTCAGATCCAGCAGCCGGTAGAGATGTTTCCTCTCTTGAAGCAGATTGCTTTCGCCTGTCAATTACGAGCAGAGAGCTCGACAGCCCTGTGCAAATTGCTGGGTGGAAACATAAATAGGAGTACATGGGAAACGATTACAGTCTTGGTGTCAGGCTTGCTTAAAAATGGATGATGGAAACACAGAGGTCAAGAGAAATAAATAGCATAGAGATGATGGTGATGATGGCTGGCACATGGAGACTGGGGGGGACACATGGCCCCTGCCTGCCTCTTCAGAAGCACAGCTGTCGACAGCAGTGGTGTGGCAAGGGTTAACAGAGCGGCTGCAGCAAGTTGACTCCAAAGCCACAGTTTTTCCCCAGTGAAGAGATTCCCTTTTCTCAGTCTAGGGCTTTGGTACATACTGGCAGTGTGCACCCCACAACTGGGGAACTTGACACCCTTTGGGGAAGAGGAAACCATTCCCTCCCTTGCTGTACTCTCACCAGATGCCCTGATTTCACTGGACACTCCCATACACCTGCAAAGCCCTACGGGATTTCTAAGGGGTGAGTGATCAGGTCTCTGGGCCTTTACCAAACACACAGCACCAGTGTTCATGCTGCCCATAACAGCTGCTCTTACCCTGGGAAGTCTAGAGTGGTGCAGTTTCAGCTGAGCTTCATAAACAGAACATTGTCCTGATGTCTCCCCGTTCCAAATAAAGGATGAGAAAGGGCATGTGCATTTTAACCAACAGTCTCAGTCTCAGAGAGAGTTTCTTCAGCCCTACAGACCTTGCTGGTTCCTCCCTGGGCCAGGTTCACAGCCTCTGCTGCCCCACCTCACCCCTGAGCCTGTCTTTACTCCTTCCTTTGGGGAAGGATGTGGAGATGGCTTTTTTGCCTGGAGGTTGGCCCATGATCAGGGCCAGTTCAGCAAAGGGACAGCTTTCCTGCCTGTCACCAGCAGCAAAAACACTGAGCGCCCATCTCACCGTGTTCACTTTGTCTTCTAATACATTGCTGCCCATGAATGTCTACTGGGCCCATACCCCAAGGCCATCATCGTAATGTCTCCACCAATTCCCAACATACACGGTCAAGCACCACTTGCACTTGTTCCCACCCTGCCCATCTCTTCAATAGCCATACAGAAATCTCTGCATCAGCTCTGCACACTCAGGTCCATCAGCATTTTTGCAGGCTCTGCAGAAGGATATTGATTCCTGCTCTTAGAGAAGCCCTGTCTGAAGAAAAGTCATTGTGTTTGCCTGCAGGGAGGTCTTTGAAAGCTGGCCACTCTATCCTCTACCCTTGCCTTTCCACTTCTGCCTGCCCTACCAACCCACTGGAAAGTGAGCTTTGTTCACCCACCTCGCCCTGGCTAGCCCTTGATTTCCTTCTAGACCCTGCAGGCAGAGCTGCCTATGATTTATTCCCTTGTATTTAATACTGCTAAGTCAGAGGCACCAGAAATCTGCAGCTGGCAACTTCAGGCTGCTTTCCAGCTTCTCCATCCAGATTTGCCAGCAGACATTTTCAGTTTGGGTTCTCAGATCTCCATTACAGTCTGGTATCAAAACTGCAAACCCAGCAGCCCTCCAACTGTGCACGTTCAAATCCACAGCCTCAAAGCTGTAACAAATGATCCACAAGTTCCTCCTGCTTCTCAAGAGAGACAGGTATTCCTCCAACAGGTCTTTCTCTGCTGAACAGCAATATTCTTTAGATCTCTCTAGCTCAGTCTGGTGCCTAGTTTTCCCCTCCTATCCCATTGTAGGCTGGTAAGCAAAGACAGCCCCTAAGATTTGGCAATGTTAAAGTTCTTCTTTACCAGTGACTACACTTACCTCTGTGATGAGGTGAAAACTGCTTCAACTGCTGCTTTCCTGGAGTATTTAAGTGACACTGAACTGTAAGTCCATCTTCCATCTTCCTGCTGCCTCTCTTCCATCTTCCTACTCCTGGGTGTGCTCTGCCCTTTAGGCAGGCATTCCTGGGCCCAGGTTTGAGTCAGTTGCAGAGGAAAAGTGAGAGGTGTGGTTTATAATTCATTAGAAATGTCACTTAAAATTGAACTAATGACTTGAGAGAAGAGAGATGGGAAGAGAAAAGAGGGATTTTGCATGGTTTGGGCTCACCTCAGTCTCCCAAAACCTGACAGAAGAAAGCAAATTTGGAGATGTTAAGTCAAAATGAAGTTTAACAGGGTTGTGTATGTTTAAAACAAAAACCCTGAGATGGGATGAACCCCTTAGTCAGGGTTTGTCCCTGCTCGTGGCTGGGAGCCAAGCACCCTTCCCAGGCAGAGGGGACTAGAGCCTGGCAAGCAGCACTCATAAAAGAGCCCAAAGGAGAAGGCAAGGCTTGCTGAAGGAAAGCTGGATGCAAAGCTTAAAGAGCAACACAGATCTGAGATACAGACAGCGAGCTTGAAAGTAAATATACATTCAACAATGGAAAAAGTTGCCAGAGATATTTAGGGGTTGTATGTGTGTGTTACATTTATATATACACACACACATACACACACAGATGAAAAACAAATCCTACCTCTATGCAATGTAAGCAAGATGTTGCTATAGTAATCTTAATTTTATATTCCTTACACCAACAAGAAGATTGCAAGTTGTTTGGCACCCAGACCATCTTCTCATTATAGCATGTGCTGCATTTAACTCAGTGGGACTGTTCTCTGCCTCCTGGAGCTATAGAAATAGAAGTAACTACTAACTATAACATCATCATCACTACATGGCAGCCTTGGATTCTATTTGCTTTTCAAAAGGGAAAAAAAAAACAGATAAAGAGGCAGTCCAAAAAAGAAATTGCCTGTGCACATTACCATTGAGTTTAGGCTTGGATGCAGACGTGTCCCCAAGGATGGGCAGGGATCTGGGGAGCAGCCCTGGATGCTGTCGGGGAAGCAGGAGAGTCCTGGGTGAGAGCAGGCAAGCAGGAGGAGCAGCACTTTCTTCAGATTTCATGTGATGCCAGCTCTAAGTTAGAAGCAACTCCACCAAAGCCAGCAAAGGCACAGGGGTACCATAAAGGGTGGAGAGCAAAAATGAGTCACCCACACCAAACATGCTGCCTGTGCTGCTGTGGGAGGCTTCTCCAAAACCTGGTGTGCTGGCAGAGTTTTGAGCATGCATCCACCCATCCCTCTCACACAACACATCTTTAAGCAGTGACAAGGCCACATCCAGGCGCCTCTGTCCTCCCCAGCAGAAGCTAAAACAGCTTCAAGGTGGAGGTGAACATTTCTGACAGAAGAGCTGCACCTACCACCAAAATTGGAGTGCCTTTCTTTCACCTCCCTCAAAGAGAGACCTGATGCATTAACATCAATCTCCAATGCCTCTGCTCCACAGCAATTAACCACTTCCTGAGTTCCCCCCATCCTGAGTGGGGCTGGGGGCTGCACAAGGGGCTACTGGCCTCCAAAGGTCTGGGCCCCAAGCCCTCCTGAAGAAGAGGAGAGGCAGCTCTTCACTTTGCTGGAGCTTCAGATGGTGACAGATGTGAGGGAGGTCTAGGGCTGGGGACCCACATGGCTCACGGACATGTCCCATGCTCTGCAGAGGCAAGTGCTGGCTTCAAACGTCATCACTGGACACCAGTTACCAGGAGCATTTATTTCCTCCAGATTGATGATGTTTACAACTCCAGGCATCTTCCCAGTCATCTATGATCTCTGGCTGCAAGCGAGTCTCTCTGGGACACTGAGTGACAAGTATTGTTACGGTGCCAAGGAGATGGGGCTCTCAACTGCCTGTGGCAGGCAGATGACTGTGAAATCATGATTTATCTGGAGTTAAATTAAGTTATGTCTCTCTGCCCTGGCAGTGGCTGCTTACAGGTGTGCTGTATTTCTTCTTCTAAACAAGAGAACACAGGGCCACGAACCAACGGCGAGAGATCAGAAGGTGCCTGAATGTAAGCTCCAGGACAAAGCTCATCTGAGCGTATTCGAGGCAGGGAGCTGACAAGTGACAAACAGCCAGAGCTGAGTTCGCTCTATTTTGACTTACGTCATTGCTCAGGGAGCTGTGGGAAGGGAAAACAGGTGAATTATTGTCACCTCCAGACTTAAACAAATGGAGGCTTCAAACAAAATTGCATTGCTTAGACGTTCAGAGGGGGAAATATTTACCTCGTGCGCAGAAATAAATGTTAGAGTTTATGAGTCATATAAAGCCTTTTATGCTGAAAATCCCCCTCTGGGCAAGGGTGAGGATATTTCTCATTGTGGCCTTGATCCATCCAATTTATTTGCAGTGCAAAGGGATCATCAAGGGCCTTATTCCCCAGAAGATCTGGCAATGGGAAAAGTTTGCCCAGCGGGGTCTGAATGCCCACCTGCACCTCCCTATTGCAGCTCGTGCAGGTCCCTTCACCCACCCAGGCAGGGGCAGGAGAAGCCCCAGCTGCCTCTTTGCTCCACAGGTCTTGGAGCTGCGGTGTACGCATTGATCATGCATTCATGGACGAGCCAAGAAAACAGCTGGCAGCAGATTCTGGGAGTGGCAAATGTAGGGGAAAAAAAAGCATTAATGTGCAAGGGGTTTGGTCTCTGGGTGACTGGCAGCAAGTTCAGGCAATGCAGAATGAATCTGCCCCAATTCATCTGCCTTTTGGAGAAAGATGTTGCTACCACCAAAGCCTCACACCTTCCAGAAAAAACACCATTCCCTCCCTTGCTGATGATGTATTTGGGAAGAAGCCTCATTTTTCATGGATCATATTAGAAGCACAGAATGGATTACAGCATGAAGTAACCTTGATAGCTGAGAAATACAGCATATGCAAATGTGAGCCTTAAATGGCTCTCTCTGTGAAAGACTGCCTGTAGCAGGGATGCCTTTGTGATTCGGCGCCAATGAATAGGCTGGTACTTAAAAGCAGAGACTTTGCCATAAGCTGCAGTATAAGGTCTACTGACATCTACAAACAGCAGCTTTCCCCTGTGAGCACAACTTGCATCTCTTCTTTGCAAACCTGCTCTGCAAACCTGCCTGTTTTGCTGCAGAGTCCCGTGCCCATTGGGATACCTGGTACACCTGCACGTGTGCACCTGAAGATGCCAGGCTGCTAAAAGCAAACTGCTAAGCCACCTGCAGCTCCCAGACTAACTTGTACTGATCCCTTGATGCTAAGCTGTAGCCTAAGAGCAGCCAGGAAGGAGCACCTGGGGCTCTTTCATCCGCTCCTGCCTCTTAGAGCTCAGACGTTAGAGGGGAGCGAGTGCAGGTACAAAGGATGAGGTGAAACTCGTGTCTTCCCTGGGCTGATGCTGCGCATTTCCTGGGTAACCTGGTGCTCGGATGCAAGCATCCTCCTTTGGGCACCCCTTGTGGCACCCAGGCTGGACCCACCACCTCCAACCAGCGCAGGGATGGGCAGGGATGCACAGGGATGCTGTGCAGTGCAGGCAGCTGCCTGAAGATGGCAAGCCAACACTGCGGTTCATAATACATGCAAATCACCCCGCTGGAAGAAGAAGGGGGCTCCCTACAAATAAGAGGGCTATATTTTCTTGGCAGTCTGTGTAATGCCAGAGCAGAATTTAAATTGCGGTGTTCATCAAGCAGGTCTGAGCCTTTTTTTCTTTCCTCCTCTGTTAAACGCCGCCTGTGTCACAGAATTTCCAGCAGTACTCCTAGTACTGCATCAGTCCTCAAGCCCAAATGCAAAGTCTGAGGAAGCAATTGCAATGCATCCTTTGGCACCAGGGAGCCATAGAACCAGTGTGTGCATGCAATAATTTATCCTAAGCCTTCTAGTGGCATTTTATGTCTTTTTGCTGTAGTGCTATTACAGCTTTGATTACTCCATTTTTATGTTTGTCAGCACAGCATATGGGTAAGATAATTTGTATTCAAAGTATTAAACTGGTAATGTAAATTATTAAAGACCCAATTCATAAAAGCATTACACACCATATGCAGATTCCTTCCCCTGAACTCTCTCCTCCTCCTCCTCCCCATTTTGCAGACCTGGCTTCACATTGTTTGAGCGGAACCAGGACCACTGCCAGCTCCCATCCCATGGGCACCAGGTTTGTTCAAGTGAATGTCACATGGAGACTTCCTGCTGCCCCCTGCACAACATTTATGCACAGGTGCCTGTTGCCCATCTCGTTTTGGCATCCTTGAAGCTGTAACAGAGAAGAAACCATTTCCACATTTTTACCCCAAACCCCATTTGCCTCAGAGCCCTCTCCAAAACATCTACATCTCAGATCACAGCCATTGCAAGAAGCCATTAGAGGGGACACCAGAGGAGGAGGAGAAGGAGGTGTGCTGACAATTGCTGTGGTGGTCCTGTTTCAGGCTTCATACATGCAAGACAACAGCAGCTTGCCACTGGTTTCACAGTGAGGGCTGCCTTTTCTGTGGCAAGCACCCAGCCCTCATCACAACAGGTCACCTCTCCCCAATCTCAGCCTCAGTGGAGTTCCAGTAGTCCCCCCAAAGGCTTGGGGCAGCAAAACCTGCTGATCCTGTAGGGAAACAGGGCTTTTCAGCTGTAACCCCTGCAATAACAGGCAACTCATTTCCATAGCTGTTTACCACACCATACACAGCACCGTCGTGTTGAGCAGATGCCATCTTCTGTTTTTCTCATTACCAAGATTTACTGACTTATAAGCTTATTATTGACCGAGGCTTTAGGCTTTCTTCGGGGCTGAGGCCAAGGGGAATGCAAACTCCTGGCAGCCCCTGTTTGCAAGACCATCCCCCGCTGAAGCTGTTAGGACTGACCCGGTGCTGGGGACTGCCTCCTCAAACCCTCGACCCCCATACCTTGTGGCAAGGCTTTGGCAGCCCAGAAGTGTAGCAGGGATTTGCAGTGTGCCCTGTACCTACTATAGGCTCTTCCAAAGACCCCAATTCTGCAGGGCAGCCCCTTAGGCTCTGCCCTCAGCATGGGGCAGTTCCAATGTGTGCTGCTGGCGCTTCTGAAAAAAGGCATTAAAATGGAGCAAGAATTAGGATCATAATTGCTTAACTGCACTTTGTGTAACACCTCCTAATCCAGAGTCCACCCACAGCACACAAATACTTTTCTGGCCCTGCATTTCTGGTGAAACACAATCCTTCTCCCATCCTGAGAAGAAGAGGAAGACTTTGTATCTAGCTTCCAGATCCTGGACACCCAGGGGACCCATGGGTGACCCCAGGGAAGCTGTAGCTCTTCTTCAGACCTTCTTCTATCCATCCCAAACCTTCTGTTAACAGAGAGCAAGGCACTGGCTTCCTGGTACACTGGCACTTAGCAAAGCTTGGGTGACAGCTTGGACTTGATGACCTTTGAGGTCTCTTCCAACCTTATTGATTCTATGATTCTACGATCTGCTTTACCCTCACATCTGCACACTACCCAGTGCTCACAGACTGCACAGCAGCAGCTCCCTGAGCTCACACAGGCAAAATAGAAGCACACCATGTTTCAACCCTAGTAGGACATAAGAGCACCCGAAAGAGTAAAAAGACTGCCAGGGCTCAGCTCTGCTCCCCTCCTGGGTCTGCCCAAGAAAAAGCCAGTTTTGGTACAAAAAGATGGTCAAACAAGGCAGCGTGGCAGGAGCTGCTGGCCACCAGTACCTCACACAGAGGCCCACAAAGTGGTTAATGCGTGTGCAGCTAACAGGTAGAACAAGAACATCCCACACAACATTGCTTTTTAAAAAGGAAACCTGGTGCTTTCCTTCTCTCCCTAAATTGTGCATGTCTTTGACACGACGCAGGCACGTTTCACCAAGTCAGCACTTTCAGGGGATGCTGCCACACAGCTGCAAATCTCCATGAGCTGAAACAGGTCTTACTCCTCAGTCCTGCTTTTAATTCCCTGGGGCATCACATTCAGCAGTGACTGGCACATGTCCTTCAACCACCCTTTACTCAATGCCCTGCCTGGGTCCCTGCTGCCCTGGTACCTGCACATCTCTTTTGCAGCATTGAGTAGTTTTTTTTAATTAACAAAACCTGCTTTTATCATCCCAAGCACAACCCATAGCACCACCAAGCTTGTGCATCTGCTTTAGAATTATGCTTTTGTGCCTGGAGGTCTTCTCTAACTTCCCCTGAACTGCTTTGCTTTGGCTTTGCCAGAGACGGGGCAGGGTGGGAATTACACTGCTCACCTGAACAAGGTGAGCTGCTATACTCCACTTTGCTAAGACCTCACTTGAAGTTCTAGGTCCAGCTCTGGAACCCTCAGCACAATGACAGGAACCTGTTGGAGCACGTCCAGAGGAAGCCACAACAATGATGTGAAGACTGGAACCACTCTGCTGTAAGGGCAGGCTGAGAGAGGTTCAGCCTGGAGAGGACAAGGCTCTAGGGAGAGCTTGTAGTGGCTTTTCAGTACTTAAAGGCAAGAGGTCATGGATTTGTACCAAAGGAGAGGAGATTTAGACTAGACAAGGAAGACATTTTTCACAGTGAGGCTGGTGAAACACTGGCACAGATTGCTCAGCAAGGTGGTAGATGCCTCCCGCCTGGAAACATTCAAGGTCATCATGTCCCTGCCTGTGGCAGGGGAGTTGGACTAGATGGCCTTTAAAAGTCCCTTCCAACCCAAAACATTCTGTTCCTAAGGCATATATCCCAAACCTCTCGGTTCCTGTGGGGTCAGCATGATGTTTCCCACCCCAGGCAGGTGAGATGTTGTTCAGACAGCAGTGGATATTTCTGGGAGAGGTGCAAGGCTCCAGCTGTGTACAGACATGTCTCAGTATATTACAGCTGTGGTCAAACCTGAAACTGCCAAAGCAGGTTATCCCGAAAGGAGATGGAAACATGAGCAAAGTGCTGGAGATAGAGGAGAAACACAGCATATGTTAAGAGGCTGGAAAAAAAGTACTTTAGAGCTAAACCCAAAAGCAACCCAAACCATTATTAATCTACTTCTGTTCACACCATACTTGGAATTCTTTCTCCAATACTGTGTGTTCCAAAAGGCAAAAGTAGTTTTCAACTCATACTTCATCATCAGATGACAAAATCCCCACACAGCTGTCACCAGTCCACCCATGGCTCTGTACCACAAGTCAGGTCTTCATGCCCAAAGTGAGACAGACAAGGGAACAGTGAGATGGGGCCAGTGAAACCAACCCTGGACACATGGCACTGCCTGAAGCAGATACTGGCAGCAGCAGCAGCGGCTTGTAACAATGGGCTCACCTTTGGGAGAGCCAGAGTCTGCACATGGGAAGGGTTCAGAAGCCCTGAGTTTACTTTCTCTCTTCTTCTCCTCGCATGTTTGCTTTTCTATCAGACTCTTTAGAGCTGTACCTGCCCAGAAACAGAGGGAGCACCATAAAAGAAAGGATCCAAGCATCCACAACCTACACAACCCTGGCCACAGACACAAGCAGTACTTCTCCTCAAAAGCAGCTGACAGAGGTGGTGTGTGCAGAGAGTGCCATAAAACCTGAGCTTGTCCCTCCAGCTTCAGGGGGTGAGCTTCCACCGCTCTGCTCGCACTGGTTTGCATTGAGCACACAGAGCTCTGCCGGGAAGGGCAGGATGCTCGGTAAATAACACCAGAAACTGTTATTTCAGAAGATATCCACAGAGAGCAACCACAGTCCCAGTGCACTGTTCATTTTCGGCGTCTATAACCCATATAATGAAGACGCAACCCACCCCAGCAGACAAGCTAAACAGCAGGCTTCCAGATGTCCACCCCGTTCGCCCATCTCAGACTCCTAATCCCCTACTTTGTCTGAGCTCTAGCTCATTTCTGATGCATTCAGATTATCCAGCGAGCATAACTGCTAGTGAACATCTGAATATTTCCTCCCCCCCGCCCCATCTCACATTTCACCTTGGAGGAGAAGCACTTTACAGAGCCCAAGCCCTTCTTTATCAAGCCAATTAGTGCAACACAAAAGCAGTGAATAGGAGCAGGCAAAGCTCAATGGCCTGTAAAATCCCCGATATTTCGAGATGGGCTGAGGCCAAATATGACTTGGGTTTTTTTTCCCTTTCCTTTTTTCTTTTATTTTTAATAAATAGGAAAAGCCAAGGGTGAGCAGCAAGCAGAGTGCTGGCCTTCCCAATGCATTGAAAAGAAAACCCAGCAAACACAGGCAGGTCATGTATCATAAATGAAAGTTTACAAACACGGCAGCTGTAATTCCTTCTACAGCACTGGAGGACCAAAGTTTGCGAGGAACAAAAGGAAATGATTAACAGGGGAAATATGCATAGTACAAAAAAGACTTTTTAGTCCAAAAAGGGACGTCCATATTTAGAAACACTTGATTCCTGTTGTCAGGGCCCTGCTTTTTCCTGAATGTGTTTCCCCCCCGTGAAAGAATGAAGTCACAAAGGCAGTTTGTGTGCAGCCTTGTCACATGCACACAGGGCACTACTGCTTTTCCTCCAGGATTAAGGGGAAAACGCAAGGATTCCAGAGCAAGCAAATAAACAAACAAAAAATATCACACCCATATTTAGCAGACAGCTTCAGTCAAACCAGCACCTCCTCCAGCAGGATCCTCTCTCCTGCCATAGACAACCCCAGCACTTGTCGGGGTGGGCTGTCTCCATGGGACCCTCCCCATGGGGCTGCCTGAGCACCCCATGGCAAGAGGGCATCTCTTCATTTCCTTTGCATTGTGGGGCTGACAGTGATCCTGCTCCAGCTCGTGGAGATTTGCAGCTCTCCTTTGGGAGAGGCTGTCTCCCGGAAGCTCTGCAAAGCGCTCCAGCACAACCCACCACAGCCTGCAAGAGACAGCATCCGAGCAGGTGTGGAAGGGGGTACGTGGGGAAGGGATCCAGAATGCCTCTGAACGGTGGGAAACTCATGTTTAGCAGGATGAGAATACAGATGAAGGTGTTTCCCATCCACACATCAATTGACATCTCACCCCACAGCAGCTTGATCTCATTCCCTGACATGGGAAGGTGTTCCCAGCCCAAGAAGCACACTGAAGGAACCCACCACGGTCACAGTACTGCCTAACATATTTCATCAGCCACAACCATCTCCATGAGCCCTGAGCACATGCAACAGCAAACATTTTTGAGACCACCCGTTCCCTTTCATGTATAATAGCTGCCAAAACATATCTCACAGGGTCGGCTGTGAAATACAGCACCATATGGTCCCCGACACAGAGAGAGACCTTGCAGGCTGGATGCCGTCTGCTCAAGGCCTGGAGACCCACAGCCCTCAGCCACCTCCAGCAAGACTGCTCAGCTCCACCTGCACTGGCCAGTCCAACACCCTCCCAGCCAGCAGCAGCTTATGCTTGGCCATAGCCTCCCCTCTCACTCCAACACTGCTGTGAGCACAAAATCTCAGAGGAACAGCACCAGTGGGTGGTCCAAACACTCGTTGAAGGTCTTTCCTAAAGCACACAACCAGTGGGAAAAGCTCCCAAATTCTGGGAGTAAGCTACACCACCTCGAGCAAGGAACTGGATCTGATCTACTGACTCTGGCTGCTTCACTGGGCAGAGGGAGAGCTGGGGAAGGGAGTGAGAGGGAGAAACAACACAGGTGAAGAAAAGGGTCTTTAAAAGCTACACACAGCATGTGGATGTGTTTTGGGAGCACTTATTTAGAGGGTTTGAGGGCGTAAAGAAAGAAAAATGGTTTGGGGACTTCTTTCCACTTCACACTTGGAAGGATCAGCCTGAACTGCTTTGGGAGAGTTGGCTTTTTATCATCTTCCACCAAATGAGGAGCATCAAGGGCAATATTCCCTAGGTCTGCAGGGGCATTTCTTGGTGCATGCTAATGGAAAAGGCAAAGGGATGAGCTGGTAAGGCAGACACCTTTGCCTTCTCCCCAGGCAAATAGGGGAACAGTGAGACACTGTAGAGACACACAGGGAATAGCAGAAAACAAACAAGGCCAAGTCCTCCTATGCTCTAAGCCATTGAAGGCCTTTTGCAAGTTATCCTCAAGGTTCAAAACACCAGCTCTGGGCTAGCTATTTTTTTTTGGCTAGACAACTCCCAGTGGTGGGGAATCACCTACGAATGAAACGAGTGGCAGTGAGGAGTGAGAGGTCTTTAATTAAGCAGTTTAACATTATCTGGTCAGGTTTTATTCCACTTCCAGACAAGTGCCTGGAAGAAAGAGTTCTCTTGCACTTTTACTGACACCTTGATCTTTGAGCTTGGCTTGAAAAACCTCCCAGCAGCTTGCAAAAATTAAGTACTGTATGAAGCAATGAAATAAAGCCAGGAAGACCCAGTTCGTGTTTCCTTTTGCTTTCCCTGCCACTGGAGAGCAACCTTTTCTAGGAGGTGCATGTAGCAATACCTATAAAAAAACTGCAGAAACTAAGACCAGGGGAGATCCCCAGCCTGAGAGCTAAAGAGAACAAAATTTGATCAACACAGTTTTTAAAGAAAACTGGAAACCAAACTGCCTTTTCTCCCACCTTTCTCAAACCTCTTTTACAAAACCATGAATTCTTGCTGGTACATCCCAGGTAATACATAATAGAAGAGCAATCACACAGTAATTAGCAGCAGGCAAGAGGCATTTGTCTCAAGCAATCCCTCAAACCACTTCACTCTTCTACATGTATTAATTTTCTAAACTGAAAGCAAGGCAAATCTTAAGCTTCACAAAGTAGCAGTTAAAAACACTTACAAATAATAAGCTCTTGCAACAACAAAGCCAGGTTATGTTTGATTAATATTTTTTAAAAGACAATTTCTCTGATTTGAAATACTTGAGGGAGCTTTAGGAGAGGCTGGGAAGAAAAAGCAACTTTTCCACGTGTAGCACCCTTCCTGCCTCTCTCCTTTCGCAGCCTTGCCTGCAGCAGTGCGGACAGGCACTCAACACCTCCTGCTCCTTGGGGGTCTTGGTAGGGAGCACTCAGCCAGAAGCAAGCCGTGGTACTCTGCATTTCAGGGGCTCAAAAGTCAACCAGAAACACCATCAAAACACCCAGTTCCACAGCAAGGCTGTTCCAAACTATGATTTTCCCGGCTGCTAGCTACAGGCAGGAACATGAAGCCAACTGCATCAGATGACAGTTACAGGACAGGCAACCCTTTATCACAGTTAATGCATATTCATCTCTCAACATCCACAAGATAAAGGTTTGCTCTTACACCTCCCAGCCTTCAAAGGTCTTAACTACACCACAGCACCAGTTTGCTGCTCCACACAATGCCCAGGCTCCTCGCTCCTGGAGAGGTCACTTGCCATCTCTGCTCCAGCTTAACAGAAAGAGTAACGTTGGTCTAGCTAGTTCATAAGCCTTTCTGTGAAGCCATGTTCAGGAGAAAGAGGTACTCACTCCCTGGGAGACACAGCTCTCAGCTCTAGTAGGGCTGTGGCTGCTTCCTCCTCCCTAATTTAAGGATCCAGGTGCAGGACAGAGCTCTCAGCAGCTGACTGCTCCAATCAAGATTGTTAGCCCAGACAAGGAGCCACCCCTCATCCACATCCCATTTTAGCATGTACGTGTCAGACCTATCAGAAGTATGAGATGTTTGCAGAGTGCTTTGAACACAGGTTGCCAAACATTGCCTCAGCACAGGCAGGTGCATATCACACTCCCCCCAGAGCCCAGCCTGCCAAAAAAGGGATGAAGACACTTCACAGGGCATGAACCACCCTATCAAGCATGCTGGTTGGATGGTCCCTTCTCCATTACAAGCTGAAACACTTTTTGAGAGCAACCATTTGGTAACAGGATCTTCAGCACACTTTGTTTTGCAGCACAGCTACAATTCACAATTCAGGTTATTACAGCCTTAGCCAAAAGAAATAAAACTGTCACTTGTCACAGCTCTTCCAGTTACCTTTTAGAGGAGAGCAAGCAAGATCATAGAGGGGAGCAAGGGGATTGTCAGAACACGAACAGCAGCATGTCCAGAAGTGCAGCATCCTGCTATTGTCCCAGCAAAGGACAGCATATCCCAGCCACTTACTCTGGTCCAAGTCCCGCTTCCCCAAACCCTCAACAGAATAGGGCTTACTTGGAAGATGTTTCTGGAAGATATTTCACTGCCCATGGAGCAGCCTGGCTGAGAAGAGGGAAAACAGACTTGAAGTGGCTGCCAGAATTGTGCTGGAGGATGGAAGCAAAAAGCCATTCACCTGCCACCGCCTGAGCCAGAGCCAACAGAAGCCCTCACACCTTGCTGATGTTCCTGCAGGGTTTATTAGGAGTGAATAAAACTATATGAAAAAATCAGCCTTTCAAAGTGAGCAGATAAGAGAGATGTTTTAACTCTGCTTGTATCCCCAGTATGATCCTCAAAGCAGATTCTCACCTTCCTACAGACCTCTGTTAGAGCTGCAGTGGTTCACTGCTAATTGATTCAATATGCATTTGGACTAGGATTTTTAATTAGTTTTATTACAGAAAAATTAATGCACAACTTCCCCACAGATGCATTAGGATACCAACATGAGCAGTAGGAAATGCTCCTGCAGCAGAGTTTTCCTTGAGACTGTTGGGAGCTAAGCCCACACCCATGGTGGGGCTTCCCCAATGCTATCCCTCCCTGAAGCCTTTCTTGTAGACTAAGGGCTCACACCAAACATTTACAACGTTCCAGATGAATTCAGGTATGCATAGGCTACAGAGCAAGCAGGACAGCATCACTCCTCTGCCTCCTGAGGTTGTGCTAATAGACTGTGGATTCATTTTCAGCACAGGCAAGGACTGACCTGCACAGAGCAGCTCAATTCATCCCATTGCCCCCCAGGTGACTTGATTTCAGAGGGATGTGGTTCGTTTTGGCAGTAAATGTGTTTGCAAGACTACATATATTCAGGTCCGACTCCAAAGGTACCAGCCATGGGAAATGACCTGTGTAACACAAGTCAGTGCTGCCAGGAAGCATCCTGCCTGCCTCGCCTCTCTCTGCTCCACATCAGTGCTAGCAGATGCTTTCCTGCCACTGTTTTAGGCATCTGGAGAGATCACCTCATCCAGCTGAGCCCTTCTCTGCCTCTCCAGAGCAGCAAGCAGGCTTTAACAGCTCCAGTACTAGCATCCCCCCTTTTCTCAACCAAAACTCTCAGCCTCACTGCTTACATCAGCAGGCACAGGGGGAATGTAACAAATCACATTTTGGGAACACTTGTGTTCTCAGTCATCTATCAAATTCATGCAAGGAAGTGTCTCTTCATTCCTCCCCACCCCTTCCCCAAATCTATTTTATCATTATCCTCCTCTACATATAATGCAGTTAGTAACAGACATATTTAATCCTGAGCCAAGCAAAGTAAAATCAAAGTGAAAGTTTTAGCTGTACAGCAGCCCAAAAGCAGAAACAACTGCTCTGAAACACCACAAGCCTTTCAAAGCAGAAAGAGCATGTAGAGGGTATTCTGTCAAAAAGTGGAGCTAGGTGAATTAAGCAGTTCCCAGTATTTGAGCTGGCCTCTCAGAATGCAAAAATTAGTGGTGGTGGCAGTGAAAATCATGCATTACTTATATTCACACTAAGGTATTTATCAGTGGCAGAGCACTGGGAAAGAAACATCACCACTCCATTTGCAATACCCAAATCTGAGGCTCCAGAGTCCTGCACGAGCGTTGTATTGAACCACAGCCCCAAGGCATGCCATATTTCAGAAACCTGCAGAGCAGGAATAGGTAGTGCACTGTAAGGTCCAAGACCTTAATCAAGCCCTGCAACTCAATAGATTTCCAATATAAGCAAGACAAAGAGGTGTCAGCTCTAGTTCTTATTTGCTAATACTATCAATAAGGGCTCAGCTCACTAGCAGTTAATTCAAAGCCAAGCTCGATTTGCACAGCAGTGATCTACACTAATTCCCATATGTGGCTAAGGGGAGATTTTGCCAACTAGACAATAGAAACAGTATTACAGCTCCTGAAATTATGCCATCACTTTCCTCTTCCACTCCACCACTTCCCCATCAAACCCCCACATGCTGGAATCCCCAGTCATTTTCCTTGCAGAAAGGGTAGCAAATACAAGGGTACCCATTTCTTTTCCAGATGCAGTTTTATTGAGGCTTTTAAAATGCAACTTCCCATAAAACGGGGGCCAATTTCACACTCGGTTTTTGTGCATTAAAGACATCAAGAAATGCCAGAATTAGGCAATTATAGAAGTATTTCTGTGATCAAATTGTAATTCAGCCTTAGAAAAAAAGTTGCTACATGTTGCTGCGTTTCATACAAGTTTATTAGCTTGCTTCATCTATTACCAACTTCTGCTTGATTTTGCTCTCAGGTCTAAGCCCATCTCGACACTAGATCAAGACTGTTCTGCCATGACACTGTGGCTGTTGAGAAGTCAGAGAAAGCCAGATGTGCTACCCAATTAGGCAACAAAGCTGTTTTATCTATATTAGAAGCAGCTACTGCCTGTATGCCCAGCCCTCATTAATCTGTAGTTTTGCTCAAATGAAGTGGTGGCAGCAGCCCGAACCCATAGTTTACACTAATGAGTTACCCTGTCCTCTGAAATTGGTGGCACACAGCAACCCACAACTTTGACCTGCTATTAATGCTATTAAAGTGTCCTGACAGCCCCACCTCCTCCTCACTGCCACACCAATGCCAACTGCAGTCAGCACAGGGAAGGAATCAAGGGTAGCAAGAGGGTGCTACCAGTTTCCACAATTTCTGTGCTAAAAACTGATTGAGTCAGCAGCTAGAGGCCAGGTATAGCCTTTCCTTTCCATGGGCTGCAAAACATCCCTGGCTTGGATTTGGAAAGGTGGCAAGACTGCAAAGCAGCCAACTGGTCACCAAAGGGACAGGGGTGACCTGCACTACCCCCCAACCCACCTCACAGCACCCAATTCCATTACAAACTGGAGAAAGGCCCCAGACCAAGTACCTGTGCCACGCTCCTACTGTAGCAGGGAGTTAGCCTAGGCGCCTGGCTCCTGCCATGAATCATGATGCTAGAAAAAACCACAAGTCTGAAACAGTTTAACACAGGACAAAAAAGGCACATTTTAATATGTACAGCAATGCATTTGGGCTATAAATTTACCCAACACAACTGAAAAAAAAAATTAAAAAAAAAGAAAAAAAGAAAAAAAGTCCAAACTATGCTTTTTTTTAATACTTATTCCACGGTGTCAGCCTCATTCCGAACCACCTACCTTTCTCTGCATCTCTGAATGCTGCTATATACACACACACAAACAAACAATTACGTCATGAATGTTCATTTAGGCTCCCAAGTTCAAGTAATAAAGTTCAAACTTGCATAGCATCTTAACGCCACTCAGCCATAAACAGTTACGATTGCATATTAGCTGGAGCAGCCATCTCTTTCAATTCAGCCAGTTTTGGCTGGCCACCATTTATACTTTTATCATTATTATTATTAATTATTATTATTTATTTTCTTTTTAAATCCTTGAGTCAGAATGTTTCCTAAAGTCACCAGCCCTGAGGGATGCCACAGACTTCAAAACGAACCTCTTGCTGCTGTTGAAAAATCCTTGGGTTTTTGTTTTCCTTTCGGCCTTTCTTTTCTTTTGTTGTTGTTGGTTGTTTTTTTTTTCCACCAGAAATTTAGAGTGTTGTCAAGAACAGTTTTAAAAATGTAATACTGTTTATTTTGCTTCAAAAACATTTCAGCATTCTAAACATACAAAAAAAACAGAACGTTGCAAATTTATTTAAGTACAGAGTGTTTTTGAACTTCAGTTGCTGCACTGGCTCTTCACTTCGTTGACGATGGAAGAGATGTCTACAGTTTTCAGTTTAAAAACTACCGCACTTAACTAAAAAAATCCATACACTTCTCATGCCAGCTGAACCCCCTTCCACAACTAAGAATGGCAGCAGAATGCTATTTCACTATATACAGAAAGACAACTTTAAGCTAAATGGACGCCCACTGTAGTGTAAATAGATCTACCCTCACAGTGCATGCTTCGGGCCATGGCACCCCGGGGAACGTTACAGCCTTTCCAAGTAATCACTGCTCCTCTAAGGCATCATAACTCTAAGCATGTACCACAAGAAATCTGTCTAGTTTTTACAAACTATAGATATGTACAGTTTATAACCCAGGATTTCTAGCCAATAACCATATAGTAACACCACCTTACAAATTAAAAAAATGCTTGGAACATTTTTAAATGCTTTGTTACACCAACAGCAAAGTGCACAGAGTTAGGAGAACACTAGAGCGCCTTTTTCATTTTAAAAATGTTTGGAAATATGTACAACTTTGATACAGTTTCAGGGTGCTCACTTACACCCATGGCCACTTCATGTAAACCAGTTACAATTTCTAGAGCACTTTTAGAAACTACAACGCGATCGGAATCCAATTTTTTTTTTGTTGTTTTTTTTTTCTTCTTTTTTTCTTTTTAATTAAGCCTAATAAGGGCAAAGAGACACCACCTTAAATAAGAGGTGCTGCATTTATGGTGTTTCCCCTACTCTATGGTATTCACATGGAGACAAGTATAGTACAGTTTTATTCGTCATCATCATCTTCATCCTCCTCTTCTTCATCCTCCTCCTCCTCTTCGTCTTCTTCCTCTACCTTTTTCCGAGCAGCTTTGGTTGCTGCTCCCTTTGCGCCATCAAACTTGCCTTTAGACTTGTAGTCTGCCACATCCTGCAAAGTCAAGGGGATGTCTTAATTTGCTCTAAGCAGCAAAACACAAACAGCATTCGTACAGCAGGTGTTAATAGAGAGACTGGCCTTCCACAGCTGCACCCCCCACAAGGGGAGACAGCCAGCGTTGCAGTGCACAGGTATGCAGGACACCTAAGCATACTCCACGGCCTCCAGGTGGTGGAGGCCTTGAACCCTGCATTCATGGTTATTTCTTTGAGGAGGAGAAGAGAATGCAGCCTCTCCAAAGTTTCCTGCTAACATGACAAAACCCTTTGCTGCAGCAACTCAAGCAGCCACCACTGCACATACCTGGAGGAAACTCTGTTCTCACAGGAATTTGCCTGCTGCTCTAACCGACCCTGGCAAACGGACACAAATCTCGGCTACGTCACACGCAGCACAAATTACAACAGGTCTGGGAGCTGGAGACACTGTGCTAGAGCCACCTGAGCTGGGTCTATGCTACAGAAACATCAAGGCAAGTGTTGGTATGGAAAAGGCACGAGTGAAAACTAGCCTTACCTTCTCGTACTTCTCCTTCAGTTTAGCTGCCTTATTGTTATAAGGCTGCTTTTCACCATCACTGAGGTTGTTCCACATTTCTCCCAGTTTCTTTGCTACATCCCCAATGGATATGCCAGGGTTTGTGGACTTGATCTTGGGGCGGAACTCTGAACAGAAGAGGAAGAAGCCAGACCTTGGGGAAAAGGACCAGAGAACAATCAGAACTGAGGAACACCCAGAGAACACCCCATTCCTCTGCCCCTCACCCACAACATTCACACATGCACTCACACTTTCAACAAAAACCACCACAGAACAAGCAGCCCAGACCCACAGCCTTAACCTAACACTGTTTTAAATCAAGTGTTGTCTGCCCTGACCACACAACATAAGATTAAGACACAGAGGTCCACTGAGATTTGGTCATGCCTTCCATCGCTGCGAGTTTAAGTGCACCAAGTACCAAGAACTTGTGTTAGAGCTCAAGACTACAAACTGCCTACACGATTTACAAGACAGTGTCAGGAAGCTGTAATTATCATCAGTATTGCTACATCCAGTGTACACCACTCCATCTACCTCCTGGATGGAAACCCAGAAGCTGTGTTATAGGGCACAACACCAAAACCAAACATGCTCGTGCATTTATTGCCTCCAGGTTACTTACGGTGGTCGTTTTGGGGCATTGGGGTCCTTCTTCTTCTTGCCACCCTTAGCTGGTCCATAGTCCTTCATTTCTCTATCATATCGTACCTTATCAGCTTTTGCCATTTCATCAAATTTAGCCTTCTCCTTGCTTGACATAGTCTAAAAAAAAAAAAAAGAAAAGAAAAGGCACAAAACAAACAAACAAAAAAACAACCCAAACAAAACAAACACAAAACAAGACACCAAACCTTTGATTACCCAACTGTTCAGTAACTGGCAAACTTTAAGTAAACAAGCCAACACACACACAGACTCAATAGGGGAGTTTCAGAATTTGTTTATTTTCTGACTGGACCACCTTGGGGACGAAGGTCCTGTACTAGGGACTGCAGACTCAGCTGGCATACTCAGTAAGCGGAAATTAACAGGAATGAGACAAGTACAACCAGAGTCCTCTTTGAGGACAGAGGCCTGGAGGAAAGTAGCTGCTAGCAGGCACTGTTTGGGAACAGGAAAAAAGGCCAGGCTACATGGAAAGGTCCAAAGAGGCAGATACACCTCTATGAAGGCTTCATGATCATTACAGGAGTCAGCAGCACCCAATCAATAGCAAAGAACAGCACAGACCAAACAGCACCAGGTCCCTTCACACTCAGGCACACACAAGTCAAGAAGTTATTCTTTCAGGAAGTCACAAATTAAGGTACCTTCCACCTCTCTGAGCACTTCTTGGAAAACTCTGCAAAGTTGACTGGAACCTCTGGGTTCTTTTTCTTATGTTCCTCACGGCATGTCTGCACAAAGAAGGCATAGGCAGACATCTTGCCCTTGGGCTTCTTCGGATCACCTTTAGCCATCTTGACTCTGTAGGAAAGAGGAGAAAAAAAGGGAAGGAAAAATAATATTAAGTGAATGCATGTGCAGATTAATGCATATATGTGTTTATGAATATGTTGGGTATGTATTTTATATATATATATATACATCTACATACAGACACCATGATGCCCTGAAGAGATGTCCTTCATCAGTAGCACATTATTTTCTAGCCCCACAATACCTCTTACCATCCCTAATAAGACAACTTAAACTATTACTCCTTGACATTTGGATTACGGACTTCAGCCAAGTTCAACTGGTCACTAGACTTAAGTTTTACATTAATGTATGTCTACATCATGTCCAAAGACTGAACACAGGCTAATAAATATACCATACTTCTGCCTGTTTAGAGTTGTATATGAACTAATATAAAACATTTGTTTTAGTTGGTTACTACACTGGGGCTTGAGAGGCACGTACAGTGCCAGGCTATGACTTATCCCTTTAGTGCTAGAGCTGACATAAGCAGTTGCTGTCCAGGTGAAAAGGCAGGACAGATTACTGCCCCCTAAAAGTGCATTACCATTTTATATAGAAGATGATGGGCAAATAAAGGCTGGTTTTAAACACAATAGGACCCGTGGAGCTCTGCAAGGTGAGCTCCGCTTGCTCTTGTTCCACCAAGTGACACATGTTCGCAGGCATAGTGGTCAGTGCAAAGATGTGATTAGCAAGTCACTAAGAGGACGATGGTAACTTTTGGGCTGTGATTCTTTCCCCTTCTACTGTCTTCTTTTCCACTTCTACCCCCCTCAAAAAGAGAAAAAATAATGCCGCAGCAATATTTCCTATTTCCAGCTTCGCCAGCGTTTGCAATTTTAATTTTTATTAGCACAACGTTAATATTTAATAGCACACGTTAACCCTCCCCATGTGCAGCACAACTGGTTTTCAACCGCCCTGTCCCGCCCGGACGCTCCCGGAGCTCGGCGGAATCCCGCTGCCGCCTCAGAGCTCTCCACAGGGCAGCGGAAAACCCGCGTAAACAAGGGACGAAGCGGCGGGGCAGGGGCGCGGAGCGGAGCCCGGGCCGCCGCCTGCTCCCGAAGTTGGGGGCGAGCGGCCCGCTGCGGCCGGCCGGGCCTTTGCTCCCCTCCCGCCATCTTCTCTCCCCTCGCCTCCCCCCCTCCTCCCCCCCCCACCTACCCCCCCCAAGGTCACCGCGGCTGCCGGGCTCCGCTGCGCGGGCCGCGGGCACCTGCGGCGGGACCGGGGCCGGCGGGCGGAGGGGGCAGCCGGCAGCTCCGCCAGACGCCAATAATTCATCTTCCATTTTGTGAAATGCCTCCTGATGAAAGAAAGTGCCCCTGAAATGTGGCGGGGCGGCGGCCGCGGGGCGCCGGGGGGCTGGGCGGCGGCCGGGGGCGCGGGGCGCCGGCCCGGCCCCGGGCGGCCGGTGCGAGCGGCAGCGGGAGCGGCAGCAGCGGCGGCCGCGCTCCGCGCCCAGGGCCGGCCCCGCTCGCTAAGATGGCTTCTCCCGGCGCCGCCGCCGCGCCGCCGAACAAAGCCGCGCTCCCCCCTCCGCTGCGATCGGCCCCCCGCGCCCGCCGCCCCTGGCCGCCAACCCCGCCAAAACGCCGCCCCCGCCGAGAAGGGGCTCCCCGCTCGGCCCCCCGCCGGGTGGCGGGGGCGGCGGGGCCGGGGCGCGGGCGGGAGGCGGCCTCCCTCCCTCCCCCCCCACCCCCCCCCCCTCCCGGCCCCTGCCTAGCGCAGCGCTCTCTAACAAAGGCTCCCGTGCAGCCATTATCGCCGCCGCTACGCTCCTCCGCGCCGACAGAAAAAGAGTGCGAAGAGCCCCAGGGCGGCCCCGGGGCGCCCGGACGAAGGCACAGGGTGGTGGGGAAAGAGAAGCCGGGGCGAAAGCGAAAGGTTTGAGCCCCCTGCGGGGCGCCGGGAAGGAGATTTTCCCCGCCGCGACCGCCCTCCCCATCCCTATGCCGCTTACACGTCTTTCTTCCCTTCGCCCGGGCTCTCCAGCGCCAGCCATATTAATGCCCACAGCACGGGCGGCGCGGCGCGGGGAAGAGGCGATGCGGGGCCCCAGCGCGGGCGCAGCCCCGCCAAAGTAACCTTCCCGGGTAGGGGAAGAACAGCAGAGGCAGAGGCGAAGGGATCGGGGGAGTTTGGAGGTGGCGGCGGCGAGAAGAAAACTGCTTCGTCGGGACAGACGGGCGCAGCGCGCAGGGTTTATCCCTGTCAGATGCTAAAGCGACAGCCATATTAATGCAGAATAAACAGCGGGCACGGCACTGCGCACGGCCAACAACTTTCCCACCACCGCCAGCCCCACCGAGCCCACCCGGGGAAAGGGGGCAAATAAAAGCCGAGGGCGCCGCGCGTTTTGCCGTGCGACATTAGGAGGCGGCAGAGAAAAATCCCTGCCCATGCGGGGGAGAAGAGGAGTTAGTCCCGGTGTAGTTGCTGCACCAGCCATATTACTCTCGGCAGTACGGGAGCCCGGCGCGGAGAAAAGGGGCTACACCGGGGACAGGTAACCCCTCCGCGCCAGGGGGGTGCTCCCGGTGGGGCTGGGGATGAGGACGGGGGGCAAACGCTGTTCCTCGCCTTCTGCCCACCGCCCCACCAGCTGCGTGCGGCATCTGCCCCGACACCACCGATCCGCTGGCGAGGAGGACAGAAAGTTTTGGGTGATTTTCCCTTTTTCCCCCCTTTTCCCCCCCCTTTTAGTTAAGGAAAAAAAAAAAAAAAACTCGGAAGAGGGAAGCAACGAAAAACAACAACAAAAAAATATAATAAAAAAAATAATCCCGGGGCAAGTAGAGCAAAGGGGTGAAGGCGCGGGGGTAGGGCGGGGCGGCGGCAGGGCGGACAGGGGGCAGCCGCCCCCCGAAAAGTTGCGGCGGGGCTGCACGTACCTGTATTGTTCGCGGTAGTGTGGACAGGAGCTGGAGCGCAGGGCACGACGCGGGGCTCGGCGCGGCGCGGCTCAGCCTCGCGTTGGCTGCCTACGAGAGCGGCCTGATTGGCTGCAGGGCTCTGCCGTTTAAAACAACCTCCTCGCCCGCTGATTGGCGAGGCGCCTCATGAATATTAAGCACGGCGGTGCGGCGGTTGGCGGGCGCGGGTGAGGTCATTCATTCAAAACGAGCGCCCGCCGGGGACAGGGGCGCGAGGCGGCGCGCGCCAGGGGTGTAAGGGGGGAAAGTTGGTGCGGAGGGCAGGCAGGGGCGGGATCGCGCACCGCTGCGCGCCCCGCGAAGTCTCCGCCACGGGCGGGACGGAGCCCTGCGGCCTCACGCCGGGAAAGAACTGCCCTCGCCACGTGGTTGTGGCTGTTCGGGGCACTCGGCAGCCCCACGCAGCGTGGCCGTGTGAGGAGCTCAGTCTTACCCCACACACATTCCCCGTGTGGGGCAGCGGTGATGGGCATCGTGGGCCGCGCCGTGAGCGGCTGTTTACGCTGTCCGCTCTGGTATCCTGTGGAAGATGAGATCCCTGCGAGAGTAGGGGGACGCGGAGGCACGGCTAGCAGGGACAAGGGACAGCTACGGGAGCACCCTGGCCTACAACAGTCCATCACCGCTAACTTCTGTCCTGCTGCCCGATTACAGTTTCAATAGCACCGTTTGCAGAGCCGGTTACTACTGTGTATAACAGGGAGGGAACGAGCCTACAATAAACTCTACTGACAGTCCCAACACAACAATAAATGGAAAAGGAACTACAGAGCAAGAAACTGCGTGTTTGTTGCAGGGCACGGGGTGGATCAGACAGTTTTACCTACTCATTAATTTGAATTACTATTTCTGATCTACTGCCACGATTTGTTTAGTACTCACTTTCTAGGATTTGGCTGTTATTACAGAAGCTGGTTGTATGCAAGGAAATCTGTAAACATGCCCTGTGACAGAAACCAGCCCAGCATGGCTCAGAGGCCAAGGGGACAAGACCTCCTTTGGCTCTCTTGAAAGAGCTATTTCCTATAAGGCAGCTGCCAAATGGTTAAACTGGTATTAGTGGCTGACCATAATTGTTGGTTGGCTTGGAAAAAAGAGCTGTTACTTCAAGGCTGGAGCGGTAAGACTCAGAAACCACCACATACTGTTATGGGCTGGGCGTAACTGCCACCCTGCTTTTATGATAGCCAGAAGAAACAGTTGCCCTCTTTAAGGAAGAGATAGTGAAAAGAAGCCTCCACCCTGGGCTGAGACACTGCCAGGCAGTGGGGTTTCCCAGCTACTGCCCTGCGGAAGCACTTACGGCTATAACAACATATGGTCACAGGTTGCCTTTGCCGGAAGACATCAAAACAAAACAAGCAATGAGCCGTAGAGGAGTGCCAACCTCCTGCTGACAGATCCACTGGGAAGCATGTAGAATTTCACCCAGGATTTTAGCCAAAGTCCTCCCTTAAGGTATGCCTCCGCTGTCTAGCAAGCGCCTGAATCCAATTGTTATCCCTACATAGAACCACTGAGCCTTACACCCATGTCCTTGGGCTTTCCAAAACATGTATGGTAAAACCAGTCTTACTAGCCTCTTGCCCTAATTCTGCCTCCAAAAACCAAAAGCATAAAACAAGGGGTTCATTCATAAACATTAATGAGGCTACCTGAGGGACTGTATTTTGTAGCATCATCATAAAACAAGACAAGCAATACTACTGCAGGATAATCCCTTTGTAGCTGACAAACATCCTTCTCACCTATTTTTAGGGATACTTTAAAGTGTTTCAAACTAGTTGAATAATTAAAGCTTTTTTTCTTGGTTCTGGAGTTGCACAGTTTTTTGCTCTGAAACACATTCTTCCTCGAACTGTAGCATCACCCTACAAAGCACACCAAGCTGAGAGCATTGCAAAGGCAAGGGGTGGCAAGCCCAATGGACAGGCACCTGACATCAGTACACATTCCTTTTAGTCCTGCTATTCCAGGGCATCCATCCCATTTCTCACAGGCCAAGGGAAACACTCCCTGAGATGCTTGTACTAGGAAGTCTAGTAAAAGTTTTGACAGCTGGTCAAGGGGCAAAGGAGATATTTTGGTAGCTGAGAGACAGCTGGGTTGAAGGTTTTGTCCTAGTACTCACAGCACAGTTTTGAAAGCAGTGGAGAGCTGAGCAGCAAATGGGTGAAATTATCCCTGTAGGGAAAGCTCCTACTCACCCCAAGAACTGCCACTGCTGAAAGAAATTCTCCTGCAGTGCCCTCTGCCCTGTGCACTGCATCTGGCCCCTGTGTCTGAGTGCTTTCCTGCAGTGCACCAAGAAAACAGCCAAGAATGTTGGCTGAGCAAATCTAACCTGCTGCTTCAACCTCTTCCAGATCGTGCAATCCTACTTCCTCACACTACCCAGCTCAGGCCTTCACCTGGCCCCTCTGGGAACCACAGCAGCTTACTAAGCTAACAGAAAATAAACAAACCAAGCCCAAAATTCAACCTCCTTATTTTTTATTTTTGATGGGTCAGTTTTCTGCTGCATTAGCCATGAACCAGCATGTCAAGGAGCTGGGTGACTACCAGAGCTGAGGCAAAGGAAGGTGCAGAACAGTACAGCCGGGAGTAGGGACACACTCCTAAGAAGTGTAGGTGTGGCAAATTTTAAGGTTTCTGTTGTCTGATTTAACATTACAGATTCTCTCTTATTTATGCTACCAAAACTAAAAGAGATTTCAGGATGCCTGGCTCTTGGTACAGAAGGCAGCAAGGTTTGCAACAATGATAGGACAGCTCAATGTGTAGTCTTGTGCTTTCCCCTTTGGAAAGTTCTGACCTGATCCTCACCTACAGGCAGGATTTATTTAGCAAACATTTGCTACATTTTAATCAACTGTCAGCCATAGCCTGCATCCCACAGCAGGAACCCAGGCCAGGCAATATCTTGAATACAGGCACCAAGGCATAATATTTGGTTCAAGGTCCCATAGCAAGCAGCTTCCAATACTCGCAGTAGCTCGTTGCTGAGAAGACTGACTGCAAAGCCCTGTCCAAGCTGGAGTCACCAAAAACTGAAGGCTTCTGGCCCACATATGTCATGTTGTCCAAGTTAACAGCAGAGATGCAAACAGCTGAGGCCACATCACTACTGGCCTAAATGTAATGGCATCTCTTCAGCCTCAGATGATAGAACAGGGAGGCTGCTGTGAAAAAATCTAGAGTCACCAAGGAGTCCTCCAACAGATTAACAGATTACATAAATGCACTTTAAATTCAAGAGAGTCATCCACTCTTACAAATGAAGTGTCTCTTTCTGCTCCCTAGAATTGCCTGAGGTGTAGAGTAAGTTCACCTGTTCTTTAGCCAACAGCTAGAGCTCATCTAAACACTAGTGATTGCTTGGTGGTGTTGGCCCTCTCACAGCGCTGTCCTGCTCCAGTTGTATCAAATAGCTAGCAAAATAAGGCCCACCATGTATTTAAGCTGTTCAGAAGTGCTGGAAAGGACCAGAACAATTAATTGATCTTTGGAACACCACACAATGGTTGTAGTAAGGAAACTGTATCCTCACCACCACTGATGAGCTCCACAGCTCATCCAGCCATTCTCACAATATACCTCAAATATCTTGTTGCCATTGGTAAGACCGTGAACACTTCAGAGGGATTCTAGAGGACAACTGTGTGTGAAAGATTAGTCCTCTAGATCTCTAACAAGCTTCCCAGATTGAATCCAGGTTCTC
This sequence comes from Melanerpes formicivorus, assembly GCF_026170545.1. Classification (NCBI taxonomy): domain Eukaryota; kingdom Metazoa; phylum Chordata; class Aves; order Piciformes; family Picidae; genus Melanerpes; species Melanerpes formicivorus. The sequence continues at coordinate 11,852,402 of NW_027142374.1, forward strand.
TTGATCTAGAAATTCAGCCTGACATTAACTTGTCCTTGACCTCTTGCTAGTTTCACTAGACACTCGCTCAGCATTTGGGATGATTTCAGTCAAACAGGTGATTTGGGTTTATATCCTGTCCTTGCAGGATTTGTCCAATAGTGGTCAGGGCTCATGGTGCTTGCTGTTCTGGGTGTCTTGCTCATGGGTCACATCACCTACTAACAACTAGGAAGAGGCTAGTATGACTTCACATATTGACATTGCAAAGCATCTCAGTGAATTAGAAACGCACCAGTCACAAAAAATGACTAGGTCCCTCGATGCAATGACAACTTCAAAATGAGCTACCATGTCTGAAAAGCTTCCCAAACATACATGATCATTTCCACAAGGAATAAGTCCATTAGCTGGTTCACATTTTGGAGGGGCAGGTCAAATACACAGTGTGTTGCCAAGGCAGTTTCCTTACTGTGGTGCTTCTTGGGCTCTAATTCAGCAGCAGCATTGGGAGTAGCCACAGAAGATCTGGTCTGCAGTATACATGTACTATTGTACTACTTGAAGATGTGCTATTTCACCCCATCAGCCTTTGTTTTCCAGTGCTGGTATCTGAGTTTCCACTTTTCTATCTGCTCAACTGATGCAGGTATCAGAAAGCCACGAAAGTCAGGGTGGGGCAAATAACTGCAATGAGGTATTGGATATCAACAATCCTTTTGCCCTTTACCCAGCTTTGGAATACACTGAGTATGTGATTGTGTGGTTAAATTAGGTGCACCCATGGTCTCGTGCTCCTGACCACTCCACTGGGCAGTTCAAGGCAAGGAGTACAGGAGGCATCAGGAAATCTCACTGGAAGCCTGGGGCCATCTGCCTGCTGTCCTGCTCAGCTATGAAGTAATTTTCTGAGGCCTTCTAAGCTGCAGAGCACCATGAGTCACAGGCAAAACCAGAAGTCTCCCAGGAAGAAACGCACTTGGCTTTTCACAGGGTAAGGAAGCTCAGGAAAACATTTCTGATCCTAAGTTCTATCAGATGTGCAGCTTGGTTCCCATGAAAGGTTTTTTTAAGCAACCTCAGCATCCAAGGTCCAGATGCCAAAGGTATGCTCAAAGCCCTGGTAGAAATACCAGTGAGGGGGCTACCCACCTCTGTTGCTAGGGGTTAGCTACCAGGCAGGCATTGGCAGAAGGGTCCATTCCACCAGCCCCGTTTAGAATCCTTCCCCAAGGCTGGGACTGCACCAGGCTTCAATGGATTGCAGGCAGCTCCACAAAATGGTCCTAGCGTAGAGGCAGCAATCCTGGCACATCGTCAGATGTTCCTCACAGTGTATCAGACCATCCTGCCCTTAGCAAACCAGTTATTCCACTGGGGTTGGTAGGATGCAGCTTTAGCAGTATAATTCCAACTGTGTTTGGTGCTTCCACTTCTGCATGGATCACACCTCTTTACACCCCTGACCTACTGGCAAAATTCTCTGGTGAAGGTTTGACCCAAATGGAAAGGCTGATATAAATACATCTGCAGGGTTCTTCCAGCAATTGGGAATCAGGGCAGGGGGAAATCCCTCCTAGGAATCTAACAAAGCCAGGAAACCTTTTTAAGCACAACCAGCCTATCAGAGTGACAGAAATGACATTTAAGGTTGGATGGACAATAGTGACATGAAAAGTATTAAATGACCTGTTCATCTCAACAGCATATTCATTAGGCTAGTTAGGGGCCTGTTTCAAAAGCCTTCGGTTTGGACCTAGCTTCTCCCATCACTGACCTTCTGTGCTAACATGCAATAGAGACAGAGAGGCTTGGTTAACCCTTCTCTAACTGGCACAGTCAAAAGATGCTTGCAGAGGTTTGACTTACAAATGAGAGAGATCATCATTTTCTTTCTCTAAAAATTAAGAGTTTGGCCTCAGAAAAGATGAGGAGGGATCCCTCCGTATGAAATACTCCCAGTCTTACAACACGTGGGATTTCCATGCATGGATTTTCTGATGCCTAGCCTAAGGCTGAATTCCAAATCCTGTACCTACAGTAAAATATTTGTAATTGCTCACTGGGATCCCAGCCAGTGAGAATATTTTCATCTTTAACCTATGAAACAAAAAAAAAAAGAGTTATCTTAAATGCACGCCAAAAGTAGAAAATAAAATTAGCAATGGTGTTTAAGGAGCTTGTCAGCATGCAGGGTCAGGGAGGCAGAGGTTAATCTGATCCCAATTCAACCACAAGAAAGCTAATCTTCCAACAATTAAAATATTAGTCCAGATGAACAGGTGACCCCCCCTCAGATCCCCTAATGGGGTGGCACAGCCTGTTATCCCCAGTAGCCATATCCCATTAAGCTGACACCTCTGCAGGAGTAGGATACACTCCCAGTTGCACACACAAAATTAATTATTGTCAAATGCACTTCATGGGGACTGAGGTGAGAAATAGAAGTTAAAATAACTGACAGTCATATTAGGCAGCAATTCAAAACCTCCTTGCAGTGTAACTACAGGCAAGATAAACAGAAAGTCGTGGTTACCTTCACAGGTGGGCTCCCCACACTTCTTGTCATGTTGTCCCTACTCCTCATGGCTTTTTTTCTTCCTTTCTCTCCCTTTTTCCCATCCTGGTTTGCTTCCCTTCACACCTTAGCCCTGGCTCTTTCCCAGCACACACTGCCAAGCTGTCCAGGGGGTAGAGGCAGGCAGTTTGCCCCTGCACACCTGTTCCAAGAGATTTGCCACCTCAGTACAGCACCTCCTACACTACCAGACTCCTGGAAATTGCTTGCCTCCTGCATGCTGCCTCCTTTCATTCCCTGCTCATCTCTGCTCCCTCATCTAACACATCCTTCCTGCCATAACACACTTTCTTCAGGCGTCTCCTTCCATGCTCGGCTACCACAGGACCATCTGCTTCCAAGTATCTTCTTTTTTAGAAGCACTATCCCAAACCTTGTAAACTCCAAGTGACCTGGCACATGAGCAATGTGCAAAATTCAACTTCAGAAGGGTATTTCTGTGTATGTTTTCCATGCAAAGGATCACACTCAAATTAAAGGCACTGGGGGGAATACAAAATAAAAGGGTGCATTTATCTACCTACCCCACCAAGACAAAAACTGTATGTAGAAAGCCAGAACAACTGGACACAATCTCTGCAAGTTTCTCATAGCCTTCAGTGGAGATGGAATCTAAATGCAATTTTAAAGGAGAAGATTTTAAGTGTTTTGCTTCCACTTTAATTGGCAAGTAATCAAGACCACATTCAATGCAAAGCAAGTCCTCGCAATCACGCTGTGACAGCAGACCAAAAAACTCTATTAGGAATCTAATGCAATTACAACCCAACAGCAGTCCAGCAAAGGACTAGATATAAAGGCAGGCATGACCCCACATTAGAAAGAAACTGGTGATGGTATGGCTAAAGCGTAGTTCAGATACCATTCAAGTGACATAAACAAAAGCAATCAGAATGGTTGGTGCTGGGACAAGAAAGCTGCCACTGGATACTTACTTCACAGTCCTGAGATGTCTCTATATTCAGAGTTGATTTAAATCATCAAACAACAATTTTCAAACCCAAGAATACCCCTCCTGCACTCAGCCATACCTGAACACAAGTGTGCATCCTTTTCTCTTTAGCCACCCTGCCACTGTCCTCGGGATTAGGCCAGCACACGGCATGCAGACAGGATGATACGTCAGAACCACTTGCTTTCAAATGAATGAAAGAGAAGACTATCCACAAGAAGCATGATCTTAGTGGTACACTATCTCACAACATGCTTCTGAATGAAGCTTTAGGTCTGGCCATGGTTTGTAACTTTTAAAGACAGGCTGTCTGTCTCCAGATACCCATGTCACTGCCAAGACAGGGAGTGATGTACAAAGTCCTTGGCTAGAGAGGAGGAACAAGAAGTTTTCTCCACAGGAACCATGAACCAAGTGCTTGGTCTCACCTGTGCCTGGTCAGGGTGCTGGGCAATCATCTGTGGGAGCACATTGCACAGACCAGCTGTACTGGCTGGCATCTTAGTAGATTGAAGGTCTGAGTGTAAGAAAACAAGAAGAGTGTTGGATGATTCCAGCCTAGTGGGGGGAACATGCCACAAGAATAACAGGGCTTGAAGAGGTGCTAAAAACCTAATTGTCAGAAAAGACATAAACAATATAGGTCCTGCAAAGGCAGAGACTAAAGAAGGTGTTTTCTCGATCTGTGACCTGCACTATGCTGCTGGGACATAAGCTCTCCAAGCTGCCTAAAGCTATGAAATTAACACATTGCCCATGTGCACACGGACTCCCAAAAAGCAAGGGAAAAATTACAGACTGAAGTTACAAACATCTATCATTTAGGAGTATATTGAACTGGTTGGAAAAAAAACCCACTGGGGTGACACTGCACAAGATGATTCTTGGATTGTCTTCAAAGGGTTAAGTGGACCTTCAGTTAAAAAGGGAATGAAAAACACAAGCGCAGAAAAGCCCTCAAAGTCCTGTAAGCTTCCCCTCCTCTCCCCCACGACCTCTCTGTCCCCTGTGCATTTTCTTCTTCTAATAAATCTGCTCAGAAAATATCGTTTCCTTTTTGGTACCACTTTGGTGCCATCACTTCACCATAGCAACAGACAGCAAACAGCAGCTTGAACAACTGGAAGTTGCTGGCTGACTCAGGTAGGCTCTCCTGCAGCAGCAGGCTTGAGTGACTCTGCTTTTGGAAAACGATCAGTTGCATAATTCCAGATTAAATTCCACTAAAAGGGAATATACACAATTAACTAAATGCCACCAATTAAACTATCAAGAAGGCAGGAATATTTTCAGTCAGTGCACTTTGTGTGCAGCTACACTGTAATCAAGGTATGACAGCAGCTCCTGTAGGCACACCAAGCTGCTTTTAAAGTAACTACCTCAAGTTCTGGTGACAGACATGGACAACAAATCCCACTGGGGGCAGCTGGGTCCATCACAGGCAGCTCCCCTGCTGCCTGTGCTGGCATGAGCCAAACTGTCAGCAGTGCCCAAGCTACTAGAGCCTGGGGGTGAGATTTTGTGAAAGACCAAAAGCCTAGGTCACTCTTAAGCAATGCTCAGCAGTGAGGATGGATCTGAGCTAAGACACAATAATACAAATCGATGATCTTTGAGGTCTCTTCCAGCCTTAGTGATACTGTGAAATTGAAGCAGATGAGGCTCAATCCTGCTGCTAGACCACGGAGGTATTACACTCAGCAGGGCAGCTGGGTTCTAAAGTAGTCAACAGGAAGAAGCAGCAGTGAAGGAGAGGAAGTGGGGTGTTGCAACACACGTCTGGGACTTGCACAAGTATCTTTACATTACTGAAAGGCACAGGAGAATCGTAGACTGAGACAAGGTATCCAGCTCAGGTTGCTGCCACCAGGTGCTTACATCTACTCTTGATGATGTGAAAGGAACAACTAATTTGGGGGGGGAAGTGTAGTAATAAAGCATGTAGATTTCTGCCAAGTATTCCAGAATCGAATTATTCTTCTTGCTTTAGATTCCATTGAACATCTGCTTTGTTAACATATTTAATCCCTGTTTTGCATAGGAGGGTAGGAACAAGTGAGTAGCAACTACATTTACAGTGAAACTGGTTTTAAAATTGTATAATTGATGTGTGCACATATTCTTTCCAGAGACACACAAACGGATACATACACAAGAAACGCTTTACAGTTAAAGGAAGGTGAATTTACCTTACCCCCCCCCAAAAAAAAAAAACACCCCTGCAACCATTTCATTTTTCTTTTAGGCTTCTTAACCCATTTAATATTTAAAAGACATTGTCTGTTGAGATCAGGGTGTGTATAATATATTTATCATCAAAGATTCCACTGAAGTCAATTAACTATTTTTTTTTTGTTTTGTTTAATTACAACTTCTCCTATCAAGACAAAGGTGTTTTGAGAAAACTCTCCCCCAAATGTCTCAGCTTTGTGCTTTTCCCCAACTAAAAATAGATGCCTTTCAAAGAAAAACGGCTTCAATCACAAAAGAAAAGACAAACACGCTGAAAAGATTAAACCAAAATGAAAACTCAAGAAAACCTGCCAAACTTCCTTCCCTGTATCATCAGAGGCAGCACATTTTCAGGATGTCAGCAGCAGCCCACCGTCTCTGGCATTTTAAAGCATTCCCCCCAAAATTCAGACCCTGCACAGCCTTTGCTGCTCTTTTAATTTATAAGCTAGTGCCCAAATCCTGACCTCCAGTCACAACCCCCGAGTTCACTGGAATTTCATCGACTAAATACAGGACAGAATGAAACTTTTTGTAACTGAGGCATTATTGACCCACAGTACGTTAGCTGGTGGAAGATGTTGGGGGTTTTTTTCTTACCACTGCATGAGACACAAAGTCAGGAACTAAAAATATTATTCTTTTTTTCAGAATCCCATTTTCCTGTGGGGTGGGGGGAAGAAAAAGAAAAGAAAGGTAATTATAGGGAAATGGCAAAGTTATTTGGTCTAGCTGTGAACATGGCAACTGTGATCTCGGGGTCGTCTTGTGCTCTTTCCATCAGCTCATTTGTTTTCCCTGTGGCTGCTTGTGTATATACAATTGTCTCCGGTTATCATATGCTGAGCATGATTGTTCCACACTCAGATTTATTCCCAGCATGAAAATTATTTGAAAATGGGTGGAATGAGGGGGAGAAACACAGCCATCATTTGAGGAACTCACACACTAGAGTGCTCAAGAGCTTCCTTTTAGATGTGCCTTTCCTGCCAAGAGAAGGCATTGTTCCAGTGACAGCCAAGAGGCGTGTGTTACAACAGGAAAATCTTATGGGAGGCAAAATTTAAATCTCAATCACAGGTGAAAAATCAAGGCAGCAGAGGAGGGTATGTATTGCTCTTTTCTCCCTGCCTCCTAGAGAAAGTTGTGACTGCCTTGTTCTTACTGACGTGATTCTGCAAGATAGCCAAAGCCCAGAGCAAGGTAGCTAAGCGCACTCCCAAGCGCTGCATCTTTTCTTAGCACAATGTAGTTTTAGAATAGAATAAACCAGGTTGGAAGAGACCCTCAAGATCATTGTGTCCAACCTATCATCCAACACCACCTGAGCTCTGTGCAGAGCAGGAGAGCGGTGACACTGTAGTCACTGGTTAGCTTCAGTGCACCAAGCCCTGTCTGTACTCCACCAGCTTGGGTCCCTGGTCCTGTCAGGTCTGCAACTCAAGGCCAACTATGACCCATCTGACCAACTGCTTGTCTCTCAGCTCTTCCACACCACTCAGAAGAAGCAGTGTCTGCATCTGTAGCAGGTGTAGGAAGTGGAAGAGGTCACCCCTTCTACCAGGGCATCAGCTGATGGGGCCTTTCCAGCCCTAAGCTCATAAAAGACCTCCTCTGCCAGCACAGCTGAGCCTACATCAGTCCTTACCAGTCAATTCCACCAAAGGAGAAGTGCAGCTTCCTTATACTCCAAACTGATGTGGCAACACTGGCAGGATTTTGCAGTGTGGCTCAAGTGCCAGCATCACTTGTACACCAGTTATGGTTTCCACAGAGGAGCACAGTGCTAACACCTGCACTCAGGCAATTATTCGAGTCGTGCCTGATGACAATTTAAGACAAACATGTCAAGCCTGTGCAGATCCAGAGAGAACTCAGGTGGGGTTTCTCCACACACAGACCACTGTAATTCTGAATGGCAGATCACACTCCTCAGCTTCTTCTACTCCCAGCTACTCAGCATTTCTCCCCTGTTGTAGTAATTCTGGCAACAGCGCTCACTACTACTCATCCTCTTTGGATAATCACACCCTGAAGAGTACCTCTTGCAGCCAAATGTTTTACAGTGAAATCTGAGAAGGTCTGAACAATCCTAAGAGCGGGTCAGCAGCGGCACTCCCACAATTATTATATACAAGGTAAACGTGCTCCTGCCCGCTCTCCATTGAAATTTATAGTGATTGATTCCATACAGTAACACAGTAAGCAGAAAAATCTCACAGCCTTCATTTAAGAGGTTTCCAGTTAATAAAAAAAATGCCACGGGTTGTGTGCTGGCCCCCAGCCTGTCAGCTCCCTGTGCAGGAAGGGGACTCGGCTCCCTTTGCTAGGCTCACATAAAATGCCGGGTGATATACGGCTCCGCTCCGCCAGCGGCGTGGCTGCAGCACAAGCCAGAGGAACTCAGGCTGCGGGTCCTAAGGAAACCTCCTCTGCAAGCCCAGGCTGGAAGGCCCAAGGCAGAAATCACCCATGGCCTCATGCAGACTGCTTTTCCAGTGACACTCCAGCATCTGTGGGGAGGGTTTGGCGATGCACCGTTTCCCAGGTACAAGCAGCATGGAGTTGAGTCCCTGATTAATTTGGTATGCAGCATACCTGACTGCATGCAACAAAAGCTGGCATCTGTCAGATGTGGCCAGGATCACTGGAGTTATTTTTTCCACAAGGAATACAGACCTTAAGAAGGTTTTTAAACTTTCCCCAGACACTAAAGGTGGCCCTGTTGCTCTGAATTCAGACTGCAGAGAAGACAGCTCTTCACCTGTGAGATTTTAATTGCAGTAGCTGTACAAGTAACTCAAGAAAATTTACCTGGGGTCCAATCCTGACTCTTACTGAAGCCAAAGGCCAAGATTCTGCACAAGGGATATCATTGCATTGGTGTGGGATGATTCATTCCAGCCAAGAGCACACACCCTATGAAGGAAGAAAGAATCTCCCCTATTTCCCCCATCCATTTCCTCCTTAAAATAAATAAACAAACGAATGCATCGCTGCCTGAGCCTTGAGCCTACACAGCCCACACCACTGGCAGGTCCCCACTGCTCCCTGGCAAGGCCCCTCTTCCCCAGAGCTCTCAGACACAGCACACTGTGACCTGTCACCCTCAGGTCTGGTGCAGCCTTTTCCCCTTGCGCACCCATACAGGTTATATTGCCTGTCCCCTCAGCTGCTGGAATTTCACAGCAAGGAATGGATGCCAGTGTTCTCTCTAGAGGGGGAAGAGTCACCAGCCGTGCAACACCCAGCAACAGATCCCAGCTCCTGGCATAGTCAGTCATGGCCAGTGTCTACCTGCCAATCACTGTGTTAATGCATTTCAGGACTCATCCCACGTTTAGAGAAATTCTCCTGTCTGCGCAAGAGGACACCAGCATCTCTCAAGACAGACTGGTGAGCCAGTGGTGAATCCGAGCGCAGGACAGGGTTTGTAAAACTGCATTTGTAAATCCCTCAGTGGGAGAAGTCATGGTCCCCCCTCCCCCTGCTCACAGGATCTCTAGCGCCAGGGGCTTTACACTCCAGTGGCACACTCCCAGTGTGCCTTGCACATCTGCTGAACTAAGGAAAAACTGGACACTGCAGAGCTGTGATTTATACGACCAGGGTAAGGCGCTGCTGGAGAGGTGCCTCCCTGCTGCAGGAGGAACATGCACTCACTTCTCTTTCTCTCCTCGTGCATCCTGCCCTTGTGATTACCACACAGTTGCAGAGGGGAAGCTTGTTATGAGACCGTCGCATCTCCTCGTCCTTTTGCAGCATCCACAAACCCCAAGGCGTGCAGCTACTGGGCTAGGCAAAGGCTCCAGACAGAAGAAAGGCCCAGGCAGCTGCGCCAGCTCTGCCACACGAGACCCCCAGACCTCAGTGCTTTAGAGGCAGCAAAGCACTTTCACAAGTGCTGAGTGCTTGAAGAGCTCCACCAGAACTGGCCAGGTAGCTTGGCTGCAAGAAGAGTTAACTCAGTGGAAGAAGGCAGAGGAATAAAAGGACTTCCTTTCTTTGTCAGGCAACAGGTCACACATGCATGCAGACAGATCCCAAAGCCTGTCTCCACTCTTACATTTCCTCTCTTCCTTTCCCTGATGCTTTCCTGACACATCTTCTTGTGCACTTTGCTCAGCTTTCGAAGTAACACTCCTCCCTGCTTGTTCTCCTTCCCACTCCTTGTCACTGGAGTCCTGCTGCTGTCATCACACTCCCATCAGACTTCTCCTTTCAACTGTGCGTTTCCACGCTGTCTCTCCCAACTGTCACATACGCTTCTGGTTCAAACATCTGTTCCTCCCCCTCCCAGGGAAGTTACTCCAAAGCATGCTGCTTTTTGTCTGAATGGCAGGAAGGATAGATGTGATTGTACACGTGGCACTACACAGCGAGCCGTGCTGCCGAGTGGAAGGCTCCTCTTCTGTGGTTTGGGCACATCAATTCCCAGGGCTACAGGCTCAATCCCTCCTTATTCTGCCAGGCTGAAGAGTGAGATGCCTGCTTCTTGCACCCTACAGCCTAGCTGCCAAGAGCTAACAGCCTCTGCTCTGCAGGGAAGCCAAGGAGAGGAATACTTGCTACCTGGCACAGAAGGAAGGTCTGCACAATCATTTGCTGTATGGGGTAAACAGATGCCCCTGCAAGAATGACCCAACTCAGTGGTGGTACAAGGAGGCCATGTGTTTCACAGTGCCAGCAAAAGGCTGGCCATTTGCAGGAGTAATGTGACTACCCAGTGCCTAATAGCTGGCATTGCCCACTGGCCTCAAAGAGCTTGTGCCATTGTGTGGTGAGATTCAGGCCAGTGCTGAATAGAGCTGTAGGGGTTAACCCAGGCAGCATGTCCAGCAAGATGTCCTGCACAGTCTGCTCAGAGGCAGACCGTGTTGCCAGGTGTCTGCAGACCACCACAGCCCCACTGCCTGGTGCCCAGCTCTGCTAGCAGCCCTTGAACTGTCACAGAATCATATGATGGTAAGGGACCTTCAGAGATCATTGAGTCCAACCCCACTGCCAAAGCAGGATCACCTAGGACAGATCATCCAGGAATGCATCTAGTCAGGTCCTTAAAGTCTCTAGAGAAGACTCCACAATCTTTCTGAGCAGCCTGTTCCAGTGCTCTGTCCAACCTCACTGACACCATGGGGAGGCTGGAGAGTGATCATGGGGGGAAGAAAAGCAGTCTCTGGCCTCCTCATTTTTCTGCCCCCATGCATTGGGTACAGGAGCCACATGCATTAGTGGTGTGCTTGGACAGCATGTCTCCATGCTGGGACAGACAGAATCCCCAGATCGAGTTCTGTGTAAAACAGCAGGCTGTAAAATGACATCCCAGTCCTTAGGTTCTTCTATCCTTCTCCAGAGCATTTGCTGTTACTCAGCAGAGACAGCAACTGGACCTGTGAAGGGTTTCACACTTCACCTAGTGATCCTCTGTTTCTAGGCAGCGGGAGGACTGCAAGCCCATGCTATATAACCACCATCACACCAGGAATGTCTCCTTCAACACTTCAGCTCAGCCATCCCCACAGGCTGGGTATCAGTTCCCAGCACGTTCTCATTCACCAGGCACACTGCATGTGAGTGCCCAAGGCGGCTCCCTATGCACAGCAAACCTTTGAACAAACAGTGCAGCTGGTCACAAGCCCCTCGAGTTAACGCAGGTGAAGTGGTTGGTTCCTCTACTGGTGTGGTCACTCAGAGTCTTTCTTATCATAGAGAAAATTGGTCTTTCATGGGTTTTCAGGCACACCCCCAAACCAGGTGTCAGATCTTAGAAAAGAAGGTTCAGAAGGTTTTTGTTTCGGTTGCTAAGTTCTGCAGCCCCAGTGAAGAAACTGAAATGTAGTTTCTACTCTATTCCCTTTTCAGCTGCTTCTAGGTTGTTCAAACAGATTCCTACTCAGGGTGAAATGTTCACTGCTTGGTCTCAGCTCAGAGATGATTTCTTTTATTTCCCCCTGCAGGAACTGTGAGCAAAATACTAAATGCAGTAGATTTGGAGTTTGGGGAGCACAAGCAATCAGATATTTCCCCCTCGTTCCCTCTGATACCATATGTTCCAATTGGAAATTTTACACTTGCATACTGGTAACTCATAAATGGTGGAGATGATAGACTTCAAATGTTCTCATTGAGAGGCAGAAAACAAACCCAAATTTAACAAAATAATTGGTTCAATACTGTTAAGATGAGTTTAAAGAATTCTGATAATGCTTTTCCCTTCCCCGGTGTCCCAGGAGGGACAAGTACACACATTTTATTTTAATCTATGTGCCATAATTTTAAGGATAGCTGACACAAGGTGGGCTTTGTTAAGAGGTATCTATTTGCTTTGAAATCTAAAGAAGTTCAGCACTTACAGGCTGCCAGAAATATTCATGGAACTTTTGAGCTCTGCTGTCAAAACCACCAGAAGTCTGTAAGCTGAACAGCTCCCGTTCAATGCATTTTTGTGCTCCATTGCAAACGCTACAGTGGGGTTGCTTGGACCTATATTCCCCTCAACCCCAAATTCACTTAAAACTAGAGAACCTCAGTGGTATGTTTGGAAACCCAGCCTTCCTCACCCACAGTGTCAGCTAGGTCACCTTACATGTCACACACACGGGATTCTTTTACTTCAGTCAGCCCTGCGAACCCCACACGAGCTTTGGATAACCTATTCATGCTCTACATGTTGGTATATAAATGCATTAGTTATAAGACACCATGAACTTTAAGCACAGGTACTTTCTGATCACAACAGCTCAATCATTAGCAAAGTCACCTATGCATGTAGGGGGTTATATACATTCGCTTTTCTAGGGGCAGGTTGCTACTAAGGGAATGTAGGGAGGCAATATCCCTTGGTACCCTTCTCCCATTACCACTGCATGGCACAGATGTCCTTTTCTATGTGGCTTAGGAGTCGCTGAACAGCTTCTTTCACTCCATCCATTGTCCTGTTTATGGCCAAAAGAGTCACTACTGACAACTCACATGTATTGAGATCACTACCAAACCAGACTAGCACATTGTGGCATAATGAAACAGCACACCAAATCACCCTGTTTGGGCAAGGAAATCTCACAACCTGAAACTCACCAAACACAGGGGCTGGCAGACCATTGAAGAAGCAGATGATGGCTCTCTTCCCATCCTGCTGACCAAACTGACCTAGTGGCCACCTGGAACACAGCAAGAGACGAAACCTCTTTGGCAAGCAGCTCCCAGCCTGTTCTCTGCCTCCACAGCATCTGGCATGAGCTAGTTTCACATCTAGTGCTCTTGCTCACTTTGATATCTCAGATAGTTGTGTACCTTAATGATTCATGATTGTTACTCAAGTCCCACCTGCAAGCAAGGAAGCCTCCACACCAGCCTGCTAACCTTATGGGGTAGCTGTGGGCTCACTTCCTCAGCCTCCTGGGAGCTACTTCGTTACACCAATCTCACAGCATGGTGATTCTATTAAGTGCTATGGAAGTAATCTTGATTTATGCCAGTGGGAGGGAAAGAATAATCAAGTCCTGTGTCCTCACCTTCTGAGCTACTAGTACTGCTCTGATCTTCTTCATACTTTGAAGTGCTTTATTCCAGTCAGGTTGGTAGAATTACTTTGCTTCTGTATCCTTAAGCTCTGGTCATTCTTTGCCGTAATTCCTTGCAGCAGCTCCTGGAAAGGTGTTTTTCTCCCTCCACTCCCCACAATAAATGAGTTTGTCACTTCAAATATACTGCCAATGTGTTACATGTCCCACAGTGTTTGTGGTTATATCAGAAGTGTTTGTTTATAGCACCATAATTCAGCAATATCTTGATTACAGGAGAGACGGTGTTGTAACTCACTGTGGCTAGGGAGAATATTATTTTTCTTTTCCTTTAATATAAAATGTTGATTTTCAGTCAATACACTGAAAGAAAAAAGTGCATTTGTTGCCCTAGTAACCAGCTGCCTCGTAAACAATAAGATGTTAGGAGCACAAGGTGTTAATTGTTCTAAGTGATGCTTACGGTCAGGGATAAAAGCTAGAAAGGAAGAGATCATAAGAAACATCTGGGAAGATACAGGCAGCTGTTCTCTGCTTGGAGGAAGCCTAGACAAAAGCAAAGGGAGACACAAGGCAGTAAGTAACACGGCCACCAGAGGAGCAGAATGAAGTGAATTGTGGCCATGTGTGAAAGCACCCCTGAGCAAAGCCTCCAAAAGCACAACATGCTTCTGGGAGCCTGACAGGGTTTTACCAAGCACACTCCAAGTTCAGCATCTCCACCCCCAGATGTAGTAGCTTTTCTGCTGCTGCTTATTCCCTCCTGCTGACCAGACTCGTATCCATTTCCCCTTCTGCTCCTTGGCCTGGAGTTTCTGTGTGCTGTGCTCCAGAAGCCTCCTTCCCATGTGCTGTTTATCCAGCATGAACTGAGGCCTGTCTTGGAGCAGGTGCCACCTCCCTGCAGAGTATTTCCACCACTGGCACAGGCCAGGCTGGAGCCCCCTCCCTGTCACATACCTGCCCATGGTGCAACACAACTTCATTGCCCTGTAGAGCAGCAATTCCTTTCAGGGTCTTGGCATAGCACACCACACCACATCTCCATGGCTGCTCCTGTCCCAGTCATGCAGACTGCTGAGAAGTGAGAGCAGCTGATGGCCTGGAGGGCAGACTGGACTCCAGAAAGCACCTGGGTTTCTGCTCCAGCATTCTACCAGACTGATCCTGTCAACCCCAGTGGGCTGCATGCTGGGGCTGGGTGAGCAGCACCAGAAGGGCTCCTTCTGCAAGAGGCCTCTAAGGGAGAAAGACTGCATGAGAGCTCCTCTCCCATGTCTCTCTAAGATGAAAGCAAGCTGGCGAGACAGCAGTCTCATGCTCTGCGGCATCTGCCACCTCTCACCTCCCTCCCCCACTCCCAGACCCTGCAAACTGGAGAGGAAACATGAATACTGCCAGATCTGGAAGAAAGTTTTCTACTTGAGCCCTTTTCTAGGTGCTCACTTAACCTTGCCAGCATCTTCATTCCCTTAGGAAATAAAGGCAAGGAGCACAAAACCAGCAGTGTAGTTGTAAACTAAGCCCCTCCCAGGGGCAGGGTTATGCTAATCAGAGTCTGTCCCAGCATGGTACATGGATTATGTGTACACTGTAGTGACATATGGTGAGGAAGGCTTATGTTCCTCACACTGCTGCCCTCTGGCAGGCATGGCTGGAGGGTTTCATGCCACATGTTAGCCATGGGCACTCAGAAGGAGAGAAGAAAGGCCAAGCTTCTGCTTTGACCTGAAGAGGAAAAGGCTGGGACATCAGGATTGGTGTACCCTTGGACTCCAGTTTCCAGTGGTATGTTCTTGATGTCTCATTAACTTCTGGGGGGAGATTTTTTTTTCCCCCTGTTGTTTTTGTTTACTAACTATTGGTGTTTATACTTGGTAATAAAGCCATATAGCGCAGTAACCTACACCACAAAGCCCTGTATGCAATCTAATGATGCATCACACTGGTGATGAAGACTACATCTAGCTACACAAACTTCATATAAAATTAGAGCTTTATTTTCTTTCTCTTGCTCCCCCTGGTACAGTTGCTTGTGATAATGCAGCCATCTCCATCTCAGCACAGCCTAACATACACCTCTGCCACTGACCAAGGCTGGGGTGTCTGCCATGCATCCTTTTTTACACTAAGAAAACAGAGTTTGAGTGAATAAAGCTGAAAACCAGAGAATTTCTTCAAATGGAGACTGCCTGGGCAGCACTTCACATAACAAAGCTGCATTTAAACTGAAGTCTGTGGGTAAGACTGAAAAATAAAGACGAACGAGTTTGGTTGGGTAATTAGATAATAAAATTGAAGGCTCTGGAATTTAGCCCAGGAATATAATCCAGTATATGTGGCTGGCTAGTCTGCTCCCTCTCCCACTGCTAACAGCACTATCTTAACCTAGCAAGGAAAGCTGTACTTCACATGGAGTCCAAAGAGAGAAATGTGCTCAGGTAGCACAGCCCATGTACTAGCACAGAATCAGTCCCGCCATCTGTCAGTCTCCAGCAGCTGGTTTGCTCCCCATGTGAGAGGCAGGGCTGCAGAGGGGTGCTGCAGGACTTGAGGTGGGCTTGCCTGCTGCTATAGCAGTACCCATAGCTCTGCACAGCAGAATAGACCCCATCCCAGGGAGTGTTTACAGGAGGCTCTGTGTTTAGTAGGAACACAAGGCAGGTGTTTAGGAGCAGCAATCTGGCTGATGGCTTGGGAGCTTCACAGAGCTCATTTGGGCACAGTGCAAGTCTTCCCATGGGTAGGCATGAGGAATACCTCTGCTCATAGCCCACTGGAGTAAAGCTTGCTCAGGCTCAGAGAGATGTTTGGGCAGAGCTAAAGCTAATTCTCCTACATACCTCACTCTGCCAATAGATACCAATGTGGCTATGTAAAGAGCGGCGTCTAAGCGTAGAAGGGGCAGTACGGACAATCTGAAAGGAAAACTCAGAGTGGCTTTTGCTTTCTGGAGTGACTGTTTTCCTACATTTGGCTTTCAAATTGCTGCAGAACTGAAAAGCAAAGTAGAGGCAAGTTCTCTTTAACTTGGAAAATCCTTCAAAAATAAAGCAAAGCCGTTTTGAAAGGCAGACTTTGTCAGCTGCCCTATTTTTAGGATTGACTCCTACAGGTTCTTCCTTCAGTGATAGCAGTTTTGCCTGAGCAATGACTAGGGACTGCAGAATTTAGGCTTTTAATAAAGCAATTGTGTAATTAAAAATAAATGGGTCTCTAGTGTCACTATTTAAAAGAAAAGAAAACTTAGATCAAATAAGGCATTTCTTTCTTTTTGGTTTAGTCTGCTTGGATCATGCAGAGCTTTAATGACGCAGTCACAAATGTTGTATTTAAAAGGCCTCTTAGTTGCTGAGAGCAGCCCCAGGAGAGGGCTATTAACTGGCCAAATTAGGCTATTTATTTTTGTGAGTTTTGCAAGTTTGAAAAAGAGAGGCACATTTTCACTTAGGAGAGTGATATTTCAAATAGGTCACAGGAAACTCTGGCAGGCAGGGAGCAAAGCAGAGCGTCAGTAGGAAAACATTAACCAGAGACATTTTGCAAGTGCAAGTCGACATTTGGGTTCCTAATGGCTTCTGAAGTCCATTCAAAAATCTTTCAGTGTATGTAAAACAGGGGCAAGGCACCGCAGCTGTGCAGGAGCCCTGGCCTAATCCTGAAAGCCTTTAAAACGGCAGAGCTATGCCTGCGGGTGCTGCTTCGAGAGAACTCGGCGCTGTCAGCACTGCTGACAAGCTCAGCAGTAAGTGTTTGAAGGAGGTGGACTCTGCCTGTTAGTTAGGAGATAGCTGATGCTTGCACAGATGGCCAGTCAGTCCTGAAATCTCACTGCACTTTTCCCTCCTCCAGCTTTGCTTTTGATTCTTCAGATAATCAATGAACTTAATTTTCCTCTTACATAATCACAGCCTGGAACAAATCAAGAGCGACTTCAGTAAATCCCACAAAGCAAGATGCAGGCACACCTTAAGAACCAGGCCAAGTACTTTTTACATGCGAGGCTGGCTGGAAAGGGTCCCTACATACCACCTCAATGGGCATGGCACGTGGTGGCCATTAGCACACCACTGCCTCCTTTTCACATTTGCAAACAGAACCAATTAACTTAAAAGTCCACTCAGGAATGACTCACATGAAGTTACTTTGAAGGATGCCCCACCTGCCGTTAACTTCAGCAGCTCAGGAGCAAAAGAAGCCTCTGGGTCCTGTCCCTCCTCCAGCAGGGCTAGGGTCCCTTGAGCTGCTCCTACGCAGGTGACCTGAGTACCACTGCATCGATATGTGATGGAAATGCTTTGCAGGACCAGGACCAAAAAGAGACAACAAATTCTAGAAGAAGATACTAAAAAGCAGTGTTCCTAGAAAGTGGTGTCTAACTGGTTCCTCTTGATGGACTGCAAATCGATTAGTCATACAAGTCATAAAACCAGAGAAGGTTAGAGGAAAACTAATCACAACCTATTACAGCAATCTTTCTCCTCTCCAAGGCTTTTTTTTCTGATATAAACCAGTTAATCGAGGACTTAGAGGATTGGTATTATCTGAGACTGTGACTGGCCCATCAAGTGCTTTGGTCAGTGAACAAATCTCTCTCAAATTTGGACAAATCTCTATCAAAACAAATTTCTGTGATGGTGGTGGGCTGGGCTGGCAGAACCACACTCTCCTCCTTCAGCTGGGGAACCAGGTGGAGTTGCAGGTGCTTTGTGCCCAGCATTCCCATGGGATTTCAGGTTTTTACAGCACACACAACTTAATGTTTTATTGCATCAGAATGTGAGAGCTGGTGTTGGAAGAAAGGGAACTGAAACAGAAACACAGAGTATGCAACTTCACCAAAAACCTTGACAGCTGACGCACAAAACATCAAACAGACCTTATCTCTAGTTTTTCTTCTTCCCATAGTTATTGTGCTCTGTCCTACTAACATAAACCAACCACCCCACCGCACAGAGAGCCCAGCTAAAACTAGGAGGGATTTCTGGCATGGTGAGGCCATGGTCTGGACTGTGAACACCACTGTACACTCAGCAAGAGAAAACTAGGGACAGAGGGAGTCCCTCCAGCCATGCCGTGGAAGAAACTCCTGCTCCAGCCTGTGTCACTGGCAGCATGTGACAAGGCAGGTGTTAAAGCTCACACTGTTGTGCAGAGGAGAGGAGGGAATTTATAGGGACAGGGAAAGGACAAACATGTTGCTTGTCCATTTGGCATGAAAAGAGCTATAAATATTGTGATAATTGTCTCCAGAAACCTAGGGCAACCTCTGCCCTGACTTGCAACCACATGCTGTCCCTTTGGACTTTACTGAAGCTTTTCAGGTTACAAGTCACCAGCTCAGCTGGCTCAATTGTCAATATACCCTAAAAATACCATAGCAAAAGCATCCCTTTCCAAGGAGATGTGGAGCCTGCTTCTCTGCCTCAGACAAACCTGATGAAGCTCTAGTATCACTCATCATCCAGTTGTACAGTGCTATTCTCCAGCTGGACCTTGTGTCTGCTCCAGTGTGGTAATGCCTCCAGATCTACTCTGTGTATTAGCTTAGCTCAGCAATATTTATTTAGCAGATAAAACTTTCATGCCACTCCCGTAGAAATAGTTTGCAATATATTAACAGGGCCATAATATTAGTCAAAAGCATTTATCTGAGTGCCCTCAAACATTTGGTGTAAAAGAAGTAGCAGATGCCAGAGGTCACAAAGCAAATTAAGTCCCTATGAGAAGTTAACCATTGGATAAAGAAAAATATAGAAGATGATCTGAGGGTACTTTAAACCACTCTTTCCTCCAGAACTTTGCAGCTCACAGCATGCTGTCCATAATGCACTCCAGGTTACTGCTTGAGACAGCTAAATATGGGTCCAAGTCCATTAAGAAATAAAGAAATAGTTTGTCTTTTTCTCATCAATAGGTACTATGTAAACCATGCCAACATGCAGTCTCAGGACAAAGAAGTGTTTCTTGACCCATGCACCTGCATCAACATCTCACTGCTTACCTGGCCAAGATGAGCCTCTCAAGAAGACCTGCATGGATTTGGGTCTCTCTTGCTTTCCCTAAATTTTCAGCTCTCCACCAAGGCACTGGGGCACCTTCTTCCACTGCTGCCCTTCTGGGAAGGCAGTGGCCCTCAGCCAACACCAGTCACAGAATGGCTTCTGCTGACCCTGCCACCACGCAGGGGTGCAAGAGGGGAGGCCCTTCTGGGAGCCAGGTTCCCTTCCCCAGCCAAGGGAAAAGATGTTCTTCACAGCGGTGTGGGGCTGGCAATGCCCACTGCAGAAACCTCTCCTTGGCCTGTTTTCTTTTTGTCTCTGTTTCCCCATTCAGGAAAAAGCTTCTGTCACAACAGCTGCTGATTCATTTTCTGACTTGGTGCCGAGCGCGCCAGACATAACATTCGTTTGCTGCCAGAGTGGTAAAAACAATGACTTACCAGCTCATTTTTCTTCAGTTGATTATGTTTGGGGGGGAGGGAGAGGAGAAAGGAGCTTTAATTAAAATTAGATAAGGAGAAGAATAAATCCACTGAGATGCAAAGAAAAATGTTCTGCAAGGCAGGAAAGGGGAGAGCATCTGAGGCAGGGTGGGAATACTCCTGACCAAACAAAGAAAAACAAGAGAGTCCGTGGTCAGTGTGAGAGACTTTGTGGCCCTTTGCTGCCCTTCACCAGTTTTGGTTTTTATACACTTTCCACCTTTCAGGTGCCAACGGCTTCCCAAACCAGTGTCTCCCAGATCCCACATGATGCTTTCTGGACTGAGAGGTGAACCACCCAAAGACAGCTCCAATAAGGGCAGTACAAGTAATCTGATCTTCGGTCCTTCACACCTTTCTTTCCTGACTCCTTTCTGGGATGAAGTAGTCCCACCATCAACATTTATTTGCTTCTTACTAACATTTTTTCTACTATTTGCTTCTGACTAACAATTTACCCCCTAGATAGAATCTACATCTAACTCACATTCTGAAGATGCTGAGGACAGTGGTGATTGAACTAGGATTTTGGCTCGCTTGTTAGACATTAGAGACAAAACAGCCAAGTCTGGACTTGATGAGTGAAGTCTGGACTGGTAGATTGTCCAGAATTTTTCTCAGTATTTGACAGGGTGCTTTGCACACATGAGAATTAAGCTAATCCATATTCCCTGACCTCAGTCGTATACCACAGGTCATGTTTTGAAATAGCTCACCAAGTCACTAACTTTCATGGCAAATATTCAAGAGAAGCTTACATGCCAAGAAAACAATGGCACAAGTGGCCTGAACACTCTAGTGTCCTGCTGATGTTTAGCAACAAATGATTTCCTAACAGACTGGCCTATCCACAACCACCACAGAGAAAGCAGGACCCTGGCCCAGTCTGCTGGCCAGTATAGACCAAGAACCACATTAATTCACATATTTAAGTTCTCTAATCTTTCTGATAGGAGTTAGTGTAGCAGCACAGTAAAGTGCTGATGCTTGACCTGAAGTCTTTGGTTCCACTGTCTTCAAACAATGGCCAAAGCAAGCTGCTGTCCTCCTCCAAGTGTTTCATTCTCATCAGGTTTGTTTCAGTTCTTATTTGACAGAAATGGAAGTCAATCAGTGCAAGAAAATGTAGAAGAGTCACAGTAGCCAGCACAAGAGTGAGGACCAGCTACTGAAGAGCCTTCCAAAGCCACTGTCCCAACACTACTGTTATCATTGAGTCTGATGCTAAAGAAGAGGCTAAGTCTTGAAGAGCACCAGAGGCTGTGCAAGAAGATTTTTAAAAGGAGCAGTCATTCCACAGGTCCCCAGCTGTGTGGTCAGATAATATGAACTAAACCAATGATTCATCAAAGACTGCTTATCTAATGTGAGGTAATCAAACATATGAGGAGGAAATGCCTTACCTGTATACTTAGGAAGTCCTTGCATTCTTTGCATTAAATGGTTGTTTGCTCTCTCTACTTGAGAGGAATATGAAGAATGGCTATTTGGAATGCAAAACTCAAGATCAAGAGGTCATTCTTGTTCACCAGATGAAATGAAACAGAAACTAGAGAATGTCTTAAGCAAAAATGGAGGATTTTCAAGAACACCCAACGAGGTGCACACAGTTACCACTACCAAACCACCAGAATAGCTGTCCACCTTCTTGGAATATTTTTAGAAATCCACCTCATTATGTCAATTTCTATTGAGAACCAGAGGGGAATATTTTCACCATTGTCCTCTCACAGAATAGGGGAGAAGGGATTTAAGGGATCTTTTACATTCTCCACTCTTCTCTCTGCTCCACAACTAAATTGCTAGTTGCTTGACTTCATCTACCTACATCGTTTCATGAGGGCTTGTACCCACTGTCCTTTGGATGACCTTGCTAAATCATCTTCCTCTAGCAAAATAGAAATAGTTAAGAAAATCTCCAACACAACCAACCAAATTATGAGAACACCACCAAGAAAGATTTCTCCCTCCCATTACCTTTTGCAGACCCTGCAGAATGGCATGTTGCACTGCAGAGCAACGCTCATGCTGTGGATCAACATATTACATAGAATAAACCAGGTTGGAAGAGACCTTCAAGATCATCGCGTCCAACCCATCAACCAATCCAACCCACCCAAACAACTAACCCATGGCACCAAGCACCCCATCAAGTCTCCTCCTGAACACCTCCAATGACAGTGACTCCACCACCTCCCCAGGCAGCCCGTTCCAATGGGCAATCACTCTCTCTATACAGAACTTCTTCCTAACACCCAACCTAAACCTCCCCTGGTGCAGCCTGAGACTGTGTCCTCTTGTGCTGGTACTGGCTGCCTGGGAGAAGAGACCAACATCAGCCTGTCTACAACCTCCCTTCAGGTAGTTGTAGAGAGTAATAAGGTCACCTCTGAGTCTCCTCTTCTCCAGGCTCTGACCATCCAGAGACACCCTCCTCTTTTTGGCTTCAGTTGGACACGTAGTTGCTCAGCACCTTTGCAAATTAAGCCCAGAAACCAACACATTAAATTGTATTGCTGCACAAGGACCTTCATTTGCAGGCTTTTATCTGCAGGAATGATACTGCATTCCGTACACTAGACCTGCTTTTGTAATACTATGGTTCATCAGGATTTTTTATGTTAATACCCAACCAGAAATAATCCACATGTGATTCATAATAATCTAACTGAATGGCTGCACTGAATGTATTGTAAGAAATTCTGGTTAGGAAAGAAACTCATTAAAGAAATAGTGACTACTATTATCCCACTGCATATATTGTTCTACTGGAAAGTTTCCTTGAGTAGTTTCTTTAATTAGCAATTTGATATTTGGAAATAGTGTGATCTCCACCACACACAATTTGTTGAGCAGACTTTTGCTGGCAATACAGAGGAAAACAAGCAGCCTTTTCAGAGTTTGCATCTCTAGGGCTTCTCTTGTCATTTTTCTAGCTATTCAGCTGCTGTATATATGTGTATAGCACGGTGACACCGTTCTTGGGGGATTTGGATTCTTAAAAGTTACACAGATGAAGAGCTCTTTTATTGGAGCAGAATATATTGTCTCTCTCTTTTTTTTTCTCTTTCTTTTTTTTTTTCTCTTTTTTTTTTCTTTTTTTTTTTTCTTTTTTCTTTTTTAATCCACATAAAAATATTTGCATAACTTTGGGCTATTCAAATGGAAGGTGTTGACCCCAGCTGTGTTCTAGTGAATGAATCATTTATGTAGGAGCTCTTTGCACAGAACGTATGGTATTTTATCTTTGCTGGTTTTCTGCCAAACACAGTCTGCAACAATTTTTCCCCTTTGCCACATTTGCTGCTTGATATCCTTTAAAATATACCAGCTCTAAGTGTGAGAAAGCAAAGCAGACTCTGGGCCCACTCTGACTGGGAGTTCTCTGTATGGGTACTCCTATGCTGGCACTGAGACACCCTTGCTTTTGGAGAACATCCATTCCAGATCTGGGATCTCCTTGTGATGAATATCTTGAATTAATGCTGATTTAAAGTTCATTTAAGTCTGCAGGGAACTGCAAAAGCCTGGGAACAAGCACAGAAACAGAGATCCTCTTCATATACAAAACAGGAGCTGCCCTGGAGCAGAGGTACAGAATTCCACCGCCTTGAACATCCTAAGCTCTGCACCTGCAGGGAAGGCCTGGAGGAAGGGAGACTGTTCCTGCCATGCTCTGTTATGACTATCCTCCAGGTACTGCTTAAGTGGTATTTTGGCATGACATATTTCTACCCACAAGGGCAGGGAACAAGACTATTTCATTAAGGGATTGAGGCACTGCACGGCCAAGCCACTATTTCACTGGGTTTGATTTGAAACGGTAAGCGAGAGGTCAAACTCTCTCATCACTGATCTCCCGAGGGAGAAGAGATAAGGTGGAGTGCTAAGATTTCCACAATCCAATGTGAGTAGATAAGGTCTGAATGAGCAGCCTCAACCGTAGGCTGCTTCTCTAAGTGTTTTTTATGGCTTACACTAGAAACCCTCATACCTCTCTACACTGAATCACATAATTACAGTTTCCACAAGAAATTCAGAGCAGGATCTCCTCCCACTAAATTTTCTCTCACCTGTACTCCTTTCATCACCAAAGATGACTGTTTGTCAGCACTAGCTCTACTGCTGAGACAGTTCACATGCAGCTCAATTTAGCAGCCAACAAAGACAAGACTATTCCCCCTTCTAAAATGCTTGCCCATGATTGTGAACATTGCCGTGAGGAATTGTTTGTTCAGGACACACTTGTGGTCTTGGTGCATTCTCCCTGCTAAACAAGGAACTGATTTTACAGCAGCTTTCATCACTGGGAGGTTACCTTCCAGATTCCCAGGAAAGCCTTGCTCAGATGGGGATACTGTAGATGGGATGCAGCCCCATTCATCTTTGCCATCCCAGCTTCCTCCTGCCCAAGCTCTTCCTTGTCACAGGAGGCTCCCTCTTCATTATGCCCTTCCTCTCATGTGCAAGAGAAACATAATAGCCCAGCTAAACCTGACCCTGGCTAAACACTAAACACAGACAAGACACTTCTCTGTCACTGTTAATTCATCTTTCAGAAGCAGATCATTTCTGGTATGAAATGCTTGCTGCCATCCTCTCCAGCCAGCAAGCTGGGGTTTATATACTGCTCTTCCTGAGTCACCCAAGAACACTGGGTGACACGTGTAAATGTTACAGGCAGAGCTGAAAGTACCACTGTAATTACAGCTGACTATTGTGTAACTCCAGTTTTAGTTGCTTGTAATTTCATCCATAATTAATTGTTTGGGCTGAAAATTTCTCCAGCTGGGTTTGGCCTCAGGCTAAACTTTTTCATTTCAGCTGAAATGGCTCAAGTCTTTCCCAAGAATGTGTTTAAGGAAAAAGACACTTTTGCCCCTGTTAAAAGGATCTTTTTGTCATCTACTGAAATGCTGTCATGTCTCCACACTTCTAAAAGCAGTACCTTGAAATACTGGCAGACTCAAGTGCTGTGAAATACACATTTTTTCATATTCTCAGAAGGAAAAAAAAAGATCATAGTTTGCCTGTTTTCAGTCTCAGACTTTATATATATATATATATGTATGTACACACACACACATATACATATATACATTTGCTGTTCACACACGTGCAGCAGAGATCCAAGCAGCTACTCTGACTCTTCTTCATGCTGAGCAAGCTGAGTGCCCCGCTGTGCTAGACACACCAGTGAGGCAGCACGTGCAGTGACCAAAGATACTCCTGCAGCTGCAGGGCTTGGTAGGGCATTCATTGCAAATATGCCCTTTGGTTGCAGGGCCTCTGTGGTACCAGGCCAGAAGAGAGCTGGAGCATAGCTCAAGCTGGGTGAGGATACAGACCCTACATCTCAGCAAAAACTGAGGAGGCAGCTATTAAAAAAAGCCTGTCATCAGCCTACCTCCAGAGCAAGGTCTGACCTGTAGACAATGAGGATGACCCTGAGTGCACATGGAGCAGCAAAGACAAGCCAAAATATTCAAGACTTGTTCAGTAAACAGCTGCTGTATACTCAGGTTAGCCAAAGAGACAGAGGTGAAGAAAACAAGTATGTGATCACTCATTAAAAACAGCACAGCACACCTCAATAGGCATGAATGCAAGCTGTACAGACAAACTTAACCTAACATTTCTTCTGGAATATCTGAACTTCAGACCTTATGTCAGGCAAAGGTGTTGCACCCACTTTCAGAGGGAGTACATACCCAGTGACTTCTGGTCATGCAGAAACCAGTCAAAAAGCCCATCTCAGAACAGAGAACAAAGCCCACAGGAAGTGTGTTTATCAAGAAAAATCTGAACTACTTCATTACGATCTATACCAACCCAACAGAGTCCAGAGATGTCATTAACAATAAAGAAAGCCCAGTGCTTAGCTGCCTAGGAGCCAACTGAAAGAACAAAATGG
Organism: Melanerpes formicivorus; assembly: GCF_026170545.1. Taxonomy (NCBI): domain Eukaryota; kingdom Metazoa; phylum Chordata; class Aves; order Piciformes; family Picidae; genus Melanerpes; species Melanerpes formicivorus. The sequence continues at coordinate 11,878,064 of NW_027142374.1, forward strand.
GCCCAATCTGAAGCAGAAATTAAAACACTCAGAGATAGTTCTTACTACTCTGTGAACATGAGTCAATACAAGTGAAAATGGTGCACAGATGGGCCAGCACAGAAGCAACAGAAGTGCCGTGATATTTACAAGGGGAAAAAAAAATATCTTTCCTTACAAGTGTAAATATACCAGAGAAATCATCCGCTCACAGCACAAACCGGGGCTTTGATGTAGCAAACACTCCCACTAGGGACGGCACTGGCTCCGCCGGGAGGAGCAGGGATGGCAGACGTTGCATCTGGAAGACAGTAGGCTCATGGCACTGAGCTTTCCCAAGGAGTGACAACACACAGAAACATGCCAGATGACATGGACCATTTTATAGCCTTTATAAAATCATCAGCGAGGGGCCAAGCACTGTCCCATGCCACAGAGAGATGCTAAGAAGGGAAGAACCATGGTGAGTGCTGGCTCTACCATCTGGTAACAGCAGCATGAGAGCCCCGCCAGGCTGGGCTCCAGATGCACACAGCCTGCGCTCCTCAGCTCAAGGCAAACCACAGCCGGTCACACCACCAGCAATGCACCAGCTTAAAGACACGTGAATCAAAGCTGGTGCTGTTCCACATGGAGCCAAGCAGGTGGCATTTGGGGTTCCTTGGCACCTCCTGGAGCAGTGATAGCATGAGCCTCTTGTCCCAGGTCACCCATCAGTGCAAGCTGCTCAGTTCGCAGCACAGCCATGGGGCTGAGCTCTCTAGGCAAACCAAGTTTCTTCCCACCCATCTTCCCCACACCTGTAAGACAGCAATAGCAATATTTACATTGTACAGTTGGCTCAGGATGGGGAAAGGAAAACCTAACTGTCATCAGTGCTGTTCAGAGAGGAACAGCTCATGGCCTGACCACTGCAGGAATGACAACAGACTCCACAAAGGAGACTGTGCTCCCAGAGCTCATCAGGAAGCTGGAGATAGCACAAACCTCACCCCAGTGCTAGAATGGACTGGCAGCTTTGAATGGGGAAGAAACAGCTTCTTCATCACTAAGGATTACAGTGAATTGTCACAGAATTTCAAAATGGGTTTCCAAGTGGGTAAACCAAACTCTTTCCCATCCAGCTGCTCTGACCACTGACGCTGCAGTAGCACAAGCACTTGTGTTCTACAGGAAAACCAATTTTAAAGAATAAAACCAACTTTCAGAACCTCTAACCTCCCCAGGGTCCCTCTAAAAACTTTGTGGGTTTGCACTATATCGTCTCCCTCTCAGAGACTTATTTCTTTTACTGGTGTGGTGTGAGAGACCCGAGCATGGCAGAAGAAATTAATTAACTGAGCAGACAGCAATTCTGCCATCAAATGAACAAAATGAAAGAGTAACAGAGACTCACACTTATAGTCACCCCTAAGTATTTCACATGACAACAGCAGGGAAAACACAGTCCAGACTGTTGTTTTAATGTTGATAGTATTCCAAAATCTGCAGTGCTTACTAATTTCTCACTGGAAATAAAACCTTTGACTTCAGTGAGAATTCTGTCTGGGTATTGAAGTTGGTTGTTACACTACAGTCTAGCAATAAGAGTCTGTTTTGATAGTAAGATCTTTAGCACAAAGATAACTCCTCTCTATGCCTGCCCAGAGCACCTGGACTGAGAAGCGGAGGATAAAACTTTGGATGAACTGCATTAGGTCTGAATACCTCCATGAACACACATGCTCTCTACCAACGGCTGCGACAGCAGAGAGTCTGAGCTCTTCTTTGCTATGGGTAAAGTTTATACTCTGCAATCACCTGCTGGCTGCCAGAGGTCTGCCTGACACATCAGCCTGCTCTGCTAGGTAATGTTTGCTCTTTGCATCTCAGCACCAGGCTTGTCATTGCTGCACGCATCCTGCTTGAACACAGACCAGGACCAGGATGAAATGAGGCTGCTAAGTTCTCCTCAAATCAGAAAAATGCTAAAGAATATAGGAGGGGACAGGGGAGGGAAGAGAGGAAGGAAAGTGTTGTGATCACAGCAATAGTAAGAGGGAAAGGAAAAGAGTTAAAATTAAAACAGAAAAGAAAAAAAAGCAAGCCGTGTGAGCGTAAAACAGAATCACTTCAGGCATGTGTCAAAACAGTGTCAGATCTTTTTCTGTTCATTAAGTCAGCAGTTAAACACCCACCAGCTCTGCTTTTTGCTAACCCTGGAGTTCTGCTACACCTGGAGATCCACTCGGTGGCATCAGCAGTAGAAACAACTGGGTTTGTAGGCAACCAACTTCATCTAAGGTTGAGTGAACCCTTCCACCAGCAGGGGTCAGGTCACATACTCCATAGGGCGGTGACCAGCCCAAGAGCCCAGACCAGCACACACCAAAAGCCGTGGAAACGGGGCCAGAATTTTATAGAGTGGGTTGGTTTTTTTTTCCTAAGTGACACATAATAGCTCTTAATATATGTCTCCAGGGTCTGATAATAAGAAAATTACTCCCATAATACTATGTTCAAAACATCAAATTCATATCTATCCAGCTAATGTGGTAGAGATTACCAGCCTGTAACAAGGCTTGACAACCCCAGCAAGGGAACAACTGTGCACTGATCCGAGAAAAACTTGCCCATCTGCAAAAGTTGGGGGTTTTAACTCTCTCTCACATTGAAAGCAGAGTCACAGAGAAAGTACCAGACATGTGAGCACTTCTTGATAAGGTTTTGAACCTGTAACAAAATACATTATCACTGCCTGATCACAAACTTTTGTAGCATGGTTAAAAAAGAAATACCACACAGCACAATACAACACCACCACACAGAACACAATGCCAACCCCCACACACTGTGTAAGAACAATCCCACACATCTGAGATTTTAAAAGCCTTACTTTGCTTTTTTTGTACATAACTTCTGTTACATTTGATGGAACAGGTAGAATGAGTAAACAAACCAAGCCTTATACACAAAAGGGAGATGACATTGTACAAGACAGAGTGCATATTAGACTGAGACCATGGTGATTTGCTAGGGCTGTATTTAGATGAAAGAGTCTGGGATTTTTAGTGGTTTGGCCTTGAAATCCTTCCCGAGGGTCATGTACAATTTAGCTGTGCTAAAAGTCTCCTTTAGATTCAGGAGCCAAGAAGATAATAATTTCTTTTTTTCCAAAAGCCAGCATCTAGAATTTGGCAACAAATCCACTTTCCTCCCAGGCAGTATTAGCCCTGAGTTGTACCCGCTCTTTGCCAGTGACCATGCCACCACTGTACTAACACAGCCACATAGATCACACCTGTCCAGTGCAAGGGGAAAAACGACCAAGCAGACAACTTGACTCCCTGACACTACCTGTTCTGCACTCAAATTTCCACACTTCCCAGTCTGAATAAGGCTGCTTTATACACCATTTTACTACCGCAGGTAATACTGCACACTCTCAGCCACAGGAACAGAGATTTTGGTGAAACCAAGTTTGAGGGTTTGGGAGGATTTTTCCCCTTAAAAAAACCCCACAACTCCCCACTTGTAACTATGAACATTCCTCACCAGTCAGCCAAAAAACACACAAGGTCTTTCTGAGAAACTAAGGCCTGTGCAACAAAGTTTTTAACTGCTGTGGAAAGCAGGAAAGCTCTTTTACAGCTCTTCACTGATCCACTGGACGTCACCTTACACTCTGCAGCCCCTCTTGGATTCTGCAGACTTATGGAGTAGGCTGAGAAAAAAAAATAAAAACCTTGGCTGTGAGCAGTTACACTGATTCTTGAGGCATGTTTTCTTTGGGTTCAGGCCTCAGATTCTCAGCCAGTGATTTCTGTCCCTGGTGGAAAATGAAAAAAGAATAATAACAAAAAATAAAAGAAGATGAAAACGCCAGGCAGGGTTTTCTGCTTTTCAGGAATCTGGAGAACATACACGAGTTTCTGTTGCATTTCTGAAAGATGTGAACTGACCCTAATGCTCTGGTGCCCTTCCATTTGAGATCGCAGTTATTCTGACAAAATAAAGTCCTGCACATCTCTGCCTGTGAGTCCTGCTGGCGGAAGAGCAGGGCAGCACCCAGCACTGTCATGCTGGGAAGCAGGAAAGGAGGCAGCCTGGCCATGCTAGCTCCCATTTGGTACTGGGGACCTTCAGGCACCAAGCAAAGCATATCCCTGTGCACACTCTGGTTGTGCTCCCATGGAAGGGGAATGCCTGGTCCCCCCCCCGCCCAGTGCTGAAGTCCACATTGCTGACACTTGAGCATGTTCACACGATGGCTTTAATGACTCTCAGAAACCTTTTACATAGGCACCATGGCTTGTGTCAGTTACTCCAGTTTCAAACAGGTGCACAGCAGCCTTGTTTTAAGCACTTGGCTGTTGGCCTGGAGTAGACGAGCCCAGAATTAATTTTCTTCATTTAATTTACAATTCAATATTTATTCCAAAACTGCACACTGCTGCTTGGGATGGACAGGTGCATTTCATCAGTACATAAACCACACTCAAGCAGTCCAGTTTCTTCTCATTCCCAGCTCCTTAGAACAAACACAACATTCCTCACACACAATCTGCCGCTTAGCTTTCTCTTTCCCTTTCAAATGGCACAGACAGCTGACGAAGAGCCAGGCACTCACCTTGACCCAGACTCGAAGCTCCATCAGACTTTCTCAGCAGGAACAGCCAGGCTTGAAATGAGAAGTAATGCTTGGCAGGTGCTCCCAGGGGACTGGCCAAAAATAAATGTACTCTCCAGTTAATTTCCATTCAAGTACTACTAACATTTCCCCTGTAAGAAGCTAAAGTTTTTGATTTACACAAACCAAGGTGGTTCTCTATTTGTTTGCAGTAGCAGTGGCAGACCCATCACACAACAGGGAATATTTAGACCCATTTTAAGCACCTACATAAGGTACCCATGCTCCCCATACAGACAAGGGATCTTTTAGGGTGTAATTTAGAGCAGTGTAATTAGGAACCTGCCTCTCACCTTTGATTATAGCAGAAGTCTAGACATCTAATTTAGGAGAGAAATTACATACTTAAAATCAGCTTGTACAAACAACCCCTAATGCATCAGTTCTGCAAGGAACCAGACTGGAGGCTCTCTGGGAAAATGGTTACAGCAAGCAGTGCCTGGCACTTGGCAGGTAGTGAGAAGAGGAGTAAGCCTGTTTATAGGGAGCTCTACTCAGCTGTGACTTCCACCAGGCAAGCCACTGCAGCCAGCCACAGCACGCAGCAGGATGGAGGTGGAACCAAGTACCAAAGACCCACAGCCACTTCCCTCAGCTCAGCTGCTGCTATTGATGGAGAAAAAGTCTGCTGGATCTCAGCTCTGGCACAGGACCAGAGCTGGCAGCACAGTGACCTGCCAGCCCATCGCCCAGGGAAACCTGCTCCTTCTCTCTTCACAGTGTGATGCAGCTGTGACGGAAGAGACTGGCAATATCTCTGAGCCCTTTAACTGCAGGGCCACTGGGGTGGTGCAGGCTAAGGATTGTTTGCAATCTTACTGCTGTTTACTGCCTTTTTCTTTCCTTTTTTTTTTTTTTTTAATATATACAGGAACAGCTTGGATCATAAATTTAATCAAGACTTTAGAAAACAAGGCATTCAGAAAATTTGACCAGATGCATTCCAACTTCTTAAGGGAATTTAAAATACCTCCAAATTAGCAATTTCCTCCCCTACCCCACCCCTATTTTTTTTTTTTTTTTTAACTTAAAAAAAGGATTGTTGCATTTGGGAATGGGGCCACAAACAAATAACACCTCAGGCAGGAGAGGGATACAGGTGGAAATTTAATTCAGCCTCTGAAATTGTTCATTTTAAATTGTGTATAGTATTTTCATTTTCCATCACGGATAACTGTGTGGCAAGGGTATGCATTTCTACATGACAGCTCACTCTGCTTTTAAAACAGCAGCACTTCAGCAGCAGCTAAATTGATGCTTTTTATGTGCCCATTGCTTATGAGAGCTAATTGATGAGTGGCTGCAAGGGGTACTCAGATGTAACGGATTACATGTTCTGAGCCTGCTAAATTTTTTTAACAGATTCAGAAAGAAAAAGATCCTAAATCAGATTTTTGTCTCTCCCAGCATTACCTTTTGGATCACCATTTTCCCTTCCCTTTAAACATGTTTTAGCTCAGAGAGACAAAAGCATGCTAAGCCCAGGGAGCAGATTTTCAAGGCAGTAAGAGGAGTTAAGCATGATAGCTATTAAAGTATAACCGGAGACAAGTGTATTTCCTCACTGAAAGTTTCTCCAATGGCTGTTTAATTGGCTATTTAAAGATTATAGATTTAATCTATCTCAAGAGAAGAAAATGGAAAGGTCGTATTCTCTTTGAGCCTGGAGGAAAGTGATCCAAGGGGAACACAGCACTTGCACTCCTGGACATGACGTGTGCCAGGCTCCAGTCTCAGCACAGGCACATCCTCTGCAGAGCAACTGGAAGTGTTTAAGCCTGGGCTGCCTGCCTTAAACACTCCCCAAACCAAGAATAGCCTGGATTCCTGGCGCAGGTCAGGCGATGCTGAGTCACTTGCTGGCCAGCACCCAGGCTCTCCAGAAGCCTCGGGCCCAGACTCCCTTAAAGGCACAACTTGCACTCGCCACAGAGAGCCCCAGCTCTGGCTGGGCATGACATGCTAGCGACAGCACCCCTGGATATCGAGGGCTCGTTTAGCCAGATGAGCTGTTCCATCAAGAATTCCCACTTCTCACAGCCCTATTTCCATCCAGCCTCGGAGCACAGCGCTGCTGCCCTCCTGCCAATGCCACATTCATACTTTCCTTTGTAGTTATGAATCAACTCACAAGCACTGGTGTGCACCCCAGGCTCACACAGAACAGGAGACAATATAGTGTCACGGGTTGCATCAGCTGCTTCGACACTCCCTCAGGCCTTCAGGCTTGCAAAAGCTGATCTAACTCTACTATAAAGGCCTTTTTACCCGCCTCCTCCCCCAACAATTACCACAGGCTTGGAAAGCCATTGAAATGCAAATAGCTGATGGAGGTTATTGGGGAACAAATAGGAAGAAACGATATTGTGAATGCATGGACAGCCTTCTGCAGCAGCTGAACTGCATCTTCTCTAGTTCATCTTTTCTGTAACCCAGGACTCCTGTAACTCCCGTTTGCTGCTGCAGCAGCAGAGAGAACTGCATGATACAGAAGCATCTATCTGCATGGTACATGCTGAACTGTGCAACTTACTGAAACATGCTCTACTGCAAGCTTTAGAGATTTCCCCCTCCAGAAGACTTGTGGAAGGCAAGAAACTGGGAGCTGTGGAGCCTGCAGTAGAGCATCTCTCCTCCTGCTATCCCACCACAGCCTTCAAATTGAACATTTCTAAAGAGGACAGTAACTCCTCCATGGTTTCTTTGCTCACTATCCTTTCAAGTGATGTTGCCATCAAGGACAAACAGCACTGTCCAGACCTGATGCAGTAACAACACTCAGCCGCAGCATCAACAAAGAAGATATTTACCTTATTACTACACTTAGAAGAGATGTAGAGAAGAGGATGCAACACCTGGTGCATACAAACCACAAGGAGCAGCTTGCTTGCATTGGCAAGAAGGTGGCTGAGGGCTGATCTAATTGAAGCTTACAGCTGCATAAGGGCAGTTACCAAGATGACAGCGGTAAACTCTTAATGGTAGTGGCAGTCAGTACAACGGGGGTGATGGCCAAAGGATCAGTAAGAGAGAAGGATTGGACCCAGAAGAATCTCCTCCACTAGGCAGTGGGGAGACAGTTCTGTAGATCACCCAGTAAGGTGGAGGAGCCTTCATCTCTTAAAGTTTTCAACTTCCCACCAGACATAGCCCTGGCTGATGTACCCTGCGGTGCGTGGGGCCCGCTCTGAGGGGGCGTTTGGGTTAGAGACCTCCAGAGGTCGCTTCCAGCCAACATTTCCATGGCTCCGTAACCTTCACGTCAAAACCTTAGCACTAAAGCATGCACCAGCTCCCTCCCCTGCACTTCGGCAGAGACCTTTCCCGGGAGCTGGGCAGAGCCGGCACCACCGTCTCATCCCGCCATCACCGCTGCATTCTAGCTAGCGCCCAGAGCCCCCGGGCGTCCTGCCCACTGGCACCCAAGATTCCCACATTCACCGGGTTCCTGCCCACCGACACCCAGGGCTCCTACGGCCATGGGGGGTCCTGCCCGCCGAGCCTTCCCCACCGCTTTAGCGCGTTACATCCAGGCTGCACCAGCCCAACGCCCCGCAAAGGCTTCCTGCGCATCTCCTCATCGCTGTTTGCTGCCCAGGTTCTCCCCACTCCGGTGAGTAAATACGGGGCTGAGCCCAGCAGCACCCACCGCACACGCCCGGCGGAAGAATGTGCACCGGGGCCGGGGTGGCAGAAACCCGTTTTCGCCGCGACGGGAAGAGGTGAACAGGGCACGGAGCCACCCAGTGCGGCAGGCTCCGCTGCCAGGGATCCTCCGCGGACCGCAGTTCTCGCCGGCCACGCTCACTGCTGTCCCTGGCAGGGGCACACGCCCGGGCAGAAAGGCAGCCCAGAGGGTGTGGGAAGCTGGGAGCAGTGGGGGCGGTGGCATTGTGCGCCCGCCCCGCCCCGCCTCGTCCCGCCCCGGCGGAGACAGGCGGCTGTTCCGCGGCAGACGCGCAGCCCCGCCGCGACATGGCCAGCCGCCGTCTCCTGGGGCTCCTCCTCGCCTTCGCCGCGCTGCTGGGCGCAGGTAGGGCGGCCCGGCCGCGGGCACCGCGGGGCGGCAGCGGGAGGGGGGAAGGCCCGGGGCAGGGGGGGGTGTCGGGGCGCGGCAGGGGGACGCGGTACGGTTTGCGCATGATCGCAGCGCCGGGCCCGGCCGAGGCCGGCGGACCCCCTTTCACTGTCCGCCCGCGGTCACCCCGCAGGGCTTGCAGACACCCCCAGCTATGGTGACTTCTCTAATTGGAGGCCTCCCCCACTTGCATGTAATCTCGGGGCCAGGAGAGGCTCTCGGGGGCGGGGAGATGCACCTCCAAGGAGGGTCCCTAGCAGGGGGCTCCCAGGAGGATGCACCGCCCGAGGGATCGCCCTGCGGGGGAGGTGGGGGCGGCTGCTCCCCCCGAGGCCCCACCCCGCGCAGAGCGCCCCGGCTCCGCAGCTGATGGCGGAACGCCAGCCCCTGCGTAGGGCCAGGCCCGGCCGAGGCCATTCCCTGTCACCCCTCAGGTTCCTTCGGATCCCCCCGGCCTGGACTCTTACCGACCTCCCCTAGGGACCGGCCTTTGTCCCCCCACCCGGCGGCTAGGGATGCGTCTATACAGGTATCTAGCAGATAAGATGGCTCTAAACCCGTCATTAGGTGACAACACAGGGGATTAAAGCATCCTCGAATGCAACGGATGTCTCTTTGTGAGAAAGTGTCACAACTGGTATTTAAACGAATGTGTCATTCTGTAGGTATGAAGCCGCGCAGCAGCCCCTGCCTCGAATAATATGAAACAGAGGGAGTCACTGGGTAGTCTGGAAAGGAGTTTGATTTTGTGTCTCTGCTTACTGAGCTGTTAGAATAGTGGATTCTCTGCGTGACCCAAATTTCTCAGGCTGCTGGTTGTATTCTCGCTTATTTCAGTCCCACTGCTATTTCTGCAGATCAGAATGGTCTAACCCAGAAAGCAGTCCCAGTTGGACACTAACTAGAAAGATATGGGGGAAAAGCCAACAACAACCAAAGACTTATTTTGTTTGTTGTTTTTTTGGGGTCGGGATTGTTTTGTTGGTTTTTGGTGGGGGTGGTTTTGTTTGGTTTCGGTTAGGGGGTGGGAATTAAAATCAATGCAAATCTTACTCCAATTCTTTTGTTTCTTTAAGAAAAAAAACAACAAACCTGTTACTCTTAATATGCTCTATGTTTAAATAGAAAAACAAATAAGTCCTCTGCAAGGTTGTCCAGAGCAGATAGGCTGAAATCAGGTAAAAGGTCTTGGGAAGTTGTTTTCTTTTAAGAGAAACCCTGCTGGGCTATGAGCAGCTTCTGCAGTTGGAAGAGATGAGGTTTACCATAAGTCAGCCTAGAATTAGTCTCTGATTGGGTTAGGTACTTACCTGCTCACGCACCTAGAAGGGTAACGGCGTGGTATGGAGTTATTTATGCTCACCAGTGTAGCAGCTATGGTTTTAGTTAGTGGATATCAGTTTGACAGGCTGAGCTAGAAGACTGAATACAGTCTGGTTTTAGATTAAACTAATAAAGAAAATCTGATTAGTTAGCAGTAGAGCTATTTGCATTCTGTGTTGTTTGCAGCATGGGGAAAGAAAAATGCTGTTGTGTTTCATTTTGGAGCACTGAGCTGCAGGGTCCAGCTCTTAAATATCCTTGGCTGTGTTTGTATCAAAAAGAATTTCACTGAAACGTTCATAAATCATTCCTGCTAGCGAGGTTTCACAGGTAATTGAACAACATTAAGTTCAGCTCCTGTCTGAGCTGCTTTAAATTGCCTCTCCATGGAAATAACTCTACAAAGGTAAGCAGGTGCTGCACTTGCAACCTCTTCCACACAGAGCCCCGCCAAAACTGGGCACGTAGAGACAAGGTACTGGTGTGTGGCTTCAGCCTTTCCACGTGGCCTCTGGTTCCTCCCATGGCGTTTCTGTGGCTGCTCTCCCACTCCATGGGCAAGTGCCTGCTCCTCCCTCCGTCTCTCTCCCGAATGTTTTGGAGCAGCTTTGCAGCACCCTGACAGAGGCTCAGAGAGTCCTTCCCCACCCTAGCACTGAACTGGCCTTTTGGGTACCCGGGAGACTTCTCTGCTGTCATCCTGTGCCCACAGGAAAATAACACGTGGTGGGAAGGAAGGAAGTGGGTTACTGAGGCAGGGCTTTTTACTCTCTCTCTCCTTTGTTTTTTTTTTTCTCATTCTGAAACAGTCTTTCCAGCCTTGCTGGTGATGGGTGACTGACTCTTACAAACTCAGAGATTTACAAAATTCAAAGAACCAAGGCCAGCAAACTTAGAGAACAAAATTGGTACTTACCATGATTCCTGGAGCTGAGGTCCAGATCCACTCCTGGCACAGGAAGAATGTGCATCTTGTCTGTGGCTCTCCTGTAGAGCAGAAACAAACCCTCAATTCTTAATTGAAAATACGTGGTGGGGTTTAGGTTTCCTTTTGGTCAAATTCCACAGCATTTCCTTCATACACTAGTGTGAGCTTTAGCCATGCTGCATTTTTCTGCACCTCTAAGCTGCCATGCTCCCTGTGCCCTCCCCACCCATCTGGCTGAGGGTGCAATGCTAGAAACAGGAATTGCTTGCAGGGCTCCAAGTCGTCTTCTACTGCCACTAAACTCAGGTGCAGTTTAATGCAATAAGGGGCAGAAGTATGAAAGTGTTTTGAAGCAGAGTAGGAAACCAAATGCCCTGCAAAGCCTTTTTGCTGCAGCCAGAGGCAAGCACTCCTTGTGCTAGCATGTTTTAAACATGCAGATCTGTGGCTTCACCAGAAAGTAGTTATGTTTGAGTCAGCCAGGCTTATCCACATGCTTGTGGAAAATCATAAGGAAAACAGTCAGAGAAAGAACTTTCTGTGGTTGTTTTTTTCCCCCTCTCCTATCCTTGCTCTCGTGGTAAGCCAGTACAGAAACATGCTCATGTATTTTCCTGGGAAGACAGCAGATTTGACATCTGAGTACAGCGTCCTTGCAGGTTACCTCTTGTGGGCCGGGCAGAAGGGGCACATCTAGATTTTATGCTTTGCCTTGTGTAAGAAAAACTTGAAGAAGTTTGTGATTGCAAACTGGCAATAGGAATAGTTTGGCACATCCTCCAAAGCTGCAGTATCAGCAGTGACAGGCAACTCTGCGTTGACATCCTGCATCTATTAAGACAGTGTCTCAGAGATCACCTCGCCTCTCGAGTATGACTACAATATCCCACCAGCAATTACAATAATTACTTAAATGTGAAAGGAATATTAGTATAATTAGTTATGAATAACTGTTGCACAGATGGCTGCAGTCACTGCAGGCAGCTCCTCTGCACAACAGTGCCCAACTAAGAGTGCAGAGAAAGCAGAGAGGAGCCAGCTCTTTTCCAGCTGTTTTTTTGCAGGTGTCCAGGCTCCACTTTGCAGTGGTGGACACAGCTGGCAGAAAAGGGAGTGCTGGTGCCAGGTGACCCATTGGCTCCGTGCCCATCACTTGCCGGGGTCAATTGCCATGCTTGTGGGAGAGATGCAGAAGGAATTACTAGGGGCAGAAGCAAAAGCCTTGGTGTGGCATCGATAGCTGCTCTGTGTAAGGTGTTTACCTGCCCACCATTGGTTTTTTTTGTTATAATACCTTACTATGTTGTTAAAGTTTTAAGTACTAGGTATCAATGAGTCAAAGTAACACACTTTAAGAATTATTTTGACTTTGATACTGCCTTTAGTGCGCTTGGCAAAGCAGAAAAAGCTAAATGGGTTTTCTTACAAGCTATCTCTGATCTTAAAACAGATCTGCATTAATTAAGTGTGCCACTCCCAGATATTTGTGCATATAGCTTTAGAAATAATTAATTTCCACACTCCTTATATTTCAGAACTTTTTCTTCTACCAGCCTAGTGATACCAGTGCTTTGAAATGGCCATCTCTTTTTTTTTGCCTCTACAAAAATGTGTTTTTATTCCTTACCATCTGTTGCAACCCTTTCAGCCCTTGAAGCACATAAACCAGAAGAGTCTATTGATCTCCAGCATTGACTGGAATAAAGTTTTAGGACTGCTCAGTTTTAAAAAACTATTTTGTTTCTCCTTGGAAAAAAAAAAAAAAAGATATCTCTTGGAGGTTTAAGGCATTGACTTTACAATTAAGTAAAGGGAGACCCGGGGTTTTATTAGGCAGTGCTTCAGAAGCTGCTTCCATAACAGTATCACAGTATAACTAAGGTTGGAAGAGACCTTGAGAATCATCGAGTCCAACCTATAAACACAGACCCCATGACTAGACCATGGCACCAGGTGCCACATCCAATCTCCTCTTGAACGCCTCCAGGGACGGCGACTCAACTGCCTCCCTGGGCAGCACATTCCAATGATGAATGACTCGCTCGGTGAAGAACTTTCTCCTCACCTCGAGTCTAAACTTCCCCTGGCGCAGCTTGAGACTGTGTCCCCTTGTTCTGCTGCTGGTTGTCTGGGAGAAGAGACCAACCTCCTCCCGGCTACAACCACCCTTCAGGTAGTTGTAGAGGGCAATGAGGTCACCCCTGAGCCTTCTCTTCTCCAGGCTAAACAATCCCAGCTCCCTCAGCCTCTCCTCATAGGGCTTGTGTTCAAGACCTCTCCCCAGCCTTGTTGCCCTTCTCTGGACACATTCAAATGTTTCGATGTCCTTCTTAAACTGAGGGGCCCAGAACAGGACACAGGACTCAAGGTGCAGACAACAAAACGTACAAACAAAACATACGCTTAATACACTACAATACACTGATGGCAAAGAGAAAACCTTTGCATTATTTCCTTCTTAATCGGATTGATGAAATTCACAATGGGTGAAAGTTTGAACAGAGGAAAACACGGGAAGATGAACGTGGCATATCAAAACACAGAACATGAAAGGGCCTTTTCTGAAAGGGAAACTTCAAAGCTGGGGACCCAGATGCTGGAGTCACTAGCTGTGATTTGCGGCGCGAGCACACAAACACCTTTGCTGAGCGAACGAGGCTTTTGAGAAGAAAACAGAGCCTCAATACAAGCCTGTGAGCCATTGCAAAGCAAGAGGCAAACATTTCCTGTATTTTCTGCAGGGATTTCAGTGGAGGTGCACAAGATCGTGTCTACTTTGGTCTTCTGAAAGCTCAGCCTACTGGTGCGATGTGGCTGAAGTCCACGCTAATATGTATTTACCAAACTGACTTGTAGGCACTCCAGAATCCCTTTTCATTGCTTTCCAACCTTGTCTAGGAAACACAGAAAATTGCTGTGATAGGAATACCAGGACCACAGGCAGAAAGCGTGCTGAGTGCAAGCTTCTCTTCCCTGAGATACTCACCCACATAAGCAGCATCTTCAGACCTGGCCCACTCCTTCCCTGCTGTAGGGCTTCAGTGCTGGCACAGCATATACATGTGGAGAAGCCAAAGAAAACAAACACAGAGGCCCTGGCATGATTTTAGAGGTGGTGACTCAGAAAGGGAGGAGAGACTGTATGCAGCATTGTTTTGCTGTTGCGTGACTCCGCAGGTTGGCTCCAAGCAAGCAAGGTGCTGGGCCAAGACAATTGTTCAGCATTTGCTTCCCCTGTGCACTGCTCTCTTTGCCTGTGCACCAAGAAACCTGGACAGAAAGAACTTCTTACTGAAATTCTGCTTCAGAAGGATGTGTTCCTGGCTGGGTGTTTAGGGGCAGCTGCAGTAGGGAGTCCAGCAGGTAAAGATGGGAAAGATAAACAAGCAGAAGAGGTTTCCAGCCCATGCTGCAGCTGGCAAAGGAGATGCTTGTGCTGTAGAAGGGGCATTAGGTATGTGGGTAAGATTTGGAACAGCACATTAATCTGTGACCATAAAGTGTGGTCTGCTGACAAAAGTGCTTCTAGGGGTAGTTAGGGGAGGGTCTCTATACCAGATGTCTGTGAGACCTATATGGGATGACAGCAGGCAGCTAGGTGAAGCATGCATCTCCATGATGTCCGACCACCTCCATCTAGGTGTCTTTGCTACTGCAGGGCTTGGGTCATATTTACAGACAACACAATTTGAGCAAAGCTAATGCCAGACCCTGTCTACCTACTTTGGAGCAAAAACCTTCCTAGGTCACATCCTGCCTCCCAGAAAGTAGCATTCTTCTTGGAGATTTCCATACACTGCAAAGCCTGGGTGTACCCCAGGGTATGCTTTCACACTGTAGGGAGGTAGAAAGACCAAGAACCAACAAGCTCCCACTTGCCCAGCACATTTTCCCACCCAGTAAGTTCTTTTGTCCAGGGAATCATAGAATCAATAAAGTTAGAAAAGACCTCAAAATCATCAGGTCCAACCTTTCACCCAAGACCTCATGATTACTAGACCATGGCACCAAGTGTCACATCCAGTCCCCTCTTGAACACCTCCAGGGACAGTGACTCCACCACATCCCTGGGCAGCACATTCCCCATACAACCTGATGACAACACAACACTGGGCTGAAGAGGTTGCAGATCCCCAGAGCTGAACCATCTAGGGTGATGTTTCCAGTGGGTGCAAGCCTGGCCTAAGCATCCCCTGCACACCCCCAGGAAAAAAGCCTGCTTTCTGGCCCTGAAACAGGCTGGTTTCTAACCCAGGTGCTTCAGCTGGGCATCAGCTACTGCTGCTGGTGACAGACCGTCTCACACACTGTCAGGAGCCACTGAGTGGATGCCATGCTGTTTGTGTGTCATTATTTGCCAAGAAACTAGAATCTGCGATTTCCAAAAATCCACAGCACTAAGCTTTGAGCCTGCCTCTGCTTTTGAAGATACAGACAGATCCCAATACATGTCTTTGGCCTCATACAGAAAACAGAGCATTCTTAAGTGAGGTTAAACATATGTTTGGAGAGAAGGGTCTCTCTCATTTGTAACGATGGCCTATAGCAGAGTGAATGACTTAGATCACTTTTTGCAGAGGAAGTCTCGGAGCCATAACACTGGAATTAAAGTCACAGTTCACAAACAGTTGGGTCTGTAAATGTTGGTGCTGTTTCCTCCACAAGTAGGGTCAAGAGACCTGCTGGTGGATTTCTCTTTGAAGTCAGTGAGTGCCTGTTTTTGTGTTTAAATTATTTCATGCCACATCAATAGCAAATGGTGCTCTGGTGATAAGGCAGCTGTTCCTCTGGTGATGAGAGGCAAAATGGGTAGCTCTGCACCTCCTTCATCTAGAAAAGTGTTTTGTCTTGGGGTTGAACAGCTGTCTTTCATGATGCAGAAAGTGACAAATTATAGTCATGAATTATTTTTTCTTATTAAAAGAAGTCATTAAATTCTGTCACAAAGGCTTCCAGAACTTGCCCTGATGTCATTGACTTAACATAAACACTTTTCCCCCCACCAGATCTTTCCCACCCAAAGAACAGAGAACTCCACTTTTGCCTCCTCATAGTGCATTTGGGAGGTGATGGGAACATGGTAGGGGCTCACCAGCTGGTCGTAGGAGACAGCTCTAGGTTAAAGCAGGCTTCACCTACCCAGTTGCTTGTGCTGGGCACAAGAAGCAGCAGAGGCTAGATGTACATCCCAAACTCTGCTCCCAGGGGACTTCTCCAAATTCCTCTATGAAAGCAAAGAGCCAAACCTACCTTATTGAAAAATGAGCTGTTGCAAAAGGCTGAAGAATGTAGCACAGCTTCAGGCTCAGAAAGCAGCTCCTCTTGCTGCAAGTGAGCCACGAAGAGTGGTGTTGCACCCACCAGGAAGGGTGAAGTAACCCGCCCCAGCTACAGCTGGCCCTGGCTGGCAGTTTAAAATCACTGCTGTTCTTGCAGCACCTGCTTAAAATTAGCTCCAGCAGATCTCTGCCGTTGCTTCTTAATTGGAGTAGGGGGCTGTGTGGTTTCCTACCCTACTGTCTGTCCTTGGTGGAAGGCCCATCCTATGGCAGGACAGTTCAGCCCCTTGGCTGCATGGCTTGGATCTGCTATGCTCCCCAAAGTATCAGGGAGCAGAAGCACGGCCAGGAGAGCCCTGTGTGTCCCAGCACACCCAGTGCAGGGAGAGTGCAGACAGTGAGCAGCAGAGGCTGCTCCACAACTGCCACTCTGATCCCAGTACCCAGGCGCTATGGGAAGGCCAACAGGCAGCTGCAGGCGCTGCACTGCAGCAGCCAGGCAGGAGCCCTGCATTGCAGGCTGCAGTGACAGGGGACAGACAAATGCCTTCAGCCAGAGGAGAGGGCTGTACCCCCCCCCCCCACCCCCCTGTGTTCTCCCAGGGCCTCACTCCATCTGTCAGCATCGCCTAAGTCTTCATTTCCACTGCTGCTCCGCTTCCGATTTTAAATAGCTCAGTACGACAGGAGCAGCACATCCCAAGTGATGAAGCAGCATTTTTACTGTGTAATTCCCTATTTACCTACTTTTAACTACAGCATCTTCTCTTGATCTTTATCTGCTGAGAGCAATCTCTTCCCATCGGGAATCAGGTGCTAAGCGTTTAATCTCCAGCTTTGCTTTTCTGTGGGCTCCTGCATCGCTGGCTGTGTCATCAAAGTTGTTCCATGCTGGCTTATGAGCAAAGTGCTTTCATGCCACAGTTTGTTGCCTGGTTGATAAACAGGCATCTTTGGCCCCAGGCAAATTCAGTCATTGCTTAACATGTAAGCAGAAATCAGGTGGCTAATGTGGATGTATCTTGCAAAGTTTCTGCATGCAGGGAAGCATGAAAGCACCCCGATTTTAACCCCTTACTCACAGTCATAGGTGGAAAGGAACTTCATGTGTTTTCTGACGTTCACTAGGGACCATGGACTGAGCAAGTTCATGTTTCCCACTTTCTACCTTGTGAAGCTGTGGCAAAGGCCAGGGGCAGGACATCTGGATACAGGTGGTGCCAAGGCTGCCCCCAAAGTGGTTTCAGCTCAGATCTTGGCTCCTGCTCCCAGCCGCCCTTTCCCTGGCTCTTGGTATCACTGCACTGGGCTGCACCCAACTGCCCAAATTGCAGGGAGAACAGAATGGAACTTCTCAAGAGAGAGATCAGGGCACCCCCATGTCTCCCTTTCCCTTGCTGCAGGAGCAGTAATCCACTTCTGTAGACCCCTGCACACTGCATCTGGGTGGGGACAAACTTGAGTCCTGGATGTCACTGCTAGTTCTTTGGTGACCTAAGCCACCTTCAACCCACCTTTGTGGTGGGGTCGGTGCTTATTTCCCCTCTGCTACTTGCAAAGTGGTTGGGATGTGGGAATTAAAATAACAACTATGTCATCCACGTTCTTTTCCCCTTTAGGTATAGTAAGGTTTTTGTTCTCAGAACAAAACCCCCAACAGAACAGCAAAAGAGTGAGAAGATGCAATTCCCTTTCTTATGTGATGTGCCTTTGAATTATTGAGAGTTACCTGGGGCATTTTCCCAGAATCCCTGGGAGGGTCAGAGATTTGCTTTTGAGGCTCAGCAGCAGCGGTCCTGAGAGGGCTGGGACAGGCTGAGCTCCTTCTACCCTCATTAGTCCATGGCCACAATGTCCTGGTACACAACACAGGCACAAAAGGATGGGCATCATCCCACAGTCATCCTGTGTGCAGCTGGGCTCAGACTCTCCCTAGAAAGGGGGAAACTTAAATACTTGGGCCCAAAACTGTCCAGCCCAATGCAGTTGATCTGTGAGTAATGGAAAACAGGTTTTGACAGTGCTGTACCAGAGGCCTCTTTCACACAAACTTCAAAGAATTATTATCTTCTTGCTTAGAAAATGTCACCCACTCTATGCACAGAGGTGTCAGAGAGCCTTGGAAACCTTGAAAACTTTGAGTGCTGATACTGGAGAAAAACATTTTGATTGGCATCTTGTGTTACCACATCAGAGATACCTGCTTTCCAACCATGCTGAGGTGGAAGAAGACCTGGTGAAATGTTTGTTTCACGTGTCATAGACAAGTCGTAGACAAGACTTAGATGCTGTGGGTTAGACCTGGTCAGCGGCTGGCAGTCCAAGGCATCCTGTGGGAAGCCCTGATGAAGGGCCTGGCCTAGCTCCAGTAATGCTGCTCTTCACAGGGTTTTGCTTTCACACTGAGCTGTTGAGGGCTGCTGGTGACACATGCAAGTGTTTGTCCATCCAAGTGTTTGTTTGTGGTGGGTGTTACTGCCGTGGGCAGTGCACCTGGGGAGCCTGGAGTGCCCTTGTGGGTCAGGGAACTGCTGGTCTCCTGCAGAGCTGAGGGCTCCAGCCCAGCTTTGCAGCATCTGGGTGGCCAGACACTTCAATTCAGCAGGTCAAACCCTGGGTGATCCCTGCACAGACCTTGGGGATGATGTAGTTCATGGCACTGTGCAGCCGTACTCCTCCTTGGGATTGTTCCCAGAGAGTGGTTTGGAAATCACATTAAAGGGTAGACAAGGGCCCTTTGCAATGCCACAAACACCGAGGCTGTGGCCTGCTCCCTGTCAGCCTGCAGGGATAGGACAGTCCCCTGGGCAGCAGGGCTCCTCCGTAGCCTCACTGCTGTTACACTGACTTCTGTGAGATTGCATGAGGCATGGTGTGGACCCCTCAACCTTCCCTCCCAGCCCTGCACAGCCCTGGGCTGGGCACACACACCTCTCCTCTTGTCCAAAACAGATGTTGTGGCTGCCCATGGGTGCTCAGTACATCATCCCCAGGATTAGGCTGTCTGTATCAGAGCTGCAGTGTCGCAAGGCCAGCTGGCGCTTGCAGCCCCCTCATGTTCCCAGCTTCAAGGCAGTGACACACTGGCACCACACCAGCAGAGCAGTCAGATGTGTGGAAACACTTTGTTTCCCTCCGACGGCAAATCTGCTCCCTTGCATCTCAGTCCCCAAGTGTGTGGAGAAAGACTCTTGCTACACTTCTGCAGCCTCCAAGCTAGCAGCCCTGCACAGATTTGAAAAGCAAAATCACCTGGCAGGGACTCCACAAATACCCTTCCTCATCTCATTTTTTTAGTAAAACAGGGAAATAGGGTAATCAGCACTGGTTTGAGTTGGTAAGACTGAGAGCAGGGGAGGGAGGGAGGGAGAAGAAAGTTAGGCTAAGAGTTTAGCATGAGAAATGCTTCTGGATTTGAGCATGCTTTCTGCTCCTTTGGTGATGAAGACTGGTGAGCTTGGTGATGGAGACAGGTAGATTTGTTGATGGAGACTGGGTGGATTTGTTGATGGAGTCTAGGTGGATTTGTTGATGGAGGCTAGTGATTTTGGTGGTGATGGGTTTGGCAGTGGACGCTGGGTGGTGGTAGTGGCTGGTGGGTTTGGTGGTGGGAGCTGCTGCTGCTCCAAGAAGGGCTGGCTAGGGTTAAATCACAGTAC
This sequence comes from Melanerpes formicivorus, assembly GCF_026170545.1. Taxonomy (NCBI): domain Eukaryota; kingdom Metazoa; phylum Chordata; class Aves; order Piciformes; family Picidae; genus Melanerpes; species Melanerpes formicivorus. The sequence goes on from NW_027142374.1 coordinate 11,897,979, forward strand.
CTCATGACTTTGGACTCCATCTGTTATGCTGGTCACTCAGGACAGGAGAGGTGGTGTGTTGCATGGAATTACTGGGCACCAAATCCAGCTCAGTTTCAAGTCACTGCTCACTTGCACTGCTTCTTGCAAGGCTTCTCTTCTGGTTCAAGTGGTTCCTGCTATGGTAATTCCCATAGCATGCAGTTAAAGTCCTCTGTTACAACAGTTTAGAGGTATTTTTTCCATTACAAAGTCCACTCTTGGTCTCTTTGGACCAGGCTGTTTGGTTTAACGTCACAATTAACTCCTCCCCTTGCCCCTGCTCTGGCTTGAATTTACCCACAGATTGTAGTTTCTTAGAGTTGTGCCTGCCCCAAGTGGAGCCTTATCTATGAGCCGCAGTCCCTTTACAGGTGTGCCTGCTGCAACATAGGCATCCACAGCCACAGTTGCTTTCAGGTGTACCTGTGCCAGAGTGGCCTTATCCATGGGCCACAATACCTTCAAAGATAAACCTGTTCCAGCATGGCTTTACATGTAGCTACAGTCCCTTCAGACATAAACCTGCTCCAGCATGGCCTTAGTCATGGCTGCAGTCCCTCTAGGGGTGCAGCTGCCTGTCATGGGCTTATCCATGGCCACATGCTCTGAGGTGCTCCATCATGACCTCATGCACAGTCATTGATGCTTCAAGGTATACCTTCTCCAGTGGGGATTTATCCTTGAGCCACAATCCCTTCAGAGGCCTACCTGTCGTGGCACAGACATTACCATGGCCACAGATCCTCTGGCATGGACTCCACCACAGCCACTTCAGAGCGTCCTGCTCCTCTTCATGGGCTCATACACAGGTCACAGTCACTTTGACTCAAGATCATGCTGGAGTTCCAGCCTGTCCAGTACAGCAGCACTGAAACAGCTGTGATGCCCTGGCCATCTGCCAGCCTGAGCACATCCTCACTGCTGTGACCAAAATGGACCCCAGCACAGCAGCAGTAGAGCGGCACAGCATGCAGAGACAGCAAAAGCAGGCTGCCTGGGGGGGGTGTGCGATTTCCTTGCTGATCCCATCACTCTTGCTGGGTGCAGAGCATATTGGGTGCTGCCACCGAATCATTTAAATTATCCCTAGTAAGCTTTGAAATCAAATTGTAACAGAGCTCTGCTTCCTGCCCAGCTGCTCTGGCACACAGAGCGGCTGAATTTCCCTGTGGCTTACAGCCCCGGAGCAGGCACGTTGCCCTGTGCTGCAGACTGCGCTGCTTGGCAGGGGCTCTGCTGCCCCTCCTGCCCCACCCAGCCTGCCCAGCCCGGCTTGCCCTGCTGCTCAAGTGGCCCAAGGAGAGGGCAGAACTGGGAGTGTTGTGGCCCTGAGGCTCCCTGCAGGGAGGGGACTGGGCAGTGTGAAGGGCAGGGTGGGCGAGGGGCCTGCGTGGGTCCTGGTGGCTCGGCAGCAACGCACTGACTTCAGCAGAGGCTTTGGGCATTTCCGTTAATACCTTTCAAACATAACCACCATTAGTCCTTCCACAAAGAGAAAGTCTTCATTATGCAAATTCTCATCTTAAAGCTTTATTCATGTGCTTCCTGGCAGGCTTTCCTTTAATCTCAAGAGCAAGATTGCTTGGAATTACCATATACCCTTGTTAATTGCATGAAAAAAATAAATTCAGCAGAGGTTGTTTTTGCCATAATCAAGAGTGATTTTGATTAGTACTTCTGGAAATCAAAATGTTTCTCTAGGAAGGGGGAATGAGGATGGCTCTGTTGCCTTGTCCCCCGCAAAGAGCAGAGCCATGCCAGCCGGGAAGCTGTGCCCTACCGCTCTCCCCTGACTGCGCCCTGGACTGAGGCAATGTATCCCTGGCTTCAGCCATCAGTCCTGCTGCTGTGGTGGGTGCAGGGGACAAGTTTCACCCCATGTTGCTTCCCAGCAGAGCCCTGCCTCCCCTCACCTTTATGGGCTGCCACAGGAATGTTTGTGCAGGAGCATGTCCCTGGGCAGTCTGTCTTCCCTGGCAGTGGCCAAGGAACTGGAGGAAGTTCAGAGTCTGCCTTTCAAAGCAGAACTAATGTCAGGAGGAGGTCTGTGTTCAGGAGACAGCCTGAACCTCTTCATGTCTGGAGAGAAGTCTAACTGCTCTAAGGGTGTCCTTATCCACCTGGCCCACCAATGCTGTTCCCACAGACTACCAGTAACAGCCCAGCTCCAAGGGGCTCTGCTCTCCCTACACACACAGGGGTTGTGCTTTGGTCATAGTAGTTAGCAGTAACTCAAGAGTTGCAAGCAACTGGGCACTTGCAAATGAATTTCCCACACTTGGCAGGTGGCTGAGTCCAGCACCCAGGTAGTGGTAGTGCAGAGCATCAGCAAGTATGAAGCTCTGGTCTGTGCTGGCTGGGATCACTGCTTCGGCCAGTGGCCAAAGAGGTCCCTCAGTGCTGTCAGAGTCACCCCAGCTGCTGCAGAGCAGACCTTCACCCACAGAGCAGCAACTGTAGGTTCCCTGCACACCTTCGGGGCTGTATCTTTGCTGAGACAACAGGAAACACCACTGTGAGGATGTGGTCCGGTATCAGCAGCAGGACACAGCCCTGCACCCAAAGCCCCTCCAACCTCAGCACCCTGCCCAGAGGTGCCAGCAGAGCAGTGGGTGCCCTGCTCACAGACCCTCCGTGTGCTGATGCTATAACTCAGAGCTGCACAGACACGGTGGTCCCTGGGAGCTCCTGGTGCTTTGGGGTACCTCAGCACATGCTTTGCTCCTGCTTTTCCATTTCTGCCCCTGCATCGCTCCTGAGGTAGGTGGCTGAAAGTCAGGCAGTTGGAATGAGTTTCTGCTGCCCTTGTACCTGCTTTGCATTCTCCGGCAGTCTCCCGGGCTGTCAATCTGGCACCGTGGCGGGCTCTCAATTCCCAGGGAAGCTAAACACATATATATATTGCACAAAGAATTCCGTGGGCTGGCACTGAAAATGGAATGCACCTCACTCCGAGCCCTGCAGACGGCTTAGCAAGATACTGGGTGTGAGTTATGATACTGTAATTCAGGCTTTGTCAAACAGTGGGGCTTAATTAGAATATATATATAATTGTAAGAACTAAAAAGCTGACGAGTACAATTGTGCATTTGAGCTGCCTGCTACAGAAAATAATGAGGAGAGAATACATTAAGGCACAGAACCCTTCTACCTTCAAAGAGCAGCTAGCTCTGATTAAAAATACCCCCAGCAAGGCGAGGGGACTCGGTGAGAGGCAAGGGAGCCTGCGGCGCCAGCTCGACCATAACTCTTACCTCTGTTTTACAGCCTCCTCCCAGCACAGCTGTAGACTTGGATTCCCCCCACCTCCCTGGTCTGGAATTGGGGGATTCATATTAGGTACCAGCAGATGTCCTGTCTTGGTTTCTTCTGATTGTCATGCTGAAATAAAATATGGAAAACACATCATGTTTGCCTGTTTTCCCCCCAGCACAGACCTGCAGTCCTGCTCCAGTGCCCTTGGCCAGCTGGCACAGAGGCCTTGAGTTGCCTCCCAGCTGCCCTTGGGAATGTGCATTTGCTCCCAGCAGCCAGAGAAAAGAGTTCTTCCAAGGACCCAGTGCAAGTGTGTGGAAATAGACCCCCAAACTAGCATAGTCATCAGCCCTGACAACAATCCCATACCACTCCCCAACACAGAGCAACCAGCAGAGGATGGTTGTGCTTATTAGTGGCTTTACAGCCCTGTAACAGGTTGCAGGCAGTGTGGGGATGTCGTAGAGGGCAGGTGAGATGTCAGGGCATGATTGACTGGCGTGGTTTAACCCCAGCTGGCCACTAAGCCCCACACAGCTGCTTGCTCACTCCCTCATAATGAGATGGGGGAGAGAATCAGAAGGGTGAAAGCAAGACAACTTGTGGGTTGACATAAAGACAGTTCAATGGGTAAAGCAAAAGCCATGCACACAAGCAAAGCAAAGCAAGGAATGAATTCAGCGCTTCCCATGGGCAGGCAGGTACAGCCATCCCCAGGAAAGCAGGGCTCCATCACAGGTGATGGTGACACAGGAAGATAATACCACTTCAAACATGCCCACTTCCTTCTTCCCCCAGCTCTAGACTGTTGAGCATGATAGCACATGGAAAGGGATATCCCTTTGGTCAGTTAGGGTCAGTTGTCCCAGCTGTGTCCCCTTCCAGGTCCTTGTTCACTCCCATCCTATCTGCTGGTGGGGTGGTGTGAGGAGCAGAAAAGGCCTTGACTGTGTGGGCGTTGCTCAGCAGTAACCAAAACATCCCTGTGTTGTTAACACAGTTTTCAGCACAAATCCAAAGAGCAGCCCCACAGTAGCTACTGTAGAAACAATTAACTCTGTCTCAGCCAAAGCCAGCACAGGGACCCTGACTGATGGGCTCACCTTACAGACAAACACCTCTGCTACCCAACAGTGGGCTGCTTGTCACCTCCAGCAGGTGGGAATGTGTCACAGCTTCTCCCCAGGGAGCCCCACTTCTGCCATGACCATGGAGCAGGTCCGGGGCCCCAGGATCAAAGGGATTTGCATGAGGCAGCACAGGGAGCAGCTGTGCCACCTCCCAAAAGCCTGCGTTTGCAGACAGCCCTGGGTGCTGAGTGCTGGTTGGGTTTAAGTGGCTGTAAAGTGCCAAATTTGTCACCACTTAAAAACTGAATAAAAGAAGGAGCAGGGAAGTGTTCTGCTCTTACCTGTTGGAGCAAGCAGGCAGGTTTGTGTGCATGTGGTGACAGCCTTTGGTTATTGATCCTTAAAAGGTGTAACATGTCTCTCTAGCACCCTTTGCATGAAATAAAGATGTTAGCTTCAGCTGTCAATCTGTTATTAATGCCTGCCAGTGCCGAGGGGAGTCTTGGGTTTAAATTGCTTTGGAAAGGATCTCAGCTTGCTGTGGGCAGTGGTGGGAAAGCCCTGGGAAATGGACAGCAGCTCCCAGGGAAGCTTTTACCAGGCGTTTCCATGCATCAACAGTCTTCCTAACCTTCCCGTGGGCTCCATGCACACCTTTTCCCAGTGGCAGCTGGGATGCAGCTGCAACCCCGGACTTGCTAGTGGTTGCTGGTTTACGTCAGCCCCATAAGGATGTAGGGCCCTGAACACCTTTCATCCCTGCTGGGCTCACTCATGTACCAAGTGGCTCCTTGGAAAGTGATTTTTTAAGTGGCCCCCTCCTTGGTGGGTATCCTGTCCTGCAGGGAGAGATGCCAAGAGGAGCTGTCACCAAACCCAGGGAGGTGTAAGTGCTGCCCAGTTGATGGGACCGATGGGCCCCCCGAAACTGGGGGGGGAGGGGTGGGGGGTGGGCATTTTTGAGGCACTTGGCATTCCTTGCAGGGCCCGTGGGGGGTGGGTATCTTCTTGCAGCCCCACAACCCCTGTAGCCCTTCTGCAGAAGACTAGGCAAACTGCACAGACCCTCATGGCTGCCTGCTCTCTCGCGCTTTGTATCTGTGCTCCCACATCACAGGCAAAGCACAGGGAGGATGTGCTAACTGCAGGGCTTGGAGTGCTGCTAGTCAGTGCCCTTAAGATTTATTTAATCACAGAGAGCAGGGAGGAGAGGGGAGGGACAGCCTCTGGCATACCAGTGTGATTCTTGCTGCTGCTGCTGCTACCTCCCTCCTGCCAGCTCGCTGCCTGCTACAGAGGCAAGGGGAACTGAAAGGAAATGTGGTCATGATGCATTTCTCCCAGCTGGGTTTGTAGGGCTTCTTGTCCTGCCAGAGATGCACCATGGTTTCCCCCTTCCACCTTTTTTTAAACACAGATTAAAATAGAAAGACGAACCCTGTCTGGTTCCTGAAAGTCCCCTAAAGGCTGGGGGAAAAGCCAAGCAGGGAAGGGGAGCTGACATGGAGTTGCCAGAATAGCAAGCTTGGGACAGCCAGCCTCAGCAGTAATGAGCTGGTGGGGTCTCAGCAGGGGTGTGCTGGTGCTTTGGCAGGGTGGAGCTGGGCAGGTTGGGGTTTTTGGCACCATGGACGTGCCTTATTTTGCTCCTTGGTACAGACACACCGCCTGATGACCCTGTGGCTTCACCTGGGTTATCAGAGCAGGAGAGCATTGCTTGTCTCACAGGGCCAGTGTTTCACCAGCAGTAAGGCCCAAGAGGCAAATATTTTGCCAAGGGAGCAGAGGGTCCTGTGTGAAGGCTGAGGGTGCCAAGCAGAGCCCTGCCACACTGCCGTGCTGCACAAGGGGCTCTCCTGTGCGCCTCGCTCTGTGCCATCACACACCTGGTAACAGGCTGCACCTGTGCCGGGGCACTGCCTGCCACCAGCCCTCGCTCCGGGCTAACAGGGCAGGCGCCGGCACCCCTCCCTCCTCTCCATGGGAAGTGCGGCCATGTGCTGGTACGCATTACTTACACACACGCCCCAGCAGTAGCTTAACTCCGAGCGCTTCTCCAGGGGAGGGAAGCCCAGAGCAACTTCCCAGCCATAGTCCCTGAATTTAAATCGCTCTCGGGTGCGCCGAAGGTCCCTTTAACTAGGCAGCAAACGCAATGAGATGTGATGTGTGAGTAAGTGAAACCGGAGCTGGAGGTGTTGCGGTACTTAGTGACCACTCTCAGTGGAAGTTTTTCACCGAAATGCTGATACCTGCTTTCTGATGGACTGGTGCCTTCCACTTGTTATTGTCCTTGTCAGTAAAGCCTTAAATTTATTCATGAAGCACGCTGGAGCTCAGGTGGCAATAGCTAAATCCATTTAGCAGTAGGAATAAGAGGAAAGCCATTTTAATGTTCTCTTACAGTGCTGCAGTACTTAGCAAACCCAAAGGATATTAATTACTCAGCATGCTCTGAGATGTAAAAGCATGAATTTATCAAGACAAATACATTCAGAACTAGGGTAAGTCAACAGTAATTAACAGGATGCACAAAAAAACCCAAGATGGAGAAAGGAAGGATTAGCTGGCCCTATGGCAGGAGAGCGCGGCGCAGCACCGAGCCGTCCCCGGGATATTGCAGAGTGACTGCAGTTGTGGTGAAGCATCCCTAGCGAAAAACATTGCCTCTGCCTGTCAGGTGTGTCCCTAAGATGGGAGTTTGCATTGCCCAGGCAGAATGATGCAGGTGGCCTCTGAAATGCTAAGTTGTGCTTGGCAGCCAGCAGCAGCGTTGTCATAGGAAGGCTTTGATGTTGGGAGGCTGTGGTGAAGGAGAGGTGCATTGGGCTCGTTTGTTTTTCACCACCCTTGGCTGTGCTGTCCCAATGTTTTCGTGGTGTTCAGCAAACATGCATAATGGTGAGCACAGCCACACGTGAGTGACAGCCCTAGAGATGAAGTGTTAGGCTCTCCTTGACAAATTTAAGCATAGCCTGTGTTTTTATACCACATCCATTAGGGCAGACAAATGGAAAATCCAGAGATGACTGCTCTGCAATTTAACAGTCACAGCAGCTGGAGAAGGCTGATGTCTTCCTCATCACCGGTGATGGGTCAGGCTTGGAAAAGCCCAGAGAGTTCTCTAAAAACTAAAGCAATTGGAGCAAATGAGCCTAGCCCTGTCATGTTTAAAGGCAACTGCAAGTACAACCAGTGCTGATTCTTTGTCTCCAGGTCATGGGGACGACTCAGATGACTTCAACCTAGAAGATGCCCTCCTTGACACTGTCACCAAGCGACGTAAGTTACATTTATTTGTTCTTTTTTTTTTTGAAGAGGAGGAAACAAGCAGGTATTAATAGAGGCCATTTGTTCTTTGGGGCCTGATGCTGGTGGGAGAGTGCTGGCAGGTATAGAATAGAATAGAGTAGAATAGAATAGAAAGACTAGACTAGGCTAGAATACAATAGACCAGGTTGGAAGAGACCTTCGAGATCATCGTGTCCAACCCATCACCCAACACCATCTAATCAACTAAACCATGGCACCAAGCACGCCTCCAAGGCTCCTCCAGTGATAGACTACCTCATCACCTCTGCCCAGCAAGCCCTTGAATACAGCATGTGGGGAGACCTGGTTAGAAACACCCTACATCCACCTCATGCAGAGGGAAAGCAGTGTTTCTCCAGGATGGAGTTCTAGTTGTGAGTGGAAGAAGAGTCAACACTGTCCCCACAGCCTCTCCCAGCTGCTGCATCCCACTCTGGACTTCACATCAGCCCAGAATAAAAGCAGATGAAGGGTCTGGAGTTAGGTCTTATCAAGCTGTGCCAGCACGCTGGAAATGAAGCCCAGCAGAAGCACTCTGGTATTCAGAGGCGCAAATGGAAATTCATGGGAATAGAGCAGCCACAACTCCTGCTCATAATTTATTCATGTACTTGTAATGCCAGCCACTATTAATAGATAGTGGCTTATAGGGGTGTTAAAAAATAAAAAGCACCCCCTCCACATGCTGAGCAGAGTGGGGTTTAGGGGTGACCAGGGGAGCTGGGGTGTCGCCAGAATCCCTCCAGCTGACAGACCCCCCATACAAAATGCAGCGCTGGAATTTGTCTGTCGTCTAACAGACCAGCAGGGAACAACAAAACACTGGCAGCCTAGCCTTGTTTTTCATACTGTTCTGCACAGTATCTATTCTTGCTCTGTTTACTGTTGTCTCCAGGAGTCTTCCCTCAGAGCAGTTCATTGCAGCTCTCTGCTCTCTTTGTGGTGGGCTGCTGGCCTGCACAGTGGCAGCATTCAGCCTCAGCCTCAGCCACTGCAGAGCCCTGGGCTCAGTGCTGCATGGAGCTGCAGCCTCTTGCCCTGGTGCACGGCAGTCCCACTCCTTGCCCCCACGTGCTGTGTGTGGTGGGTTTGGTGGCTCTGGGCTCCAAGTTTACAGATGATGGTCAGCTGGAAAGCTTGTGGTGAAATCTTTGCCGTTTATTTTCAAACCAGAAGTGACACATTTTTGCTGATGCCCATGACTAACATTTTCCTCCCCCATCTGTTTTGTCACAGCCACTCCCAAAGGCCCCAAGAAGCCGGCAGGTGGGACAGGTGAGACCTCCTTCCATGTATCTCATTTAAGCACAGCACGAGATTTGCTTCTCATGAGGGTTGTAACCATGAGCTGCATGTGTGCATCTGGGTGCTGCTGCCTTAGCAGAGGCTTTGGGACACCTTTGCTTGCTCATAAGAGAGCTGGTAGCAGCATGCAGATGTGCATTCCCCCTGTACAGCTCAAGTAAATGCAATATTGATATTTCTGTCCATGCTGAAGGCAAGTGGCAGTGGAGCATTTACAGCCAAGGCTGAATTTTGCACACTTTGCAGTATCCTAATGGGAAAGACACAAATCATCCCTCAGCTACACAAGGGCTTTTGTTTCTGGCACCTGCTGGCTTTCCTTCCAGGAACGAACCCACAGGATATTTTCCTTCTTTTTTTCACTCCAAGGGAGCCCCAACCTCTACAGAAAGGCCCAGCCTAGTGGCATTTCCCAAAGCCAGGGAAGATTGTTTCTTCAGCTCCTTGTGCCTGTCAGATGTGCTGGCTGGGTAGCTCCACAGCACCTGCCCTGGCTGGGGAAGCTCCTTTAAATGCACCCAAGTTTGACTGCTGGCAGCTCTTGTGGCGCAGTTCTGGCCAAACACACCTACTTAAATATAGAGCAGTCACAAGAGCTGAGGCTTGCTCAACCCTGCCAGAGGAGCCCAAAATAAACTGCAGCAGGGGAGCGCTCACGAGTGAATCCACTTGCCCTGCATGAGGATCTTGGCGCAAATCTGACTGTCCAGCTCCTTGGCCACTGTGGTCTTCACTTGGGACAAGAAAAGCCAAGTGCCAGAAGCATGCACAGGGCTTCAGCATTTGGATTGCAGCCTAAAGGAGAGGCTCTTGGAGCCAATAAACTCTCCCTGAGAAATGGATGCATGCTGAGGCTGAAGCTTCTTCCCCAGGGAGTGCTTCTCAGATGAGTGATGGCACCAAAGGGCTCCCGTGGCGGGTTGCTGTGCTTTGGTCCCTGTCCTGTGCATGGGCTGCTCAGCCTGGTGTCATTCATGCCGACACCAGAGCTGGTGGCCTTGGGCCATGGTGCAGTGACTCTTGTGCAGCACCCACAGAGCTGCCGTGCTGGGGAAGTGTCCTGAAAGCCTTACACCATCCCCATAACATTATGGGGGGTTTAACAATCCCTTCTCTCCCACACAGGCTTTGATTTGGCTGATTACTTTGACACCCCTGCGGAGACTACCACCAAACCACCCAAGCCAACTCCAAAGCCCTTCCCCAGGCCAGGCAAGCCAGGTACTACAGAGCTCCCTGTGCCCTGGGGAGGGTGCATGTGTGCCCAGCTTTGGGGCTCTGGATGGGAAAAATGCTCCCCAAGGTAACCAGGAGCCACCCCAGCAGCCGGGCAGCTGGGATCCAGCATTGACACACCAGCTCCAGCAACAGGTGACTTCATAGGTTTAGGTTGGAAAAAGATTGTTAAGATCACTTCCAACCTAGCCTGGCCCTGCCAAATCCACCACTAGACCATGTCTCTCAGCACCACAGTTACAGATCTTTTAAATACCTCCAGGGCTGGTGACTCCACCACTTCCCTTGGCAGCTTCTTCTAGGATTTGTCAACCCTTTCTGCAAAGACATTCTTCGTTATGCCCCATCTAAAGCTCTCCTGACACAACTTGGGGCCATATCCTCTTGTCCTAAAGGTGGTCACCTTTTAAGGTCCTTAAAAGGTGATCACATCCTCCTGCTCCACTGTTCATAGAAGAACTGGCAGAGGAGATGTGCTAGGAGCATCATCATTGGCATTTTACCATCCTTCCTTCCTGCTGTCCCCATGTCCTGCCTGAGCCATACCAGGGGGCTTTGCCAAGCAGCATTTGTAAAATGCTGTTGGGTGGGGAGCTTCATCAACAGAGAAGCACATCCTTAAGGATCTTTCCAGCAGTGCCTGGTTGTCCTCTTGTGTGCCACAGGTAGCTGGCAGTGCAGGGCTGCCCTCGAGGTGGCAGAGCGTTCAGGAACAGGTGGCAGCATGTGTCCCACCTGCAGCATGTCTAGGTGGTGTTTCTTGGTAGCTCTGCTTGTCAACCCTTCTCAAATTCAAGACCCACTGACATCAGGCCTGGTGCAGGAGATCCCACCACCCACACTGAGGCATCCTGAGAGCACCAATGGGCAGGAGGTGCCCCTGGCGTCAAGGGCAGCTGAAGCTGTGGAGAGACCAGAGCACTGAACTGCCCCAGCACAGCCCCAATCTCCCTGAAGGAGGCAGCTCCCCTCCCAGGGTAATGTCATGTTGAGCTCTTGGATTTTTTCCTTCCCTTCAGACAACTTTTGGGATGGCATCCACAGCACCACAACCAAGCAGCCAAAAACTACAAGGGCTCCCCCCAAGTATAAACCAGGTGAGTGTGAGCTCCCCAATTCCCATGGCTTTGCCCTGACTTCACTGCTGCACAGACAAAGGCTTTGGGATGGGCCATGGCAGCGGCACTGTGACCCTTTGCCCCCTCTGTTCACATCAGACACCTTGGGAGGAAAACCCACACAGCAGACAAAGCATCTCAGCATTTCCCTGCACTTCCCTCGGGGGTCTCGATGGATCCTGGACCATTTTGCATTCCCCTGCCTGATGTGAGGCTGCAGGCATGCTGTCCTCCCTGGCGTGGCACAGTGCACCATGGCACAGCACAATAGCTGCTGTGTTGGAGCCAGGCTGCTCAGGGTGCCAAGTGGGGGGCAGTGGCACCACGCAGTCAAGGCTCAGGCGGCTCCAGCCTGCATGCCAGCAGAGCACAGCCAGCTCCTTCCCCCTCACTAATGAGCCCTGGGGAGCACCTGCTTGGCTCTGACCTTTCCTACCAAGCCTGACTTATCTGACTGCCTGGTACTCGAGCCATGGTGAGAGACTCTGTGGAGAGAACATGGCTTTTCTCACCACAGTGGTGCAGGGACATGAAACAGGATGGGTTTGGAAGATCTGCAGAGCACAACTAGGAGGTGCTTCTGTCAGGGGGCTTCATCCCTTTCACCAGCACTTTTACCTGACCAAGCTAAGCATTCCCTTGATTAATTCATTTATTGCAGAGTCCCTTAGCACTGCTAACCCCCATGTCGTTTCCTAGGAAAGGATCCTATGGATTTTGACTTGGCTGATGCCCTTGATGATAAAAACGATGGGAAAGATGCTGGGAGACCGAATGTAAAGCCAGGTGAAGGTATGTAGATTTCCCCTCCCCTCGCCACCAGGGCCTGCAGGAGATCCTGCCCTGCCCCTCCTGGGAACACACTGTCACTGCCAGGCACTACCCCTGCCAAGTGACAGCGTAAGGAGAAACCCAGGGGCTTCCCTGCCCGAGGCACCTGGCTGCAGCCAGCACTGCTGCCTCTTCCCTGCCCACACAGAGGAGGGGAAGGTTTGCCTTCCAGCGGGGAGGAAGGAGCCCCCACCTCAGTGGTCCTTGGCAAAGAGGGGCTCTGGCTAATGAACTGTTGCCTGTCTGCAGGTTTCTTTCCCAGGGTCTCTTCTGACCCATTGAAATATGATGATCACGCTAAGTTCCCCCTTGTCCACATACCTGACAGCTATTTAACCAAGGGCATGTGCTGTTGGGGTTCGCAGCCATTGCCAAGACATAAATCTGGAGCAGGCTGAAGGCCTGGCATAGCACACACTACAGGCTGGGAGAGGGTTTTTTCCATCTCTAAAAGCCTCTGGTAAATGAATCACTTGTCTGCCAGGATTGTTCCCTTGAGCACTTGAGCTGGAAAGCAGACTTTGCATGGCTAGTTTATGGATGTCGAGATGGCCATATCCCCTGCTCACACGTGTAATTAATGCTCAGGTATTTTATTGGGTTGTCTTAACTAGGTGACTTGTCTGCACTTTGATATTCTGGGCTTGTTGAGGTTTCAGCAAAGGTTGAGGTGTTGAACTGCTGGAACGTGGCACCCATCACAAACCAGCACGTGATTCCTCTGGCCTTGCTGCACCCTGGGCTGCCTCAGCCCTCTCCAAGTTCTGTGAGAGTCAGGGGGGTTCTCTTTGCACGCTCATTACTAACACCACAAGTCTGGTTTTGTGTGGGAAGCTGGTGAATAAGGGCAGTCTCTTTCAAGCTGTTGTGGCAAAGGTAACCCTTCCCAAAGCACAGCATCAGAGAAGGAGCCTTTTGCTGGCTCATTGTTTGATCTCTTCTCCCATCATGCATGTTGCTGCACTGTGAAGATCCCTCTGGGACTAGGACCAAGGAGTTCAACAGCTCCACTCATTCAGCTGCTGATGCCCAGGCCATGCTTCTCTGTGCCTGTCCTGCACAACATTCCCTCTGCAACATATTTTCACCTGTGCCAAGATGTGCTAGTGCTCACTTCTTCCACTAGACCTCTTTTTTTCTTTGGGGAAGAGGCAGAGTCAGGTCTCTGCCTGCAGGACCCTGGGATAATCTATCTGTCTGACTGGGAGTCCACTGGTTTAAATCTCTGGGCCTTGGTGCACAGAGAGCCACACACAGCTCTTCAAAACAGCCAGAGAGTTCTGCAGAAAATAATCATATGACAGAAGCCTCTGCCCAGCAGAGGAACATTTCCCCAGGAGCAAGGGCTTGCAGGAGGCCGATCCCACCCTGGGTGTCTGATGCTTACAGATGACCCCTACCCAGAATCCCCCAAAAGCCTTGTTTCCAGGCCCTGTCTATCCAAAGGCAATTGGTTTTGGGGACCTCTTTCATCCCAAGCCAGCCACACACTATTTCTCCTTCCTGCTGTGTTGTTTTCTAGGCAGCCCTGGCTACATTTTCTCCTTTGGGAAGGAGGCTTTGGTGTTTTGCTGGGACAATTTGGCTTTGTGCAGGTTAAGAGGATAAGCTTCCCTATATGTCATGGAGCCTGTGAAGCCCATGGCCACTACCTCCCACTGGGGCCATGTCTCCCTTTGGGTGCCAACCACCATTTGTTGTTGTTGTATTTAAAGCCTTTTCAGACAGTGACCTGGCGGACATTGTGGATGGCGGCTACAGCCCGGACAAGAAGAAGGGTAAGCAGTGACCTATGTGTCTTTGGTTGCTGTAGCAGTCACAGCTTGGGCAATAATCCCCATGTCAGTCACACTCCTAGAAACCACCTTGAGCAGAGTGGTGCTCATCTTTGATGGCTATGGAGGTCTCAGTCATGGGAACAGGGTGGGACACATTTCTGTCCTTCATGGTCACACGTGATACCAGCGGATGGAGGTGCATGGTTTGGATCTCACAAAGGCTCTGCAGCTCCAGCTGCCACCAGAGCAGATGGGAGCTGCACCTTCCCATCCACCTTGAAAGCAGATGCCCAACCCTGTGCTGTGAGAGGGCACAAGCCTTTGCTTGCTTTCCACTATGCAACCACCAATGGTTGAAACAGGGTAGGAAACCAGCAAGAGTGGGATAAGCTTGCACACTTGCAAGGATCCACAGCATTAAATGTTAAAAGCAGTTGAGTAAAGAGATGAACACCACAAGGCCAATCAACAATTAATGAATCCCCGTGCCAAGGACAAATTGCATTAGAGACATTAATACAATGCTGACCTGCTTCCATAAATTCAGGATGCAAGTGACTCAATGAGGACTGAAGATTCCAGCAGGAGTAGCTTCTCCTCCCAGCCCTGTTTCTCCAGGGAAGGTGATTTTAAAATAGACTTCAAGCCAAGTGAAGATCCCCTGACATTATGGAGCTTATCCAGTCACCTCTGTGATGGCACAAGTGTGCTGTGTAACTGTCAGACAGTGTTTCATTTATCTGCTCTTTACACCAGCAGTGGCATGGGGCAAGGGTGAGGTTAATCTGAGGTTAACAGGCAGAGGTGTCCTCTGCAGAGGCTCATCCCAAAGCTCCCTCCAGGCACACATGGTGGGGGAGAGGAGCAGCTTCAGACCCCTCTGAGAAACAGCGAGGGGTAACCCTGGGCAGCCAGGCAGAGGTGTGGGACAGCAGAGACATTAGTCCCCGACCCGGAGGCACCCCTGGGGCCAGGTTGCTGCCCCTCTCCCTGCTCCCTCTCAGGCTGCCTGGCACAGAGGTGGAGGGAGCAGAGGGATGCGGGGCCACTGACAGGCTGATGTCTCTTACAGGTGATGGGGGTGGCACAGACAACAACTACGGAGGTAGGTACCACCGGGGCCAGGGGGTTGGTGGTGTGCTGGGCTGGGTGGTGTGTGCACCCCTGCTGCACAGCACCCTGCTCTCTGCACCCCACAGGCACAGCAGTGGAGACAGGGACGATCGCCGGCATAGCCAGCGGCCTGGCCATGGCACTCATCGGGGCTGTCTCCAGCTACATCTCCTACCAGCAGAAGAAGTTCTGCTTCAGCATCCAGCGTAAGTCCCCCCACATCGAGCACCTTGGGGGTACAGAGTAAACACCCACCCATGTGACCCCTGAATCCCACTGCCATTTGCTGTCAGGCATCCAGCGACCCAGAGCTGGCAGAGCAAAGCCCAGCCATGGGTTATGAAGCACCCCACCTGGTCAGGCATTGCACAGGCAGAGACCCACCAGCACCAACATCCCCAGCACCCACTGCCACTCCACAGGCTGTGCACAGCCCCTCACACAGACAGCCAGGACAAAGATGAACATGCTGACACCAAATAAGATAAATATAGGAGGGGAAATACACCCCAAAACAAAAACTCACCTAAAATTTCAGCAGGAGGTAAAAAATCACCAGGCAGAAGCAAAGGAAACCGAACAAGCACCTGCAGCTGTGAGTGATGCAGCCCAGCCCTCCCTACCCCACCCTCCCACAGTCCTACAGCAATCACTGCAATTAAGGGCAAATTAAGCAGCAAAGCTTCATGCTCTCACGAGGCACCTTGTGCATCAGCTGCTCCATAATGCTGCTCGGTGTAAGGGTGCCCCGACAGCCTCACCTCACAGCTCCAGCCTGGCCATGGTGGGCTCCTGCAGCCTGTTCTGGGGTGGGTTGTAAACAGATGCAGGAAAGCTCTTTTGAAATTCATCAGCTGAAATCTGCAAGTTTCCTTTGCTCTGGGGGGAAAAGGGTGTTTGGGGTTGGAAGTTTCTGCTGGAATGGTGCTATTTTCCCAGTTGTGCCTGAGACAAACAGGAGCATTTTGGTAAATTAGATCAGCAGGAAAAGTCAAATGAATGTGATGGAATGAAACACCCTTGTATGTTTCCCCCCACTTAAATGATATTTTGGCAAGAATAAATAATTAAACCAAAGAAAAAAAAGAGTAAAGGCTTTGATGAGGGGGAAGCTGAGAGACACAAAGCCCCAGAAAGGCGGCAGGAAATTAAAGTTAATTATAAAGGAGGATTAATTTAAGCCATCAGACATGGCATGCTGGGCTAATGTCAGGCCTTAGATGCATTGCAATGCATGACAGAAATCTGAGAGCCGTCAGCTACTGCAAATGTGGCTTTTCACTGAAGAACATAAATTGCATTTGGTGTTATCCCAGCAAAACACATGTCTTGGAGGAGGCAGCAGTGCTGTGTGATGACCACACCCTTCAAGCACAGAGGGACAGGCTCAGCTTTTCTCCTTGCCCAGCTGTCCTCCTGTGGTGGCAAGTGTGGCTCCATTGCTTGGTTTTGAGCCTCTTCTGACCAGGATTTGCTGGTTCCTCTAAAGGAGAGGTACGATGCTGACTAATGCTCTTATCCCACTTTCATTCCTTACACCACATCTGCTGTGCCCTGGGCTACGGCTCAGCCCACGCTCCTCTGCCCCAAGCCACTTTGCTATGCCCAGGCAGGACAGGAGTCATCAAGTGCTGCTCTGGCAGGTCCCCTCCTGCCTCCACAGCTTGGCCAGCCACAGACTGCAGTGTCTGTGCTGGCATGGAGGTTCCTTTAGTCAGCTGCAGAAAACTTTCTTCTCTCCTGTGCCTTGGTGGCAGCAGCTGCCCCATTGCTGAATGAGGCCTCCCATTGCATGGTTTTGCTTTGGCTCAAGCACTGCTCCCTGCCTTCCTCTTTCCCCATGAGGTACAAATGAGCCCTGTCAAAACCTGCTGGTAGGGCATAGTGGGTCCCTTCCACTCTTTGTGCTGCCTTTGGATGCATATGAAGTTTAGATGCCTGAAAGTGCATGTTGGCTGGCCACAGTATGGACTGCCTCAGCCTTCCTTTGAAAACCACCATGGTCCCTACTCCATCCTGCTCCCTCCCTAACAGGGCACAATGGTTAGCGCAGGACTCATGTCTCTGCCTCTCTCCAGAGAGGTCCTAGAGAAGCTACAGAGCACGGCTGAGGTGTGGTGATGCATCCTGAACAGTCTTAACTGAATCTTCTGCAACTCTGATCTGGACCAGGGTGATCAGAGCCACCTCCTTTCCTTTGCACACCCTCTCACTGCCACCTTGCAGCCACCTGCCTCCCCACCAGCCTTGCCTGTTTGCCTGGGCTGCACTTGTTGCAAACACCAGAGACTTCTTTGCATTTAAATAAAGGACTTACTCAGGATTTGACACCCCACTGGGATCCTGCTTCATCACCACAGCCCAGCTTCTTGCAGCTCTGCATAACTTAGCTCTTAATGAGAACTAGACCATCTATCTGTGCTGAGCCGCAGCCACTGCTACACAGCAGCCCTGTCCAGAAGCTGTCGCTCCTCCATGCTTCTCCTGGCTGAGCCTTAGCACAGTGATTAGCCTTGCTGCCTCACATGAGAAAGATGAAACCAGAGACTCAGAGAAAGGGGCTGCTGCTAGAAGCTGTGCCTTCTAGGTAAGCCTGTGTGGTCACTTTAAAATCCAGCAACACTTCCTCAGCACTGAGTGGTTTACTGGTATTTCTATACTGCTGTTAATGCAGAGGAGGCTGCAAAAAGGTATCTTGGCTTTCACAGCAGCTAGGCCCTATTACCAGGGTTTTTAAGGCAAGACATCAAAGCAGATGATTTTTAGTTTCTACCCGCCCAGCTCACTTTCTTTATTGTTACTTCGCAGAGGGACTTAATGCGGAATATGTGAAGGGAGAAAACATGGAAGCCGTTGTGAGCGAGGAACCCCAAGGTGAGAACCTGGCATTTCTTACCCTGTCTGCATCCAGCCACAAAAGCAGCTTTACTGAGGGACTTTCTTAACATCCCTTGTGCTGTACTTAGTCAGTGCATCTCTTTGATGAAGACACCACTTAGGTGACGCTTCAGCTTTTTGTGAAACACCCACTGCAGTGTTTCCCCCCCCTGCTCTATTGCACACAAAGGAAAGCCATGGTAAGAGACCAAGGAGCTCATGCTGCAAATGCTGGCAGTTAATATTTAGCTTTAATGTTTTCAGCCATCATGAGTGGCTTATACAAGAAAACCATGATCCTTCTTTCCTAAGATAATTGAGGCTGTGACAAAGGCTTTTCCACTGTCACATACAACCAGCCAGTACTGGGCACCCGTTGCTTGCACTCTGGTTCCATTGTGTGCTATTGTACTCATCATCTGTTGTGTTTGTTGTTTTTTTTTTCTCTCCCTAGTTAAATATTCAGTACTGCAAACACAGTCAGCAGAACCACCAAAACAAGACAGTGGAAAGATGTAAAAGCATGGCCTGGGGCTAGAAAGGAATCAGTCAGCGGCAAACGGAGATCTTACATGCTTGTAATTTAGCTTATTATTTAATTTGACTCCAAAGCTATTTAATGTGTACTAAGGCTTGAACTGGCTTCTTACTGCTCTAGGCTTTAGGGTTAGAGTGGTAGCATTTGTGTAGTTTTTTGTAAAGAGGTATTATGTTTACAGCAAAGTCATAGTGTAGGTTTAACATCCAGTTGTATGCAAACCAAACAGAAGGTGCTTCAGTAGTGGTCAGTTTTAATTAAGGGACAAGGTCTTTTTTGAGAAGTTGAAGGGCTTACAGGATTGAGGACAGTGAAGTGCCTGTACATAGCAATCCAAAGCCAACCGTGCAAAGACTCTTGCTCCCGCAATCCAGGAGGAAATGATCAACGACCTATTGTGCCTCTGAGATGTGCACAAGTCTATGGGACTGGATGGGATCCACCAGAGGGTACTTAAGGAGCTGGCAGATGTGCTCACCAAGCCACTCCTCATGATTTGTCAACAGTCCTGGCTAACTGGGCAGGTTCCAGCTGACTGAAGGCTAGCTAATGTGACAGCCATTGACAAGAAGGGCCAAAAGGATGATCCAGGGAACTACAGGCATGTCAGTCTGACCTGGGTGCCAGGAAAGGACAATAAGGCGACACACCTAGTGGATGAGGGAAGTGCCATGGACATTGTCTACCTGGACTTTAGTCAAGCCTTTGACATTGTCTACCTGCATTGTCGCTGAAAGGAAAACTCTGTGTTTGGATGCTTTCAAGGGCAGGTTCAGCTCTCATTCTCACTAGAACATACTACAGATTTAATGCAAAAGAAAATACAGTAAGTGTCTGTTACAACTTGTAATGTTCACTACCACAAGAGAGGTCAAGCTTAGCAAGATGCACTCTGGCATCTGAGGCAGCAAAAGGATATAAAGCTTCATCCTTTGTGTGACTTGCTAACCTCTGAAAGAGGCAGAATCTCCTGAGCGAATGGTGCTCCACTGCTGTCCTGCGTGGGGTTCCTGCAGCCTTCTGGGAAGCACCAGGCCGCGCTGATGCCCCCACCCCAATCCCTGTGAGCAAGAGCTCACACAACCCTCCTCAGTGCTGCGGAACCGGTATCGAGACCTGACCTTCACTATCTTGCAAGAATTGGTGTTTGTGTCTTCAATTCCTCCCCAGCCCTTTTTTATCACTGCTAAAAATGTGATACTGCCACTTTCTGATGCATTTATCCAAATCAATGATTGCCTACAAAGCATGCTCTCAAGTGAAGAAGAATGCACTTCACAAGGTGTGAAAGGTACTCACTGTTTATATATAAACCTGAGATGTTTGCATTTTGTACTGTTTTGCAAACCCCACACTGTGTGAATGTATGTATATTTAAGCAAAAAAAAGAGAAGCTTTTCAGCTTGATGTACAAAATTCAGGGTTTTCAGGTAGACACAGCTTACAGAAGGCCTGGCCAGGAGGTGAATCAGCCTAGGAGCATCACTGCCTAATAGCTCCATTTGAAAGGAAATTGCCTAGTAGCATGGTTAAGTATTTTGCAATAGCTGCACAATTCTTTATGCTCTTTTTAACACTTGCATTTTTAAAGCCTTACACTAGCTCTAGCGGAACAGCCACCGGGGTTGTGAGGGAGAGGAGTTCTAGGGATAAATGGTGCCTCACACAACAGCACTGCTATCTATAAACTGCTGCTGCTTTGCTTTCCAAGTGTGTTTGGATTAGAAACCAAAAAAAACCAAAAAGTAGTTATTGGTGGAACTAGAGCTGGGATGCACTTTGTGTTTGCTTACTCCCAGAGAAGGATTTTCCTGGAGGAAGGATTTGGATCATCACAGCAGGAGCTCAGGTGCGATAAAGCCACACAGTGGAGTTTTGGCATCTCCATTACCAAGTACCATCTCCTGGTTTTCTTTCTTAGCCAAATACATTTGAGAGCTGTAGCATGAAAAAATATTTTGAGAAAGTTATTGTAGGTGTTACACCCTGGCACTCCTGGTCACTAGGAGCCATTGTCCTGGCTTAGATCAAGCAACTGCAATTCCATTTCTCCTTTTGCCAGTGATGGTGTTTTCAGTAGATGCCGCTCACTGGTTTTACAGCATTCACTGTGCCCTCCCTGCTTGTCTAGTGTACAGTGCAGTGGGATGTTAAGGCACTTGCCCCTCCTCTGGGAAACTCTTAACACAAGAACAGAGGAGAAACAAGCGTCCAAATCACACAAAACCCCCAACCAAAGCAAACAACAACCACCAACCAAAACCCCAACCAAAACCATGGCTGTTTCACTTACAACACCCCCCCCCTACACACACACTTTTTACAACTCAGAAGTAGCTTCTTTCCTCAGGGCCTTTTCTATGGCTTTGGTGAACACTTAATGCCTTGGTGTAATTTCTATGTATGAGGAAAGCCAAAAATGCCCAGTGAAAGGGAATACTTCCTCCAAAGTGTACAGTAGCAGAATTCAAGATCTCTTTCTCTAGGATTCAAAGAGGAAAATACCAACAAATACCACACTGGAGAAATCACACTTGGGTCTTCTCTTCAAAACCTGACAAAAGTCAAAAGTCTTAACATCTAAATGTCAGTAAAGGTTTAAATTGATTGCAGCTTGTCTCCTCCTCCATCTGAAGTGCCAGAGCAGTCTCTGAGAAACAGGGAGTCCCTGTGTCATCCATATTGTAGGCATTCCAGCAAAGGAGAGGACTCCTCTGTATTTTCCTAGTAGTGACCCAGGTTCCGAAACACCTGCCCCTCATTTGATTCGTAGCTCTTCTCTTTCCAATGGGATATGGAATTCTCAAATCCTGCCCTTAGGTTCTGTATTCCTGGCATGAACTTCCTCAGCCTTTATAACAAAAGGCCAGAAAAGACTGGAAAATCAGGATGACTTTCTTTGCACGAGTCAAAAAAATACACTTAAGAGTTGTCCTGAGAGCTTAGCTACTACCTGTGCCGTGAGCTCTTTTTACTGCCACACCTCCCCTCGGCTTACCTAAAGCTGGTTTTAATAAAATGATTCCCTTAGGGTTTCTCAATTGCAGAGAAAGCAGAGAATTGGGAGGGTTTCACTAGCTCCTTTCCTGGTGTTTATCCTGTCTGCTCCTTGCATTTTCCTTTGGCAATACTGTAGCAGCTCCTTTGACCTTTAGCAATACTGTAGTAGTTTTGTCCTTTTAGATTCTTCAGTTGAGAATACTGACATGAATTTCAGATCTCTTTGGCTCTGTAGACTCATTTTCATGCAAGCCCACTAATGGACCCTTACAAGTGCTGCATTGTTGTTCTTTACTCATTTGTTGTGGCAGAAGTGGAAGTTCTGATAAAATAAAGTAACCAATGGGTTAAGGCTTTAAAAATCTGCTTCTGCAACACAGGAGGTTCAGGAATGAATGAAGTTCAGAAACAAAGGCATGAAATTAGAGCAGCTTTGTCATGAAGGCCTTACTTAAAAGCAAGGCATATTGTTTGCTGATGCAGAAGTGAGCTACACCAAATGGAAAGTTCAGTGTTGCACTGTAAGGTTAGATGAATTTTGCTAAATGTGTCTGTAAGGTTCATGGGGTAAAAATCAGAATTTGACTACCATTGGAAAACACCAAATAAAACAAGTTGACTACTAAGACATTTTAGACTTGATTCATTTTTGTGGTTGGTTGGTTGGGGTGTTTTTTTCCCATATTGGAAGCTAACTGCAGTGGTGGCCTGCATTGTCTTCATCCATCACCTCTTCTGCAACTACACAGATTCACAGATTGCATTGGGATGGAAAGGACCCTCAAAGGTCATCTTGCCCAAGCACCCTGCAGTGAGCAGGGACACCTCCAACTAGTTTCAAGTGGCAAGGACCACGATGAGTCTGATCTTGAATGTCTCCAGGGACAAGGCCTCAATCACATCCTTCAGCAACCTGTTCCAGTATTTTACCACTCATTATGAAGAACTTCTTCCTTATGTCCAACCTAAACCTCCCACGACCCCTCCTCATGTCACCACAAGCTCTTTTAACCACCACTGCCCCTTGTCTTATGACCACAAGCCCTTCTAAACACTCCTGCCCCAGCCTTCCTGTAGGTCCCATTCAGATACTGAAAAGTAGCTATGAAGTCACCCTGGAACCTTCTCTTCTCTAGGCTGAACAGCCCCAGTTCTTTCAGCCTGTCTTCACAGGAGAGCTGCTCGAGCCCTCTGGTCATCTTTGTGACCCTCCTCCAGACTTGCTCCAGCAGCTCCATGTCTCTTTAGTACTGGGGAGCCCCAGAGCTGAACACTAACAACTTCATTTACAAAACCAAAAGCAAGTGGTCTTTGTGAGAACACAAGTAACGTTATGACAACTTTAATGGTAAAAGCGAAGTATTTACACACGTGTACACTCGCCTCAGGTCATCCAGCAGTGAAACTCCAGGGAGTGTCCTGCATCCCTGGCTGCCCTCAGGCTCATCTGGTTTTCAGTCTTTCCACTACCCCAGGCTTCCTGCATGCCCCTCTGGATTTTCACCTCTAGTAGATGACTCTCCCCTGCATTTTCACCTTCATATAAGGACACAGTGCTTACTCTGTCAAAAAAGAAAGGTGGTTTATATTTTAAACCAGCTACTTCTGACTCATATTTCTTGCAGAAATAAAATTCTCTTTCCCACTGCCCAGTAGCTGGCAGTCAGAAGATTTCTACTCTGATACCCCCTTAGTTCAGCAGATGTGATCTCTCAGCAAACTGACATTCTTTTTGTTTTTGTGCTTTAAGCTAAATGCTTCAAGGGGAATACTCTAAATTGCCCACTTACTTTGTCCTCTGCTGTGGGGCTCAAGGCACATGAATGAGAGCTGCTGATTCCTTATTTCCAGCTGGTTTTGCTGTTGCTAGAGCCAGCGTATGAATCAGTGCAGCTTTTCTCAGAAAACAAGAAAAACCAAGCACTTGGTTCAAGCTTTAACTCCTTGAGAGGAAGGCTGCCTACGCAGGGAACAAACCCAGGCAGACAGGAGTGTTTACCAGCTTTAAAGCCTTCTTCCATTTTAATTAAAAACAACAAAAGAGTTGCTTTTATCTACAAAGAGGAAAAAGTGTAATTCAGCTCTGAAAGAGGACTAAAATGGCAAGGTGTCAGATGCTGATGATTCACTAAACTTACTTTACAGCCGAATGATGTTTCATTTGGTTACCAAGGCTTCATCCCATTCTGGGACACTGGGTTCAGGCTGTTCCCCCTCTCACATGTCACTGACAATAGGAAAATCCCACAGGTCAGATTTAACTGCTTGCTATTTCTGCACATCCCCTTTTTACACCAGCAGAGCCAAAACAAAATAACAAAGCCAATGAAGATCCAGCTTTTGCATCAGAAGTTAATAGTTGTGTCCAAGGTACATCATCAGGGAACAGGGCTCTGCTCTCTCCTCAACCAGTTCAATACTGCTTCATTAAAAACTGAAAAATAATGACAAAATTAGTTGTTAATAGGAAAAAAAAAAACCAACAAAACACACTAATTACCAGAAAGCAGACTGAGCAGTCAGTCACCTCTTCAAAACTATGCTTTAACTAGCATCTATGAGCAATATGAGACCTTTGAAAACTTCCATGCTAAGTACGTCCTGGAACACCCATTGTGCTTACACATCATCTAACTCCCCCAGTGCCCTCCCCACGGATCTGATAAACAGCTGCAGTAACTGGTATTCTCCTACCAAAACTCTATGCTCAGATTTTAGCTCTGGGAATGTAAGCTTTAACAAAAAAAATCTCAGAATGCCTGAGGTAAATCCAGTCATCACTTTTACAATAATTATAGAGGAAATGTTGTGATTATTAGCACCAATAACGAGAAAAACTTGAGCAGATTTTCTTTAGCACTGCATTTTCGAGATAATGTGCTTTACTTTCAATACAGTTAAAATGTGAAGGAAATCCCAAGTATGGAATACTTGGGGGTGCTGGTGGACAAAAAGCTCAACATGAGCTCTCAGTGTGCACTTGCAGCCCGGAAAGCCAATCAGATCCTGGGCTGCATCAGGAGAAGTGTGGCTAGCAGGTCGAGGGAGGTGATCCTCCTCCTCTACTCAGCCCTGGTGAGACCCCACCTGGAGTACTGCCTCCAGTTCTGGAGCCCCTATTACAAGAGGGATGTGGAGGTACTGGAGCGTGTCCAGAGAAGGGCCACAAGGATGATCAGAGGGCTGGAGCATCTCTCCTATGAGGACAGACTGAAGGAGTTGGAGCTGTTCAGTCTGCAGAAGCGAAGGCTCCGAGGTGACCTAATTGTGGCCTTCCAGTATCTGAAGGGGGCCTACAGGAAGGCTGGGGAAGGACTTCTCAGGATCTCAGGTAGTGATAAGTCTAGGGGGAATGGAATGAAGCTGGAGGTGGGGAGATTCAGGCTAGATGTGAGGAGGAAGTTCTTCCCCATGAGAGTGGTTGGAATGGGTTGTCCAGGGAGGTGGTCGAGGCCCCGTCCCTGGGGGTGTTTAAGAGCAGGCTGGATGAGGCTCTGTCCAGCCTGATCTAGTGTGGGGTGTCCCTGCCCATGGCAGGGGGGTTGGAACTAGATGATCCTTGTGGTCCCTTCCAACCCTGAATGATACTATGATACTATGATGAATTCAATACCAGCTCAACATATTTTGGCAATGTAAGATTCACTGCTGGCATCCTGTTCAGCAGAACCATTTTTACAGGAAAACATCTTTCATCTCTTTATAAGAAGCCTGAGGTTGCTTAAGAGATGCAACACGACAAGCCTTCCCGACCTTTGTTCTTGTAGGTGAGTATCTCATATAGAAAGCATTCACTGGAACAAAAAAAACATGTTGAAATACCTGCACTGCACAGGAAACCTCTAAGGCTGGATGCAGCACATTAGCCTTGCCAGCTGAAGTTAGGCAAGTGCTCAGCAGCTCATCAACTACACGTAACGCATATGAATGCAGAGAAACAGAGAGGAGGCAGCCCACAGTAAGCACAAACGTGAAGTTAGAAGTGATACCACAGGCAGCAAAAAACACAATTAGCACAGAGAATCAACTGGCTCTTAAGAGGGGGGCTTAGAACTTGGAGCACTACAAGCATGAGTCAAAATGCAGAGCTGCAGTATCTAAGTAGCCTAAGGAGAAGAACCAAATTCTCATGAAACACAGCAAGGAAAATGATCCCAGGGAAAACTGTCAGCAGGTAACCACTTCTGGGCCTTCTGAAAAAGGCCACTGAATCATTTTTTTAAAGGCTGGAGGTTATAGCAATCAAATGAATGTTTGGAGAGGGGAGAGGAAAGAAAGTTGGGAATGTGTATTTTATAGAAAGCACAGTTGAACTCTTCACTTTAGAGGAAAGACATGCTAGCAGCAACTTACAAAACAAAAAGCCAAGAGGCTTTATTTCAAGAAAACCAATTAAGATCGTATTGTTTAAAATCTTTGTCAAACAAAGTCATTACAAGTTAAGGTCATCAAAAGAGTTTGGACAGGCAGGATCCGTTTTCTGAACTCAAAACCCACAGAATTCTGCATATGTTTAGCATCTCACACACACATGTGTATAAATGAGCAGGGCTTTGCATTTTGTGTGAACCAAAACACACAGACTGTGGAGCTATACAGACTATACAATTTACACAGCTGGCTGTCACTCCCACCCCAGGCATCACCACTGGCTACAAAACGAACTTTTTACTTTGTACATGACTTGGACCTGCCTAAGTTTACCCCCAAGGCTCAGGAGGCTGAAACTGAACGATGAACTAAACAGTCCAAAAACTTTATTTCAGCTTGTACAAAAGGCATTAAAAACCCTAAACCGCGTGCTGTACCAAATATATTACATCATACGAGCCGGTCTGGTGCACTTGATAAACCCGGCTTAACTTCAACCGCTCTTAAGGGCATGTTTAGTCGAAACGTAAAACCGGCTACACTGGGAAACACATCAAATCCTTTTCCAAGTGCATTCATTACCTAAAAAAATAAATTGCTCTAGCAACAACAACAGAAAAATAGACACATCACTGAGGGAAGTACGGAGCTCCCATTCAGAAAAATCTCCTGTGCTCTGTGTAAGCGTCACGTGGCGTCTTGTCTGATTCTCTCAACCAGGCATGGTACCCTAGGCGGCACGAGAGGCAGCTTTCTGTCTGCTTGGCAGATGGATTCCCTTTTAGGATGGTTAAATTGTTAGTTGTTCAAAACAAAGTTTAATTTCACAATTGGTGATTTAGCTAGAGCTGTCAAAACACATGTGGGAACTGCCAACAAGAAAATACATCACATCTATTGAAGCTCTTTTTGGCCTCATCATGATAATATCAGACACAGAGTAAGGCATGTAGATCATAGCAATTACAAGTCACTCACAATCCTATTGTGATGGGAAAAGCGTCTCACCCTCCTCTCTGCATCACCTGACACAAATTTTTTCACATGGCTTTTATTACACATCACACAGAGGTGTGCACTGGCGTGGCTGAATGGGAAGGAGATGAACCTCTATCAGAGGAGGAAGAAATGGATCGTGTGGCAGCTTCCCTCTGCAATTCTTCCACCTTCTTCTGCAGCTCTGTCCGGATGGCAAGGAGCTCTTTAAGATTCTGATGGATTGGAACCTGATGGGTAAAGAAAGAAAAAGCTTACTTTGACTCTCATAGCGAGTTGTCTTCTCAAGCAATGCCTACACTGTTTCCTTCAGTGACAGAAGGAATCCAACATCTGTGAATTTCAGTATATCAACATTCAGGGAAAGTGTTTCTGTAGTCATTTGAAATGAACCATTTCAGCAAACTGTCCCTTTCCAACAACACAGCTGGCAGGAAATCAATTCAAAAGACTGCAAACGGTCTTGATGGGATACCAAACCTATTCCAGGAAATGTACCCCACTCCCTTATCAATACCACTTTCAGTTCAACTTAAAATGCCTTTCCTGGGTACTGCTGCCCCTGCTTGTCGGGACAGAACTTGCTATGTACAGAGAGAACAGTTCACAAAGATGGCTCTGTATGAAGCATCTTATTACTCTTCTAACCAGGCATCTTTTCAAGAGTCTGACCCCTTCCAGCTTGTCAGTGAGAAAAGTGCAACAGCCCAGTGAATTGTGCTTGTGGCAGGCCTCCCAGAGTCACACTCCCATAAACCTATCATTGAAGTGGGTTGCACAGGTTTCTGCCTCTGCCAGCACTCAAAAAACACCAGAAATGCACCACTCTGCGTCAGAGCTCCAGGTGCTTTTCATCCTCATCTGGAACATTCAGCAATATCATGGCCAAAGCAAGATGTTAGCTACACTGGTTTTGCAACTGGATCTGTTCACTCAGACAAGCAAAGAGAGAGACCCTTCCTTCCTCTGACTGCCAAGGAAAGGCCAAAAAACGTTTGACTGCAAATTCCTTTTGATTTCTTTTATCCTGCATAATCTCTAAATGTTCATAGCTTCAGGAAAGAGTAAGATGGGAAAAGAATTTAACTGGGCTGGGGAGGCAGTGATGGGGAGATGCAGCAATGGTAACCCTGTGTACTGCTGGATGTTAATTCCCAGCCTGGGCTCCAGGGAACTGCATTCACCCACGATCACTCCCTACTGCTTAAAAGCGATTACAGGGCTGGGATGCACACATGAGCATGAAATCCTCACATGGTGCTACGTGCAGAAGACATCAAAAACCAGAAAGGGATTCTCTTCTTGCCATCAACACACCACTGAGTCACACTTGACACTTGCATGAGTTCTGGCTTTTTAAAGAAAGCACATCAAAAATCCATGCATTAGATTTAGGTATTTGTAAACCCTAACACTCTTGTTTCTGAAAGAGGAAAACATCATTTAATTTCTATCTTTACTTCTAACTCAAAAGAATAAACCAGCATCAAATAGTGTTTTAGGTCAACTTTTTTTTTTAGCCATATAGTATCTTGTTTGTGGCTTAGCCCATGAAAGAAATTTCAGTACATTCACAAAGTGCTGCTCTCAGAACCCTGAGAGTCATCAATTCATCCAACATGTCACCCACAGTGACTTCAAAAGTCTAACTTTCCTAGTACTCAGTAGAACAACTGCTGCATGCCACCAAGCTCCCACTGATCCCAGAGTCCTGCCTTCATTATGTAATTAATTCCTTCTCTTCTTGCACTCTTCCCCTGCATCCACATAAGCCCACAGACAACACAAAGCACACAAAGCACCCTCCAGAAAGCAAACCTCCTGTTTCTGAGGCAGTCTACAGCAAATGCATACACCTAAAACCATGGCAAAACTGACTTTGGTGGAGAAGGTTGACCAAGATTTTCTGCTATGGCAAATGTAAGTCTAAGTAAAAATTAACACATTCTGGTCTTGATTTAGCACATACAACTCTACCCCCCAGCCCCCCAGCCCCGTTTTTTCCTTTCTCAAATGAAAGATCCCTTCCTCATACACTCCCACTTCAGATTGCTTTATGAAGGCGTTCTCCTGAAAGGCTTAGGTCCACAGCAGAGTGATTTACCCTTGGTGTCATTAGTCATGCAAGCCCTGGGTCACAGGAGATTTGTTCACCTGATTCCTACCCAGCTTAATCATGATTCAGCAGAACAGGTCAATTTCTCTTAGACACCTTTCTTTCACCAGCAATAGCCAGCGTGTTCCACTGCACGATGCTCCAGCACGCAGAAAAAGCAGTTCTGCACAAATGGCTTTTGGGGAACCTGCTACAAAACCTTTCAGGACACACAACACAAAAGCTGCTGCAGAACTTGGCACATGGTGTAAGGTGCTTTGAGGAGGGAAAGCGTGGCTGCACATCTCAATCCTTCTTCTGCCTTCCCCCAGAACCTGATTCAACAAGGCACGTGCCCAAACTTTGACGCAAGTGCTGTTCTCCCCACACGTCCACCTCAAAGAACAGGGCTGTCTTTAAATGAATTAGCTAAATAACAAGAATGACATTTAAAAAGTCTGGGTAGATTCGAGTCACACAAAAACCTCTTCAACATTAAGATTGCAAAATTATGCTCTCCAAAAATGAGGAGGTGTCAGAATGAAGATTCCTTCTCCAAACTCCATTCAGCCTTCCTGTGCCTCTGTGTAAAACTGTTGGTTAAATAAACATTAAAACACTAGCTTCCCCCTTGTCTTCCTCATTTATTCAGTGCACAGTTTGATGCTACTCAATTAGTGAGCAGTGATTCAATATTTAGTTTTCTCTGCAGTATCTGACCCCATCCTTTATTTATTCTTCTGAACTTGAAACGCTTAAGTTTCCTTTTCTGTACTTTCATCTCATGTCAAGAAACAAATTTATTTCTGCAGCACCCTAATGAGGTATGGGAGTATTAACACTTCACTTTTACAGGCAAGGCTCTGAAGCAAGCACCCCCTGGTTTTGCATACCTCGGATCACAAACTGGTTTAACGGAGCTCAGGGATACCGCAGTTCGGCCTTGCAGGTATCAAGCAGGACACCCAGCACGTGAGCACACGCACGGAGACTGCTCTGCAGGGCAATGCCAGCAACGAGCAGTGTGAGCAATCTGGCAGTGCAGGCCTAGAGCCTGACATGGAGGTAGGCCATGCTCAGCATAAAGTGCAGAGCCAGCTAGCAGTGTAGCAAAACAGTGCTGTGCCTGCAGCATGTAACTAAAACAAGGCACTGGTAGCTATAAACATGGACAGTTATCTTGGGACAACAGGACATGCACCTGCATCAACAAACCTTGCATGTGATTAGTAGTTGGACCAACAATCTGTAATAGTGCGATGGGAACCAATGAAGCCATGCCAACAAGGCACTCCGAGTTTATGTAAGCTGTAGAAGTTCCCTTGCTACGCACTTCTGCCTTTCCTGTCTCTTCTTCTTCTACACTTTACTTTACAGTGCTATACTTGCACTATAGGCCTGCTCTACAGGCCTGCAACACTGAAACAATAAAGGAACAATACTCGATCATATTGGTCAGCCGTATTGATTCCAATCTCCGTCACCCATACTCTGCTCCAGCTCATCTGCCTTACAACAGAAGAATCCTGTGGCAAAGGCAGGGAGAAACTTCATCACTCTAGAGCAGCATCCTGCTCCCTCACCCAGAGGACAATTCTTCCTTTGCCTGCAGCCATGCCCGCTGCAGCCCGCTCTCCCAGATTGTATTCCACTGTTGAACAGAAAGCAAAGAGCTCTAACACCTGGAGCACACCGAGTTCCTATTCCCAGTTAGCCACACTTTTCCCAGACTCTGTGGAAAATCCATTTCTCAGCCCTTTTGCTTTCATTTATTCTCAGCCCTTGAGAATTCTCTTACGTGATTTCAGCTCAGACCTCCAAACTGGATGAATATCTTTCAGGATACAAGCAGGCACAGCCCTGAAACACTGTTTTTCTTACTAAAATCTCACATTTGCCCTAGAGATGGAATATTCACAGAAGTATTCCACAAAAGAAGTCCAGAGTACCAGCATTTTGATAAGGGGAAACATCTTTCTTAGGCACATTCTCATGAGCAACTGATTCTGCTGGGACTGAAGTTCTGCAAAACCATTCAGTCACACATACACACTAGATGAATCACAGAATCATCAAGGTTGGAAGAGACCTCAAAGATCATCAAGTCCAACCTGTCACCACCAACCTCATGACTAAACCATGGCACCAAGAGCCATGTCCAATCCCCTCCTGAACACCTCCAGGGATGGTGACTACACCACCTCCCCGGGCAGCACATTCCAATGGCCAACAACTCTCTCTGTGAAGAACTTTGTCCTCACCTTGAGCCTAAACCTCCCCTGGTGCAGCTTGAGACTGTGTCCTCTTGTTCTGGCGCTGGTTGCCTGGGAGAAGAGACCAACCCCCACCTGGATACAACCACCTTTCAGGTAGTTGTAGACAGCAATAAGGTCTCCCCTGAGCATCCTCTTCTCCAGGCTAAACAATCCCAGCTCCCTCAGCCTCTCCTCACAGGGCTGTGCTCAAGGCCTCTCCCCAGCCTTGTTGCCCTTCTCTGAACACGCTCAAGTGTCTCAATGTCCTTCTTAAACTGAGGGGCCCAGAACTGGACACAGGACTCAAGGTGTGGCCTAACAAGTGCTGAGTCCAGGGGCACAATGACTTCCCTGCTCCTGCTGGCCATGCTATTCTTGATGCATGCCAGGATGCCATTGGCCTTCTTGGCCACCTGGGCACACTGCTGGCTCATGTTTAGGCAGCTGTCAATCAGCACACCCAGGTCCTTCTCTGTTTGGGAGCTCTCCAGCCACTCTGACCCCAGCCTGTAGCTCTGCATGGGGTTATTCTGGCCAAAGTGCAGCACCCAGCACTTGGATTTGTATCAAAGCCCAGCAAAGCTGTTAGCAAGGCAGAGTAGTGTCTTACAATGTGAAACAAAAAAAACAAAGGATCACCTTTAAAATGTGGGCCACCTTCTAATAATTGCATGCTGGATGTAAACACTGCAAGACATCTCTACATCTAAATACCATCATGTCATTTCATATGGTAGTGTAAACACAAATGGGTTTCTAATGTCAGGTCCATCCCAAGGAAAGAATCTTCCAGCTTGCCATTAAAACACAGCATTATGGAGATGCACGCTGGTGTAAACCAGCAAAATCCCAAGGACATATTTCACGCATTAAACCCCTAATACATACTTCAATTCATGAAATAACATCTCAATTTCAGTCCAGAGAAATCTCTAGCACTTTAGGAGTATTTTAAAGCAGCTGACACTAACTGACTTTAAGTGATAAAGGTCCACATTAGAATTACATACTTGAGAGATATAAAAAGGCTGGTGTAGGCAGCTGAAAGACCAAAAAAAATTACCATAGATATTCCTACAAAAAGGCCTGAAAAGCAGCCTGACATGAGGAGCTGTGTTTTGCCCCAGACACCTTCAATTCTTTTACTGGAAGTTCCCTTTCTGGAAAGAAAGCAGCCAGTTCAAACGTAAAAGAATGAAAAAACCAGAGAGCTGCGGGGGGAAAGGGAGGGCAACGAACAAAGCAAAGCCTCAACCTCAAGTCATATCTATCTATCTATGAAACCAATAAGAGAACCAAATAGAATCATGGTATTGTGCAGCTTTCTGGAAGCCTCTTTCCATCTTGGAAGGAGGAGGAGGCCCTGTTGCTGCCAGTACTTCCTCAGACCGTCCTGTGCAAATTCTTACAGCAAACATCTCTATTTTTGCCACTTCACACCATTGTGTTTCGGTGAGCGACTCCTCTCTCAAACAAAGCCTTCTTCAGAAGGAGAGAGTTACAACAGCCTTCACAAAAACACCTGCAATGGCTTGCTCTGAATGAGGTTCTCCTTTGCTTTGCTTCTGTGTAGAATAAAAGGAAGTGGAAGAGTGACAGATTCTGTAAGGAACAAGAAGTTTGGAGAAGATGGGTTATTATGAGATCTTGTTAGCACCTTAACCCTAGAAGTGTATACTTGCACAGCACAAGTAGTGTCTCCATGGCAAGCTTTTATTACAGTCCTGTTAAGATATCATATAATTGATTTGACTGGGATGAGTTTGTTGGGAGTCTAACAGCAGACTGTCTTCTACTCTCTCATGCTGCCTCTCAAATTAGAAGTGGAAGCTCAAAAGATGACTCTGTACCCATCATCCAGGTGCATTTGTGTTATTTTTTGCTGCTCTACTCCACTGTATCGATACCAGATATCCAGAGGATTGTGCATCCTCTCCTTTGTCATGCCAGCTTCCCAGTGTGCTGCTGCAGTAATGCTGCTAGGCAACACCCAGCCACTACCACCAAGTCCCCATCATTTCTGTCCATGCTCCAAGGGGAAGCAGAGATCTCCTGCTGCACAAGAGAAGCCTGCGTGGATGAAACCTAACCTGGTATCACAGTCGTAGGTTTGTTGGGCTGGAAAGTTGGCTGAGCCATTGCTTATGTTAGGTTGTCAGGATGTTTTTCACATACTATTTAAACTATTACCTCAAGGTGCTGAAAAACAGTACATTTCATTTCTGTTATTTAACAAAATATTCCAGTAAAAAGCAAATAGAAATGTAAAGGTCAATGTACTGCATCTGAAGAGGTTTCGCTGGGGTAACCTCAAAACAAACCCTGTTATTTAACTATTTATGAGAAACAGAATCAGATTTCTCTAATCACATCAAGTTACTTGAAACATGTAAAAACAAAAGTGGCATTTACATCTAATACAGCAATACAGTCCAAGCAGAGGCAAGAGTAAGCACACTGCCAACAGCACTAAGTAGTGGGGAAAAGGGCCAGAGACTGGTTTTCTTCCCCCCCGTGATCACTCCCCTGCCTCCCCATGGTGTCAGTGAGGTTGGACAGAGCACTGGAGCAGGCTGCTCAGAGACATTGTGGAGTCTACTTCTCTAGAGATTTTCAAGACCTGCCTGGATGCATTCCTGTGTGACCAGCCCTAGGTGCTCCTGCTTTGGCAGAGGGGGTTGGACTCGATCTCGGAGGTCCCTTTCAACCTCTAACATTCTGTGCTTCTGTGATTCCTGCTAGATGAGGACTTGAGGAAAGATAAAGTTGGCAGGAGGAGGTTAATTACACCCACACAAAGTACAACTATGCTATGCCACATACTTACTACATCTAGACATAAGACAGCTTCGTTTCCTAAAAAATCCAAAGCCTTCTCTTCACAGAATTACTACACATCCCTTGCAATATTGACTTTCAGGTTTTCATTCCCAAGTAATCTTCCAGGATCCCAGAGTGCTTTTGGACAGCAAAATTTGTCAACACAAGGATAGGTACAAAAGAAATTCTAATAGCTACTCACTTACAGTAGCACCAAGTCTTAATTAGATGGATATCTACTGTGTACTACTGTACTAGCTCAAGGACAGTCATGCACATGAAAATTGTTCAACAGTGAATCTATTCTGTCTCATTCAGCAAGCATACTTTATCTATTTCAGCAACAGGGAAGAAAGGCTGCAGAGGAAAATGGTTATTTCAAATTCACTGCTTGACTTAAGACTGCCAGTTTTTAAAAACCCCTGCTCTGTGCACTGGAAAGACAACAGTATCTTTCACTTCAGCTTTTTGCTGCTCTCTGTGAAGAGCTGGAACTCTTGACAGACTCGCTTTTAAAACCTGGTTAACACCACAGGCACAGAACAAGCCATTCTCACACAATGACAACAGCAGCTTTTCAATATTAATCAACAGTTACCCACTTGCTGTAGAGGTATGCTCCTTAGAAACCAAGCAAAAAACCCTGGCCTCCTGCAAAAGCCATGACTAGCCCACAGAAATTATGAACCCTACACCATGTGGAACTAGAACAGAGGTTTTTGCAAACAGCTGCACAGCCTTCCAGACTTGGGAAACTCTACACGCCACAAGCTGATGCCATTGCTTGTTAAAACCCATGGCCTAGTTAGATTTGGACATCTGATGCACTAGAGCAATACTTTGAGTGCTTGCTTTCAAAATACGTTAGAAACTCCCCCAGATGAAGTTTATTTACACAGTAGCAGTTTCTCCTTTTCTGTGCATCTTCTCATACCCATCTTTTTTTTTTCCTTCAATACCTAGAGACCATTCCAGCACACAGTATAAGCAGTTAATCTATATCTTATTCCATAACAATTGAATGCTGAGAGGTTTATCTGCAGATCTATATTGCCTGCAGTAAACCAGACTGGAAATCTAGATTTAGACATCCAGATAGAGGGAAACGCTCAGGTACTGTAGAAACTTGCCTTGTCTCACAAGAAACTGTGTACCAAATGAAGGGATGAAATCTTAGCTAGGGCAATGCACAGCTATCTAACCCACCAGGTGATTCCTTCTCCTGCCTCATTCTTTCATGCAGAAAGTTAGACTCAACATCATGGACGACAGAGCAGCAATGCCAGGCACTTCTAGAGCCACATGATGGGTTTGTCCTGCCACAAAATGCTGGTAAATCAAATGCATAAACTTTGAAAATATTACAACCAATGTCAACATGTTCAGAGGTAAAGGCCAGGCAAGGTGACTGAAGGCAGGTATGAAGAACATGAACACCCCATGTGCCAGACTCTTAAGTTACACCCTGTTATATGTAGAATCAAGCACCTCAGTAACTATGTCTTCCACCTTATTCTCAACCATTTTCCAGTGATGATTAACATCTTATGTGTTCTTCTAAACATGCAATATTATGTGCTCCTTAACACTGAAGTTCAACTGACATCTAATCACTCAACTGTTCAACACATCAAATCCTTCTGCAATTCTGTACGCAGCATAAAAACAAACAAAGCAAGCAACACTGTAACTTACTGACCTGCCTTCCAGTCATTTCTGTGTAGGCTAAATAAACAGTTATCTATTCCTACCTTTTCAGTTTCTTTTTTCAAGCCAAGTGCTAACAGAGCTTACCTGGCTTTCCATGGAAGACTCAAAGACTGCCTTCAGCAGTAGCTGAATTGAATTTCTAGGTTATAGAGCGTGCTAGCCTTATATCCTGGATGAAAGTCCAGGGATACAAGATGTCAGGGGTTGGAAGGGACCTCCAAAGATCATTGAGTCAAACTCCCCTGCCAGAGCAAGACAATAGAAGCTAGCACAGGTCACACAGGAATGCATCCAGATAGGTCTTGAAAGTCTCCAGAGAAGACAACTCCACAACCTCTCGGGGCAGCTGGTTCCAGTGCTCTGTGACCCTCACAGTGAAGAAGTTTCTCCTCATGTTGAGGTGGAAC
Organism: Melanerpes formicivorus; assembly: GCF_026170545.1. Taxonomy (NCBI): domain Eukaryota; kingdom Metazoa; phylum Chordata; class Aves; order Piciformes; family Picidae; genus Melanerpes; species Melanerpes formicivorus. Next base: position 11,934,087 of record NW_027142374.1, read on the forward strand.
CTCCTGTGCTGTAGTTTATATCCACACACACACACAAAGAATGAATCTGAAAAACCTAAAGGGATTCCTATGACATTATTTCTATCCCAGTGGCCAAATTCCCACAACAGAGCTTGAAAGAAAACTTCCAGGCATAGAAAAACCAAAACCAAAAACCAACCCAGAAGAAAAACCACCCCACAATTTAACCACAAGAAGTTTAAGCCCTAATGGACTGTGCAAGTTTTGTGACTAAAACACATTCTTTTCTTGCCTCTCACACAGCAAGACTCAGCTTGAACTGAAAGGAGTAGAACTGTTACTCATGTTGTGCATGTATGAACGGTAAGAATGTATTAGTTCCAAAGCACTGCCCCTGCAGAAGACACAAACAGCAGCATATTTTTTTCTGTTCTCCCCATCTTCCAGAGTTGCCCAAGCAAACATCTAACTGACATCTGGCAGACAGAACCCCTCAAGAGTCTCAAGAAAGTCTGAATGACTACACAGAAAAGGAAAAAGAGAAATGTGTATCATCAACTGCAGAAAACCAAAAGCGTGCTGTCTTATCTATTCCAGACCAGCAGGGTCATCTTAAGTCCAGTAGTAGGTACCCACAGAGTACATGCCTCTGTAAGAGAGAATGAAAGAGCTTGTCTTCCATAGGTCACATGCAAATATGCATTTTTCCAACCCAAGGAAAGGGCAAATCTGAAAAAATTCTCCACAGTCAAGAAACTCCAGTAAGATAGGGCTAAAATTTATCTCATTTTCTTGGGACAAGAAGTCAATAATGATGTAATACCTCCAAACTGAAACTAAGGAACATTTTATTTCACTTAAGAATTAGAATGACCTTGTTGAAGTGTACTTTAGCAAAAATGGAATGTACAAGAGAAGTCCATATTTAACCTAGAATTTTCCAGTGTTCACTTCCCAGACACTTGAGCTTTGAACCCTATGGGAAGAGGCTGTGTGTTACCTAATTGCATAGGATTTATTGCAATACAGATGCAATCCTAAAGTGGGGCTCTGATACAAATAAACAGCATTTAAACCACCAATTCAGCCTTCCACAAAACTTAGTTACAACTGAAGATACAGCATTATGAGGAATTTTTCCAGAAATGGGGCCACAAGGATGATCAGAGGGCTGGAGCACCTCTCCTGTGAGGACAGACTGAAGGAGTTGGGGCTGTTCAGTCTGGAGAAAAGAAGGCTCCGAGGTGACCTAATTGTGGCCTCCCAGTATCTGAACAGGGCCTACAAGAAGGCTGGGGAAGGACTTCTCAGGATATCAAGTAGTGATAGGACTAGGGGGAATGGAATGAAGCTGGAGGTGGGGAGATTCAGGCTGGATGTGAGGAGGAGGTTCTTCACCATGAGAGTGGTGAAGCCCTGGAATGGGTTGTCCAGGGAGGTGGTTGAGGCCCCGTCCCTGGAGGTGTTTAAGCCCAGGCTGGATGAGGCTCTGGCCAGCCTGATCTAGTATGAGGTGTCCCTGCCCATGGCAGGGGGGTTGGAACTGGATGATCCTTGTGGTCCCTTCCAACCCTGACTGACACTATGTTAAACTCTGTATGTCCTAGTGCAATGAAGAATATCTCAGACCTTACTATACTGTTAAAAGTCTGATGAAACACGGATATTCAATGAGTGCAACGATGCAAAACTCAATGGCTGCCTCCAGTTTGCATTCAGTAATTTTGTAATTAAAAAATAAATGTATGCTTATTTCCAATGGAAAAGTCAGTGAAGTGCAATGATTAACTTCTCTCAGCCCATGTAAAAATTCAAGCCTCACTCACTACTCAAGTTGAAATTAGAAAACCTTAAGATATTGCCTCAAACCAAAACCTGCCCGGTGAGTTTCCTCTCCCATAATACAAAGTTGGTTGAAAACAGGAAACAAACATCCATTCTGATTATATTAAAGGACTATTATTCACCTTCCCTTAAAGTCACCTACTAGACATTCTCCTTTTTGGTGAGCTCCCAGAAGACAATAAGCAATTTCTGGTTTCTGCAGCTGATAAAGCAGCACATGAGTTTGCCTTGAACTGCTATTCATCACAGAGCTCTTCATTCACATTAAGTATTTCATTTTCTCTAACTCCACTTGGTTACCAAAAGAACTACATTAAAAGGTATTCAACAACAACACCTTTTATCAGTAGGCAGCAATGCCCATTCTTCTAATAAACCCACTGATTAAGACATTTTTTCACTGAAGATAAGTGAAAACCTGCTGAGTGTCACAATGGTCACTGGGGGTTTTTCTGTCACTGAATGGGCCTGAATGTTACTGAATTGGCTAACAGTGTGAAACTAGACAACACAAATACAGAAGAAAGCAAAGTTAGTATATTGTGATTACAAAGACCATTTATTTATGTGCTTGCCTGAGTTTGTGCTTTCATAATTAGGCTGAAGAACACAACACTGCAACAAAAGAAATTCTAATTTCTGCAGCAAATATATCCAAGTAGAGGTGAAACACTTCCAAATATGTGTTACAAATATCACATAAATTCAGGCTGATGACAAGAGGAAAGTCACAATGTATCTTCACAAGACAAAGCTCATGTGGTGAAACCAAAGAGTCCAAACAGTTGTGTTAGTTGTTCAGGAAAAAAAGTGGTACTGAAGTTAAGGCAGTTACCAGCATCATCAAATTTTGTTACCTTCAGCCTGCTGATCTGAGGGACCTGTTCTCAAATACAAATGAAGAGCAATGATTCACATATGCTGGAGTGCCTGCAGAGTGCTCTCCACCAGAAGTGGACAGAGCACTCTCCACCAGAGAGGCAGCGAGCAGAGCCTGCCACTAAGTGCATGATAGCTCTGCTATTTTTTCATTATGTGATCTCTCCCTCACCCTCCTCTCTTTTGGGCAGGGACTAGCTTTTCGATGTGTTTACAAATCCTGCTCACATTCAGGGCCTACAGATCTCAATTAAATACAAGTCAGAAACTGACACTGCGGCAGTTTAGTTACACTACAGCCTTGCATAAACCACACAGATGTTTTGCAGCAAACAGGCTAACAGGAAGATGATGCTGTGCTAAAAAGCAGTTGACAAATTTACTTTAAAACCACAAAATATAAAATATACCATCTTTATTTAGCATAAACCAGGTTGGAAGAGACCTTCAAGATCATCACGTCCAGCCCATCAACCAATCCAACCCACCTAAACAACTAACCCATGGCACCAAGCACCCCATCAAGTCTCCTCCTGAACACCTCCAATGACGGCGACTCCACCACCTCCCCAGGCAGCCCATTCCAATGGGCAATCACCCTCTCTGTATAGAACTTCTTCCTAACATCCAGCCTAAACCTCCCCTGGTGCAGCCTGAGACTGTGTCCTCTTGTTCTGGTACTGGCTGCCTGGGAGAAGAGACCATCATCCGCCAGTCTACAACCTCCCTTCAGGTAGTTGTAGAGAGTGATAAGGTCACCCCTGAGTCTCCTCTTCTCCAGGCTAAGCAATCCCAGCTCCTTCAGTCTTTTCTCATAGGGCTTGTGTTGTGTTAATCTTCAAGGCTTTAACAGGTACCTAACAGTCAGAGGACTGGATCAACCACAACAGAACACGTGAGGGAAACGAAGCAGCTCAGAGGAAACACCTCAGTGAGAAAGCAGGCAAGCTGGACTTTTCCAGGACCTTAAAAGGTGTTTCTCTGACGCCTGGACTTCTACCAGTGTACTGTCCTTGAAACTTACCTTGGAACACCATCTTTTACAACAGCCTCTGATTTGTGGGTGTCTTAATGAATTTGAAACTCACATCTCATTCTGACTGCTAGAAGATGAAAGCAGCTTTTGAGCAGTCACTTAATACAGGTAATTTATCATAATATGCTTGGGGGTACCTTGGAATGTTATCTTAATAAAGAGATGGTGTAGCACCCTCAGATATATTACGGTTGTGACACAAACTGCACGTTCTTTCTTCAGACTTCTAAGCCTAAGAGCATATGGAGTATTTGAAGAGATGCAAAGATTTATCTGAATAGCAGACATTACTTGTAAGAACAAATGCTGGATGAATCAAGGAGCACATACAGGGAGTGTTTAATCTTTAGCATATCAGCTTGAAGCAGTAAAGGTCAACTGAAAACAAGCATCCACGTGATGCTGAGTTTAGAAAGCCTCCAAAATGAGTCGGTATGTAGCCCAATTCTTTCAGAAATTGCTGCTATATTTTATATCATTGTTGGTAAAGGGCAAAACATGATTAAAAACAAAAGTACGTTCAACACTACAAGGAGGTTAAGGCAATAAAAGTATTAAAAAGCCTTACACAGTATTAGAGAAGCGTTACAAAAGTCATCTTCTGACAACAAAACCTGTTAATCTGTTACCTTTCACAAGCCAATACAGTGATGCTGTGACTCCCTATTCTAGTGGTGAAAACATCATTTTACCAAGTTTGAACTCATCCCACATCTCCTTGGAGAAAATCACCTTCTACTTAGCAGCTGAAATACATGCAGCAGATGAGCACTTTGGAAATCAAGTGCTGCATTTGACACTATGAAAAAGAGAGATTTTTTTCCCCCCCATCTCTGTGCTTTTCATTTAAACAAAAAAGCCACGCAAAAGCTCATACCTGAGGCCGCATCCTTGGGTTCCACCTGACGTAGTAGTTCACCCACAGCTCCAAATGGTTCAGACTGGCAACAGGATACAGGACATGGTTTTCATAGTTTACGTAGAAAGGATTTGTGAACTCATCTAACTGGCTGTTTATATAGGACCACAGCGACACAGTCTTTGTGCTTACCTCCTAATAAAACAGAATAATATTCATTATATGGATTGCAAAACCTTACTGTGAGGTTGATTTCTACATGTTAGTAATTTTCCCTGTCAAATTTAGCTTGCCTATTAGAAAATGGCAAGAACTCTGAGAACGCCCCCAGTAGCTGATCATTGAACAGCTTTAAGTCTTTAGCAAAACAGCTGAACACTTATTCTGGTCCAGTAGGGGAGATCCAAGAATGTCATTTTCAGAGACACTAAGCTCTAGTTGAGAAAGTGAAAGCTGTATTGCTCATAATTTATAGGAATGTTTACAGCTACTTAAATACCAGGTTACCCACTGACCAACATAAAAACAAAACTAGCTTTGACAAGAAAATCAGGGAAGAGATACATGGTTCAGAAGGTCCAAAACCAGCATCGGTGAAAAATATTTATTCAGTTCTTCCACTCATGCTATTTGCTCCTATCAATTGATACTATGCTTTAAAATATCTGTTTTATTTGCATTTCTGCAAATTGTATCATTCTAAATGCAATCAGCATGATCACGGTTACGTCAAAGATTGGAAAGCTAAACTTACAGCAGATTCATGCTGCAATTTTACCCTCCTTCAGTGCTGTAAAGCATGTGTTTCTACTACTGCTGTATCTTAAATTGCTATTCTTTATTGAGAATTGCATCTGACTATTCATTTATGAAAGAAAGCTGCCTGGAAACCCTGCATTTGCTGAGAACACGTTATTCAGCTCCATCTTGTGGTATTCACATGCAACTTTTCTCTGCAGAAGCAGTAGAAAGAAACGACAATAAAAAAAAGTCCAAAACTACATATGGCAAGGGATTGCTGCTTGCTTTAAAAAAATACTGAGGCTGAGGGAGCTGGGGTTGCTTAGCCTGGAGAAGAGGAGGCTCAGAGGAGACCTTATTGCTGTCTACAATGACCTGAAGGGAGGCTGTAGCCAGGTGGGGGTTGGTATCTTCTCCCAGGCAACCAGCACCAGAACAAGAGGACGCAGTCTCAAGCTGTGCCAGGGGAGATTTAGGCTGGATGTTAGGAAGACATTTTTCACAGAAGGAGTGACTGGCCATTGGAATGGGCTGCCCAGGTTGGTGGCGGAGTCACCATCACTGGAGGTGTTTAGGAAGAGACTGGATGGGGTGCTTGGTGCCACGGTTTAGTGGATTAGATGGTGCTGGGTGATAGGTTGGACTCGATGATCTCAAAGGTCTTTCCAACCTGGTTAATTCTATTCTGCATTATATAAAATATTTAAACCAACAAAGCTGAAAGTAAGCAAAAGTGTACTTAGAATATTAACATGCATTTGATTTTTTTTTCCCAAACTGGAATTATTCCATGAAGTCCTAACTACATTTATTTAGGTATTTTAAACACCAACTGCATGTTCTATGCAATTATGTTCTAGTGTGACTTTCAAAGTCATCCACAGCTATTCCTTCAGAAATAACAGAAGAAATGCTAATGTAATTTGATAATGATGATTTAAAGTTGCACACATTGTCTAGAAATATCTGAAAGAGGACACTCTAAAACCCTCAAACCCCTGAACAGGTAACAGCAAAATAAGATTGAACATTAGTAAAAACATCTTTACTGTGAGAGGGGTGAGGTGCTAGAACAGACTGTCAGGGAGGTGATGGAGTCTCCATCCCTGGAAGTGTTCAAGAAGCGTGTACATCTGGATCTTCAGGACATGGTTTAGAGGTCATGGTTGTGGTTGGACTCAATGATCTTAAAGGTCTTTTCCAACCTTAGTGATTCTATGATTCTAAGAGTGTAATTTCATTTAATAGCAAGGTATCTCTCATACCACGAAATTTCCTGTGTTGTCTTTTAAGACTATGTCACAAACACATCCAAAACCACAGCTCGCATGTTCTCAGGTCTTGCATTTTAAGCATTTTCATACCAAATCCATAAATTGAGAATGGGCCTTACACTGCTGATTTACCTCTTTTAATCTCTCTTTTTCACAGTTGCATAAGAAAGTCCCAAAGAGACAGCTGTAAAGGTGATCCAGAATGGTGATCAAAAATAACTCGTTGAATTCAAAGGCTGCAGGAAACTGAAAAAAAATTGGCATGTAACTTGAAATTTCATTTTAAGCAGTGTAGAAAGGACAAAACTCAACATAAGAAATAATAAAAAGATACAGGCAAGACTTTTTTTTCCCTTATTTAGTAATTATTCCATTGCAGTAATACATTTCACCTACATACTTCTTAATAAACACTCCTGAGAGACAAACCTTACATTCGTTATGCGAGTATAGTGGAATACAAACATAGAAACATTAGCTAGCATGGCACTGGTGACACAAAATAATCCATTTTAAGGAGCTCTAACAAACCCAAGCTGTTTCCAATGCATGCTTTAATTCTCTTGTTATAGGCTAAGAAATTATTTTATATCCTATTCTACCATGCAGTGAATGGGATAACAATGACTACTGCACATACAGTGTGCTTAACAAACATTTCAAATGGTTCTTTCACTTCCTACCCAAGTAAGTTACTTTTTCCTCTACTTCACCCCTGGAGTTACCACCAACTACATACAATAAGCCTTTAATCCTCCTTCTTTTGTATTGAAAAGTAAATCCTGTACTTCTGAAGTGAAAGAACTGTTACTGCACTGAGCACCACTAGGTGCTTTATTCACAAGCCGAAGTTACCGGATACATTTTAGGACAAAAAGAGTTAGAAATTTGGAAACACTCAAAGTGTTTAATATATATCTTAATCTGTCATGCTCTAAAAAATCATAAAAGGAAGAAATTAGTGCAGACCACATGGGCTGCTGCTACCTATTCAGATGGAATCAAATTTTATTATAGGACTACATATGGCAACTGCTTGATGTGTCAAAATAACTTCATGTTCAGTATGACAAGGGTCTCAAACACAAACGCAGAATGATAAACATTTAAGAGAAACAAAATATTAAAAGACTAAAGGAAAATCCAAGAAGTAGCATTTCTCTCATTACCATGAAAGAAAATGTTGTAAGAGACTAATTTTTAAGGTCAGGCTGGATGTGGCTCTGGGCAACCTGATCGGGTGCAAGGTGTCCCTGCCCGTGGCAGGGGAGTTGGAACTAGACGATCCTTGAGGTCCTTTCCAACCCTAACAATTCTATGATTCTATGGTTCTATAATTTTCAGAAGAAATAAAACAAATTCTGTTCATTCCCACTAAAGGAGTAAATCCTTCCAGAAGTCTAACATGCAAAGTTACAGATTCATACAGAAGAATTTCCTGCTACACTGCAAAATCTCAAACCAGCATTTCAGATCCAAAGAAAACAGCAGACTGGTTTCTGTTGTGTGCCACTGAAGAGCACTGAACACCTTGGCAGGAGTGACTCCACAGCTACTTTAAATAACAACAAAAAAAACAGAAAAAGAAAAGATTACAAGTATGGCTAGAAGGAATAATGCAGCAACTGGGACTGTGGATGAGCTAGCTGATCCAGAAATTCCTCCTCGGTGTCATCTGTGATTTATGAAGGGCAAATGTTTATTCATGTTGAAGGTAAAGAGTTGAGTAACACACAATGAGTGTGCTTGTATTAAACTCAGAAAGATCTAAGTTTTAAGCAATGTTCTTCTAAAATAAATTGATTTACATCAAACACCACAAAACCAATCTCTTTCAAGACTTCAAGCTAAGCTATACCAACTTTCAACTGAAAACTCTGAGAAAGGAAACTATCATTATGCCTGACAAAACAAAGGAGAGCCTTCCTTCTTCTGACTCCTGTATGGACTACACACTGTCCAACAGCACAGTATGCTCACACTGGGGCTTCTCTCTCAAATCACTGGTTTGTTTTCAAACCCCTAGCCATTTGTTTTCAGAAGAGGTACAGGAACTTATGATTATCAGGTTCTCTTTTTCAGTCATGTTCAAAAGTTATCATTTACAGCACTTCCTCCTCTCCAGGAAATCATGCCAAAACTCAATTACAATACAAAGATGTTAACAACACAGCTATGATTTTTAAGAAGCATGAAGATAACTGCTGGTGTGCTGAATCAAGACAGGAGAAGACTCATAGGTCTCAGACCTCAATCTCCTGCACCCATTCCAAAGCAGGAATTGGACAGAACAAAAAGAGTTTGCAAAAGATCAAAATCGTATTTGGAAACAACTTTGAAGACAAAGCCTCTCCTAAAGGGACTCTCTTTAACTGAAAGCACTTAATGAGCCTTGTCACATCAGGGCTCTGTGTTGTGATGGGTCCATACTAATCAGATAGATGCCGACATGGCTGCTATTCCAATCCAGTGAAGCATATTCAAAATTCCATACATCAGTGGTTGCACTCCAACTAATTTATTAATAAGTGATAGCACTTTATTGAAACCCTGTCTTTGGATACAAGAGTTGTACTGTTGGAGCTGATGTATCAAGACTGTAAAGCTTCTATTACTGCTGCTGAAAAATCACTGACCTAAAAATGCTTTCCTCTGTAGTTCCAAGCCCATTAGTGTCTGTTTGAAGATTCAGGTGGAAAAATTCCCCAAATGAAAATTTACTTCTTGTCAAATCCACTAATTGTGAGAGAACACACAGGTCATTAAAATCTCCTACTTGATGCTGCTGGAGTTGTTGGGGGTTTTTGTAAGGGAGGTATTTAAAAGAGGAACTCTCTCATTTAAAAGCCTGATGATGTCTAGTGGCATTTGATTCAAAGACAGGCAAAATGAACTTGCTTTGTAATCAATGAATTTCTTTTGCACTATAGTTAACATTTAAAGGTGAAAAACTTTGCAAAATAGTTTTTAGGATTGTGAAACTGAACTGAATTGGGTTAACTGAATGTTAGATTTCCTAATGGTACACTACTGAAACCCATGAAAAATGCATCTCTGACAACAGATGACAGCCAGTAGCAAACAGGATGCAACTTTCTAACTCTAAACATAACTTCCTCCTGTGTGGGCACTGTGCATGAAAGGTAGAGAGCTACACCTGAGCTGTAATGCTACATGCAGGCTTTACAGCTTTGTTCCATTTTTGACAGGGCATCAGTATGTCATCAGATCACATGTGGCCTTTCCAATTTGACAATTACTACTCAAAATGCACAGAATTTACTAACAGAGAAAGGAAATCACATTGCCATATGCTTTCTATTAAAATCTGGTATCAATGTACTTCTCTCAAGTTCTTTATTACTCTGTGTGTCACAAAGACGATAAAAAAAGGGAAAATATAAGGCTGTCAAGGATTAAGTTTCATTGTCTGAAGCTGCCTGGAAGTTTGTATCATAGTGGGAAGTTACAAGATTCTCTCACTGCAGCAATTGGCTGTTTTAAGAACATAATTTTCAGAACTCAGAAAAGAAAATGTGCTTGTTTTGAGTCCCTGCCCAAACCCAAGCCCTTACACTCTCCCGCAGTCATTAACACTTATTTGAGCGTTGGAACGTTTCACATATGTTTACCATGGATTCTACAGAATGAAACTAGCACTGCTGCACAAGCCAGAGAGAAAATACAATCCTGGTTTCCATAGGTCCATGTCAAGGTAATCCTGATTTTCACATCTATTCTCTAGGTTTTGAAGTCAACTGAAAAATAAAAATAAGCACAGGAGAACTCTCCAGGAATGAGATTTTCTTTCTGTTTTTTTCCTGCTGTAACACCAGTGATTTTTCAAAGCCACTGCAGTACATGCACTTCAGAAGTATCTGAAAGCAGGTTTTGAACAGATGTGGTATTGGCAGAATGTTTCATAGATTTCTCCCCACCCCTCAAAAGAAAGGGGGGAGTGGGGAGGGAGTTAACTAGAGGGATCTAAACTGTTTATAGCAAGAAATAGGAGGCAGCAAGGGAGATCACAAAAATAGAAGAGGCTGCTCTCAATTAAGGATGTCCCCAGAGGACTTTTGTTCCTTCCAGGTGTTTAGAACTGCTTCTCTTTGCTATTGTTATTAGCTTTCCTCTGAGAGAGGGACAGAATTTTTCATTTATTTTCTCAAGCCATGCTAAAGAACACGTTAATGTGAAACAAGCTACAAGGAAAGAGAAAGTCTTCAAGAGACTCTGGACAAGGGCCCAGTATTACAGCAGGGAACTTTCATAAAGCACCAAAGATGACTGCTTCAAATACAAGTTTTGGAAACTATGATCTAAGTTTTTAAGAATCACGTTCAGAACAAGAAGAATAAGGCAAGAGATCTGGGAATGCTAACCAGGCTGTTACCCTCCCCTCTTCAAAGGAAATCACACACTATACAGGCTTCAGTATAATAGCTTTTGCTGTAAGAGCACAGAGCTAGGCTAGGTTTTAAGAAGGAAAAACAAAAGAGAGAGAGAGGGAGAAAAAGGTGGGGAAAGGGGGGGAAAAGGTGGGGAAAAGGGGGAAAAAGGGGGGAAAAGGGGGGGAAAAGGGGGGAAAAGGGGGGAAAAGGGGGGAAAAGGGGGGAAAAGGGGGGAAAAGGGGGGAAAAGGGGGGAAAAGGGGGGAAAAGGGGGGAAAAGGGGGGGAAGGGGGGGAAGGGGGGGAAAGTGGGGAAAGTGGGGGAAAGTGGGGAAAGGGGGGGAAAGGGGGGGAAAGGGGGGAAAGGGGGGGAAAGGGGGGGAAAGGGGGGGAAAGGGGGGAAAGGGGGGAAAGGGGGGAAAGGGGGGGAAAGGGGGGGAAAGGGGGGGAAAGGGGGGGAAAGGGGGGGAAAGGGGGGGAAAGGGGGGGAAAGGGGGGAAAGGGGGGAAAAGGGGGGAAAGGGGGGAAAGGGGGGAAAGGGGGGAAAGGGGGAAAAGGGGGAAAAGGGGGGAAAAGGGGGGAAAAGGGGGGAAAAGGGGGGAAAAGGGGGGAAAAGGGGGGAAAAGGGGGGAAAAGGGGGGAAAAGGGGGGAAAAGGGGGGGAAAAGGGGGGAAAAGGGGGGAAAAGGGGGGAAAAGGGGGGAAAAGGGGGGAAAAGGGGGGAAAAGGGGGGAAAAGGGGGGAAAAGGGGGGAAAAGCACTTCTAATTTACTTGGAAATAAACCCTTCACATGGACAACTTATTTCAGTAACACCATTAAAGAAGAGCAATATGCTGCTGTTTGATGTCCTTTAAACAGTTTATGCTCATGGAGGTACAAACAAGGAAAATCCAGGCTAAAGCTGTTCTATAGTTTAACATATTAAGATTTTTTTCAAATTGTGTTATTCTGATACCTTAAACATTACCAATTTCAAAGGTCTCCCCTGAGCCAGAGGTAAAAGAAACACAAGAAAAATGTATCTGGTAATATGTTTGTATTATTATATGCTAGAAATGCTGCTCTTGTATGCATAACTATGCCAACATCAACTTATATTTCAAATTTCAGACATATGCAGGAGAACCCTCTCCTCCCCTCAGTTCACAATCAGCCCAAATTTTTGCTTAAGGACAATAAAAATCCATACACGTTTACTCTACCAGTGAATACGCAATGCCAATAATTTAACTCATCAATAACCCTCGTTTATGTCAACAGACAATTCTTTTGAAACCCAGCTTAAGCAAAAAAGGATTACTAGTGTCTCGGTTTCAAGTCAACACATCTAGCTCCTTGTACCTCTCTTTTGAGCAAAAACTTTCCCTATGTGCACAGTGCGGTGACAGCGCAACCAACAAGCTACTGCTCTGCAAATGTATCTCCTGCATGACTTATGTATCCAAGACTGAGACCCTCACAGAAACACACTTTTAAGCATCTTACCTGCTTTGTCATCTGCCAAACACAGTCGATGAACTGAAGGAAAATGGGAGATCTGTCTGCATCAGCATGATCATCATCTCCATGTCCGACTCGCTGGAAGTCAAACCAAACTTTTCATTTCAGTCTAGTTTACAGTACCACTCCAACAATTCAAACCAGAGTAACTCTAAAATATGTTCCAACTATGTGCAAGACAAGCAGATCTTCCATAATGAGAACCTGTGTTCTTCAACTACTAAAAATGCCTCCCAATATTCATTTATGGCCATGCCCTCGCTGTTGAGCCAAGCCGGAAAGACACTTGGCCGAAGCACTGTGCCAGGCGTTTTCCCATCTTTCACTGCACAGCCATTTATTGCTACCAGTGGGTCAAACTAGTAGGTATCTAGTAAGACTATACTGAAATGACAATTATTCAGATTGCCTACCTGCCGGAGGGCAGTGACGTAGCTGGGGGAGGGGTTGCCGCGGAGACCGCGCGCAAACCAAACAGAACCCAGCGCGTGGCTGAGAGAGGAGGCAGCTTGAGCAGCGCAGCTCTGGGAGTTTGGCTTTTGGCTTTGATTCCCTTGCTTTTCAGGCGGTAAGGGGCTGGTGGCTTGGGACTTTCCAAAGAGAGGAGGAGGGGCAGCGGGCTCAGATTGCCTACCTGCCGGAGGGCAGTGACGTAGCTGGGGGAGGGGTTGCCGCGGAGACCGCGCGCAAACCAAACAGAACCCAGCGCGTGGCTGAGAGAGGAGGCAGCTTGAGCAGCGCAGCTCTGGGAGTTTGGCTTTTGGCTTTGATTCCCTTGCTTTTCAGGCGGTAAGGGGCTGGTGGCTTGGGACTTTCCAAAGAGAGGAGGAGGGGCAGCGGGCTCAGATTGCCTACCTGCCGGAGGGCAGTGACGTAGCTGGGGGAGGGGTTGCCGCGGAGACCGCGCGCAAACCAAACAGAACCCAGCGCGTGGCTGAGAGAGGAGGCAGCTTGAGCAGCGCAGCTCTGGGAGTTTGGCTTTTGGCTTTGATTCCCTTGCTTTTCAGGCGGTAAGGGGCTGGTGGCTTGGGACTTTCCAAAGAGAGGAGGAGGGGCAGCGGGCTCAGATTGCCTACCTGCCGGAGGGCAGTGACGTAGCTGGGGGAGGGGTTGCCGCGGAGACCGCGCGCAAACCAAGCAGAACCCAGCGCGTGGCTGAGAGAGGAGGCAGCTTGAGCAGCGCAGCTCGGCTGCTCACTGACAGGGAAAAAAAAAAAAAAAAAAAAAGCCGTGTGGAGAGGGTGGTTACTGCAAGATGGTCACCACTAGAGCAAAGGCTAGCAGAAGGACAGTGGGCACCCAAACAGAGACCACACACAAGCATGCAGATGTTCAGGCAGGTGGCTGCAGTGAGTGCTGGAACCTGGCACTCGACATGGAGGCTGGAGGGAGCAGCTCCTGTTTCAGGTGTGAGCAGGTCAGTGACCTGATGAGCATGGTGGTCAAACTAAAAGAAGAGGTAGAAAGGCTAAGAGATAGAAGAGATGGTGAGCAGAAAATTGACGATTCCCATAATGTAATCTCTTCTAAACCAGAACAGGGGGTAATCTCTTCTAAACCAGAACAGGGGGTAACACTTAGGGGAACAGGAAGTTTGATACCTTCCCAGCAGCAAGCCTCTCAGCCTCCCTGTAGTAACCCCCATGAGCAGGGCCAATGGGAACAGGTCTCTGCCCGACGGAAGAAACGCAAACAAAGGAAGTCTGCTCCTGTGAGCAGCACGCTGCCTCCAGTGCAGTTACAGAACAGGTATGAGGCTCTGCAGGAGGAACAGGTCATTGGTAAGGTCGAGGACCCAAGAAGGTCAGAAGCTGCACCAATGACAGGTTGCCTCATGCCAGCCATCAAAACTTACCCAGAAAAGAAACCTCGCAGGGTCATCGTCATAGGAGACTCCCTACTGAGGGGAACAGAGGGCCCAATATGCAGACCAGACCCATTTCATAGAGCGGTCAGCTGCCTCCCTGGTGCCCAAGTAAAAGATGTTGTAGATAGAATTCCCAACCTCGTGAGTCCTTCAGACTACTACCCACTGCTGGTCTTTCAGGTGGGCAGTGACGATGTAACAATGAGAGGCTCACAATCTATTAAGAAAGACTTCAGAACCTTAGGGCAAATGCTAAAGGGATCAGGGGCTCAAGTCGTGTTCTCTGCCATCCCTCTAACGTCAGCAATGGATGAGGACACACTGAGGAAAGGCCGACAGATCAATTCATGGCTCAGGGGCTGGTGCCATCGACAGGGCTTTGGGTTCCACAATCATGGATTGGTTTTCAAGGCACCTGAGCTGAAAACAACTCATGGGACACACTTGTCCCAGAGTGGGATAAGAATCCTGGGGCAGGAATTGGCAGGGCTCATTGATAGGGCTTTAAACTAGATTTGAAGGGGGAAGGGGTTAATAGTCTCCTGCTGGCTGGTGACAAACAGAGGGGCAGCTCACCAGCAGTAGAGAGAAGGAGAGCTGGTAAGGGCTCTCAACTTGCTACCCTGAGGCAAGCCACGAATGATCCACCAGGACATTCTGTGGAAACCGAGGGGATTTGTCACAAGAGGAGGACAGGGCCAGCCCAGCTGAAGTGCTTCTATGCGAATGCGCGCAGCTTGGGCAATAAACAGGATGAGTTAAGGGCACTGTGCTGCTGGGATGCCACGACATAGTGGCTGTTACTGAAACTTGGTGGGATGAATCCCATGACTGGGATGTAGGCATAGATGGGTATAAACTCTTTAGGAAGGATAGGCAGGGAAGGAGAGGAGGAGGTGTTGCCCTCTATGTCAATAGCAAGTTGGAATCAGTGGAGCTCCAACTGGGGAGGGATGATAAGCTAGTTGAGAGTGTATGGGTCAAAATTAAAGGCAGGACAGGGGAAGAAGATATTACTGTGGGGGTCTCCTACAGGCCACCTGACCAGCAGATCCAAGCAGATGAGGCCCTCCATAGGCAAATAGAAGCAGCTTCCAGGTCACAAGCCCTGGTCCTCATGGGTGATTTCAACCACCCGGACATCTGCTGGAGGGACAACACAGCAAGGCACCAGCAATCCAGGATGTTCCTGGACTGCATAGAAGACAACTTCCTCCTCCAAATGGTGGAGGAACCAACAAGAAATGGTGCTATGCTGGACCTTGTTCTCACCAACAGGGAAGGGCTGGTAAGCAATGTGAGGCTCATAGACGGCCTTGGCTGCAGTGACCATGAAGCAGTTGAATTTAACATCCTCAGGGCAATCAGGAGGAAGTATTCCAAGCTCACAACCCTAGACTTTAGGCATGCAGATTTTGATCGCTTCAGGGATCTGCTAGCCAAAGTGTCATGGGACAAAGCCCTGGAGGGAAGAGGGACCCAGGACAGCTGGTCAGTATTCAAGGACCACCTCCTCTGTGTCCAGGAGCTCTGTGTACCAACAAAGAGAAAAGCAGGTAAGAATGCTAGGAGGCCTGCCTGGATGAGCAAGGAGCTACTGGACACACTATTACTTAAAAGGAAACTCTACAGGAAGTGGAGGGAAGGACAGGTAGAACAGGGGGAATACAAGGAAGCTGCCCGAGCAGCAAGAGTCCTGGTCAGGAAAGCCAAAGCAGAGTTTGAGTTGAATCTAGCCAGGGAGATTAAAGGGAATACTAAGAACTTTTACAGGTATATTAATGGGAAGAAGAAGACTAGGGAAGGTGTGGGCCCCCTCAGAAAAGAAAATGGTGACATGGTCACCTGTGATGAGGAAAAGGCTGAGGTACTTAATAACTTCTTTACCTCAGTCTTCACTGCAAGGGCCTCTAGCCACACTCCTGATGTTATGGAAGTCAAAGCCAGGGACAGGGAGGAAGAACTGCCCATTGTAAGTGCAGATCAGGTTCGTGATCATCTGAAGAACCTGAAAGTGTTCAAGTCCATGGGACCCGACGGGTTACACCCACGGGTGCTGAGAGAACTGGCAGATGAGGTTGCTAAACCCCTCTCTATTATATTTCAAAAGTCCTGGCAGTCTGGTGAAGTCCCCACAGACTGGAAAAGGGGAAACATTGCCCCCATCTTCAAAAAGGGCAAGAAGGAGGAACCAGGGAACTACAGGCCAGTCAGTCTCACCTCTGTGCCTGGAAAGATCATGGAACAGATCCTCCTGGAGTCACTACTCGCTCAAAAGAATAGTGAAGAGGTGATTGGGAACAGTCAGCATGGCTTTGCCAAGGGCAAATCCTGCCTGACCAACCTGGTGGCCTTCTATGAGCAGGTGACAAAATTAATAGATGAGGGGCGAGCAACTGATGTCATTTACCTGGACCTGAGCAAAGCCTTCGACACTGTCCCGCACCACATCCTGGTCTCCAAACTGGTGACACATGGGTTTGATTGGTGGACCACTAGATGGATAAGGAACTGGCTTGATGGCCGCACCCAAAGAGTGGCTGTCAATGGCTCCATGTCCCAGTGGAGGCCAGTGACAAGTGGAGTCCCTCAGGGATCAGTCCTGGGACCTATCTTATTCAACATCTTTGTGGGGGACATGGACAGTGGCATTGAGTGCACCCTCAGCAAGTTTGCTGATGACACCAAGCTGTGTGGTGCAGCAGACACGCTGGAGGGAAGGGAGGCCATCCAGAGGGACCTTGACAGGCTGGAGAGGTGGGCACAGGCCAACCTCATGAAGTTCAATAAGAGCAAGTGCAGGGTCCTGCATCTGGGTCGAGGCAATCCCAGGCACAAATACAGGCTGGGCAGTGACTGGCTGGAGGATAGCCCTGAGGAGAGAGACTTGGGGGTGCTGGTGGACAAAAAGCTCAACATGAGCTCTCAGTGTGCACTTGCAGCCCGCAAAGCCAATCAGATCCTGGGCTGCATCAGGAGAAGTGTGGCTAGCAGGTCGAGGGAGGTGATCCTCCCCCTCTACTCAGCCCTGGTGAGACCCCACCTGGAGTACTGTGTCCAGTTCTGGAGCCCCTATTACAAGAGGGATGTGGAGGTGCTGGAGCGTGTCCAGAGAAGGGCCACGAGGATGATCAGAGGGCTGGAGCACCTCTCCTATGAGGACAGACTGAAGGAGTTGGGGCTGTACAGTCTGCAGAAGAGAAGGCTCCGAGGTGACCTAATTGTCGCCTTCCAGTATCTGAAGGGGGCCTACAGGAAGGCAGGGGAAGGACTTCTCAGGATATCAGGTAGTGATAGGACTAGGGGGAATGGAATGAAGCTGGAGGTGGGGAGATTCAGGCTGGATGTGAGGAGGAGGTTCTTCACCATGAGAGTGGTGAAACCCTGGAATGGGTTGTCCAGGGAGGTGGTCGAGGCCCCGTCCCTGGGGGTGTTTAAGAGCAGGCTGGATGAGGCTCTGTCCAGCCTGATCTAGTGTGGGGTGTCCCTGCCCATGGCAGGGGGGTTGGAACTAGATGATCCTTGTGGTCCCTTCCAACCCTGAATGAAACTATGAAACTATGAAACTATGAAATCAGCAGCATGGTTCCAGCAATTTAAACTTCTAGACACCTTGTTTTCCCTCTTTCTCCATTCATAAGATTGTTAAAGATGAAGCAATGTACTGCAATCCCTATTCCTTGTAAAAGAAACATTAATTAATTCATTCATTTTACCATTATGTTCAAGCCACTTAATCCTTCCTTAATTCATATTATATCTCTCTCACAGATTTCCTGTCCAAAAAGAACAGGTCTCAGTTCCCTGACACACTCACACCATTCAAATAAGGACACCAGCAATGATAACGATAATGCAGCAGAGCATTGTGAGAAAAGATGCTATTCAAAATAAAAGGCCTTGAAGGTGACAAATTGCATATTAAATCTTTTAGCTTACCATTGCAAATCGGTGTCCAAAACTGATCCATTCTTTCTCTATAAGGACTTCAAAGCCTTTAATGGTTCTGTAATAGCTGTCCAGCATGAGCATAGCCAGCGCCGTCAGCTGCGCTGTTCTGTCCCAGCCATCGCTGCAGTGAACCACTACAGAAGTTTTACCAGATTCAATTTTATCTGCAATTCTCACTGCCCCAGCAAGAAGCATCTTAAAGAAACAGAAAAACAAAGCATATTAAACACTAACCAAAACTCTACCAAAATCAAAACCAGCTACAAGCTTTTACTCTTAGTGCTAACATATTTTAAAGTTTCAAATTAGCTAAGCGCCTGGATGACACTGCTTTAAATGAGGGATTTCCAAATGGTGGTATGCATACTCCTAGAGATAAAAAGAACTGTTGTCCAGAAGACAGTCCCCAACAGCTCTCCCAGCACATGGTAAAAAACCTGGGAATCCCTTCTCCAAATCAAAACTGAAACTCTGTGTCACGATGAAAAGACACAAATACTGCAAGCTACGCCAAAGGCTCAAAGGTCAGTGTTTGGAATGCTCAATTTCACAGTAATCAATCACTCTTCCTCAGTTTTCAGTTGTCAAATACTAAGTTTGGAGAAGGGCAAACTATCCAGCTAATCTAAATAAAAAGCACAACACAAACACAGAAACCCCTGGCTGGGAGCCTGTGCCACTGTGCTGGTGAATGAAATGGATGTTGTATTCGAGCCATGAGGACACCTAACAGCCTGGACTCAGAAGCACGCTGGAGAGCGTTAAGATAGATGTGGCACAGGGCTGAGATCACCTGTGTGAATTTGTTACCCTTCTACCCCACAAACTCCCTCTCTTGTTCTCTTATGCCACTCTGCAGTTTTTTAAAACCTGGACAGCCTCTCTCCTGTGAAGATTTCTCTCTGCAACATGGCCTACTGTGGCACTGCAAAATACGTGAAGAAAACAAGCACTAGAATGGGACCGCAAGACAAATTCCTGTGCTGCAGCTCACAACATCAGAAAATGGAATCTTGCAAAACATTTGTATTCTTCCCTTCCCAGGCACGTAAAAACATCTTCTGGGAAGCAAGAAAGCCAGCATCCACTGAAGCAGCTGTGCACAAGACCAGTCTTCAAAGCTATTTCAAGAACCATGCTTTAGAGACAATTTTCATTGACTGTATCTTTCATTGACTGTATTATTTATGGCAAAACTGAAGGGTGCCAGGATGGAAATAGCAGAAAACAATATAAAAGCTTCTATGGGAGAACAGAGCTTGTGGCCTGAACTCATTAATCACCAACTACTTTAGCTACAAAGCTCTACTGCACTGAAAAAGTGCAAATATTAAAACAGTTTGGTCTTTGATAAAAGCAGAAAATGAATCTGTATAAAATAGCCTGCTCTAAATTGTCCTAAACAGAATGCAGATGAGGGAGTAAAGCTGAAAATGTTTCAAAGCTTAGCAACCAACACAGTATTTCACTTAGGGCTCCTAATGAATTATTTTAGATTGGTTCAAAAATGAGAATTGGTTTAAAAATAATTACTAAACACTACTTCTACCCTGAAAGACAGAAAATACTCTGAGGGGGAGGGATGTGAGGAGGGCACCACATCCTGGGTGTACAAAAAAGCATCAAGTGACTCCTGCTGTTAACTGCCATCTTCACCCAGACAAAAAGTTACTGGTGCCTCTCTGGACAGTCCTGGACCATCATCAAAATGTTCTGTGTGCCCAGAGCTAGGAAGGTGAAGTTCCAGTAATGCATTTCATTAAACTGGGATATAATCACACTGGTCCAAGCCCAGAAAACAGAAGCTGTGCTCAAGCAAAGACGTGAATTTGTTAACCTGTATTCCAAGCCAAACTGAATAGGCAAGGAAGGTGTGCAAGTCTTGGATATAAGCACAAACTGCTCTGCTCTTGTCATCTGTGCAGCAGTGGTATCAAAGTGCCCTTCTGACATTGGCTAAGCTCAGGAACCCCACCGAAGACAACATCAATGAAAGGTGACCACTGGCTCAAACAATTCCATTTTTAAAACCAGATTTTTGTACTTAAGACCATGGCTGATAAAAAAAAAAAGTTTCCAGATATGCAGATTCCCAAAGCTGTTTGAAACAGTCCCACTTCTAGTGAATAAGGAAATTAACCTGTTCCCAAAAGACCATTACATTTATTTAGTTCTTAATTTAAGCATTTGCTCCCTCTGCTGGTTCTCCCACAGCAGTTAGCAAGCACTAGTTACCAGGAAAGGGTCAAAGGAATGAACAATCTCAAAGACGTTTTGCATGAGTGACATTTGAGCCAGCTGATAATAAAACAAATGCCACTTCATCCATACTTATAATAAACAGGGTAATGAAATAATCTGTTTTAAAACATTTCATAGATTAGTGCAGCAGACTGCAAAACTCAGTATGGTGGTGATTTATTTTAGTATTATGCCAAATAACAGAGCAGATTATAACCCAGTAAAGCACTGACTATAAACAGCCCATGAAAATGTAGGTGCCCAACACATGAACACCAAACACTGCATTGAAGGAGGGAAGGATGAGAAAGACTGTAGAATTTACAGTCAAGTCCTTTTGGCAGCTGCTCAGATAAAATCTGAAGTTCCCAGGGCATTCTTCCAAAAAGCAGGGATAACCCTGGACTGCTCACAAACATTCCCTCTCAAGAAAATAAAACATTGTCCAACACTAAATATGATCCTACGCTATCAGGAATTAACTCATTACCTACCAACATACAAAAGTGGAAATACAAACTTCTTATGGAATGCTCAAAATGCTGTGTTCTAAGTGACCATTTAAAACCTCTTTCTTTCCTTTATTTGTTTTAAACAAGATAGATCTGTTAAACTTATTATTTTAGAATATATAGAATATAGAATAGAATAAACCAGGTTGGAAGAGACCTTCAAGATCATCGTGTCCAACCCTTCAACCAATCCAACCCACCCAAACAACTAACCCATGGCACCAAGCACCCCATCAAGTCTCCTCCTGAACACCTCCAATGACGGCGACTCCACCACCTCCCCAGGCAGCCCATTCCAATGGGCAATCACTCTCTCTGTATAGAACTTCTTTCTAACATCCAACCTAAACCTCCCCTGGTGCAGTTTGAGACTGTGTCCTCTTGTTCTGGTACTGGCTGCCTGGGAGAAGAGATCAACATCCGCCTGTCTACAACCTCCCTTCAGGTAGTTGTAGAGAGTGATAAGGTCACCCCTGAGTCTCCTCCTCTCCAGGCTAAGCAATCCCAGCTCCCTCAGTCTTTCCTCATAGGGCTTGTGTTCCAAACCCCTCACCAACTTCGTTGCCCTTCTCTGGACACGCTCCAGCAAGTCAACATCCTTCCTAAACTGAGGGGCCCAGAACTGGACACAGTACTCGAGGTGCGGCCTAACCAGTACAGTGTACAGGGGCAGAATGACCTCCCTGCTCCTGCTGGCCACACTGTTCTTGATGCAGGCCAGGATGCCATTGGCCCTTCTTGGCTGCCTGGGCACACTGCAGGCTCATGTTCAGCCTACCATCGACCAGTAGTATTTTCAGAAATGCAAGTTAAAAACACAACTTAAAACAAACCAAATAGTTTCTCTCATCAGAAGTGTTTTACCCTTATGTATTCCAGCCAATGCGTTGAGTCCACATTTGACAGCCACCGGGTCTCATCGATAGTAGGATAAACTATTTCTTTCAGCTTACGCAGGGATTCTCTCATCACATGGATGTTGTGAATTTCCAGAAAGACCAGCTCTGCATTTGGGTAGGCACTTTCACTTTCATATCCTCCACCTTTTGCCTGTCATTCAAAAAGTGAAAAAAAACCCAAAGAAAAGAACATGTAGAAGACGTTCGTGTATATAGTACTATTTTGGTCAAGTTTCAGAACTTTCTGAGAAAGTGTTTCTCAGCACTAATAATGTATTTTTGGCTTTTGCTTTCTACAAAGCACTACAGTATTTTTTGTAGGTGAAAAAAAAATTCTAATTCTAATAGGCTTCATTTGATAATACACATACACACCCTCCCCCTTTTATTACTGAAGCCTCCAGTCTTCCATGGGCTTTACCACATCATTTCTGTTACGCCTTCATGCTGCCTTCAATTCTTGATGGGACTTTCCAAAACAGAATAGAATAGAATAGAATAAACCAGGTTGGAAGAGACTTTCAAGATCATCGCGTTCAACCCATCATCCAACACCATCTAATCAACTAAACCATGCGACCAAGCACCCCATCAGCTCTCCTCCCAAACACCTCCAATGATGGCGACTCCACCACCTCCCTGGGCAGCCCATTCCAATGGACAATCACTCTCTCTATGAAGAATTTCTTCCTAACATCCAGTCTAAACCTCCCCTGGTGTAGTTTGAGACTGTGTCCTCTTGTTCTGGTGCTGGTTGCCTGGGAGAAGAGACCAGCCCCTGCCTGCCTACAACTTCCCTTCAGGTAGTTGTAGACAGCACTAAGGTCTCCCCTGAGCTTCCTCTTCTCCAGGCTAAGCAACAAGCAACTTACCTTCCTTCTCAACCCCTCTTTAGAGACCCTTTGTTATCTGTTTTTCACATCAAGTTCTCATACTCATCTCTTACTCAGTCTTCAGACTTGTAGCACAGAACTTCTAATGCTAGTTTTGACTCCAATCTACCTTGTTTGTATCTGCAACACTGTTCTGTCTGGCATCAAAGATGATAAGTTTATGTGACTGAGCATTGGCATCCATGATTGTCTGCAAATACTTTTCATCTTCTTTGCAACGCTTATCATTTGGGCCTACTGAGGGCTGACTGCATCGTGTTATTGTTGCTTGGCTTTCAGGATGAATCCAGGATAAAACCTGTAGGGAAAGAAAATCATGTTAGTTTACTATACCACTATAAAAGCAGCAGACCAGGGTGCAATTAAACAACCACACTGCCTGCATGGCATTGTTTCCTGGCTAATAAATGCAAAATTAAGTGCAAGCTGGTGCAAAACCATAATGATGGCACACTAGCACTGCTCAGTCCAAATCTGAGCTTGAAATACAAAGTGATTGCAAACATCTCAAAGTACTCTGAGAATTTTATGAAATTCTCAGAAAGTCTTAAGACATTTTAAGAAATTGTAGCTTATATATAAGCTGCCATTGTGTAGAGTACTTGCATCTCCTTGTCAAAGTTTCACTTACTGGAACTCTGCCTTTTGCTCTAAATGCAGCCACCTTTGTGAGGTCATCATCCTTTACACTGGTTGGCACAACGAGAACTGCAGGATATGTATCACAAAGCTCATAGGTGCTGTTAATTTTGGATATTTTCCAACTCTCATTGGGCAAGCCCTGCATGAATGTAAGAAAATGTTTGTATTTTTCAGGTTAGACCTTAACAAATCTGAGTTTAGGCTGATGAAAATGTTTATATGCTCTGTACTTGCTTAATAAAACTGTGCATTCATTTTTCTTCTAAATAAGCTGTAAAATGTAGGTCTTCATGTTGAACCATAAACCAAAACATTAAAAGTCTTCCCTATTTTATTGCCTTCAACAATTATATGCAAAATACTAACTGGAATAAACTGCATACTAAGTTAGAAAGTGCTCATATAGTGAAATAAAAATACTTTGCTAACTAGGAAACTGCAGATTTACAATGGTAAACTACACTCACCCTTCTACTTAATGACACTTATTCAAACCCAAAGTTTTCAAAGCCTGTATTTTCCAGCAACAGCACTCTGAAAATGTGTATTTAAGAATGCATGTTAAGAAAGACCACTCTGCCCAAGTACTCAGCACCTGCTATCTCCATCAAATTTAGCAGGTGCTCAACACTCCCACAGTCAAGCCACTAGGCATTTTAGTATCTAAACTTGGGAGCTAGACAGTCTGTGAGTGTAGCTAGAGTTGAAAATATTTTTTCTTGTTTGAATGGCTTTGGGGGAAATGTGAGGAAAAAAAATAAATACAGCAAATACTCATGTAACTTACCTGCCTCTTATATTCTGCCATTGGATCATACACTTTCCAGCCATTAACAGCAAACTTTTCTTTATAGCTGAATGCAAAAAGAGGCTAAGAACAGCAAAGCAAAAGCCTAAATTACCATCTGATGGGGTGTAATGCACAATAAGCTCCAAAACAGTGACCTTTCTAGTACTGCATATTTAACACCTGTAAAACTCTTTAACAGCACACATAAAACCTTCGGTCATGAGTGGACCACACTGTGCTAGAAAGAAACTGCAAGGCATGTTTTCTCCTTCAAGTACATGCTATGCAATTAATGAAATCAAGGTAGGGGACAGAGTTGATGTTACTTGCCAGCTATCACACAACACATCGATGGCACAACCAGGATGAGGAAATTGGTCTCCTACCCCCCAAGCAGTACAAGCAACCGAAATAACATTCTGCAGCTAACTAGTAAGATGACTAACTGTACCCATCTGTGGTTTCAGACAGAACTTCAAGTCTGAATTATCTACTGCAGAAAGTAAGAGTCAATACATACACATTTTTAATCAGCAACATTAGGCAAATCTAGACCTCAGGGGCTATGTACAAATTAACTTCACTGATAGCAGGCCACAGAGTAGAGTTTTATGAACTAATGCAGAACAGAAGCGGAGTCAGAGCAGCTCGCCTGCTCTGTAACAGATTTTAACGATCAACATTTCAATGCCTCTTATACAGACCTTGTATTTCCCCCACCCACATCTTCCAAAAATGAGGAAGAGCCAGTGACAGCCTTTTCTGCACCTTAAGACTTACCAGCCCGTTCGAAACAGGAAATGCACGTATTACAAGGTTTTCAAAAATCTCCAGCCTGTTCTGCTCCTCCTGCTTATAGGCCAGCCGCAGATTTCTCATATCCTATCAAAAACAAGCGGCACTGTTTTACTCTGTGATGAATTAAGGGGGAAAAACAGTGGTAAGAAATTGGATTGAAGGAAGGCACATACGAAGCACTAAGTCACTAACACAATCTAACCCACATTAGAGTTCTGTAAGCATTCATATGGTGACTAAGAGCATCACTACAGTTGCTAGACATAAAAATAGCCACTTTTCCTATGAATCCACTTGAGAGAAAAGGCAGAAGTGTTTAAGACTAAGTATCATAAGAGGAATTGAAAAAAATTATCTAAATGAAGGAGGGTTCAAATAGAGGGAACTGATCAGACAGAAAACCAGCAAGTGTATACAGATTCCCCTTGCAGAAATATGAAATGAAAATACTTCAGTATGAACAAATCTCTACCATGCCATACCTTGCAAACTATTTCTATACCACACGAGTTGTCTCCATGGCTCTGTACTCCAATTTTTTCAACTCTATTTATGACTCCAAGGGGAACATCAACAACAAAAGGTGGGTCCTGAGTTTTGTATACAAAAGAAAAGAACATGGTTACATTAGGAGGAACACAACCTAAGATTTTTCATGTACATTTCACTGCAGTCAACTACAACTCATACCAAATTTGTCACTTGGTGAAACCTACTTCAGCAACATCCCCACCTGAAACAATATGCAATCAGATAGCAAAGTCTTACCCTTTCAACACTTTTGATAAACATCCTGAAGTCTGTCACTGTTAGTGTACCACTGACTGCTCCCATGAATGGACAGATATACATAACATCTTTAGCTGGAAAACAGACCAATAAAACAGACCAATTTTACCATTATACACATTTGTTCCATACAAATCTACATCCACTTTTAAACAGCAAGAATTTTGCAGCTCTGTAAGATTTTGATGCCTGACCTCAACAGGAATGCCTGCCCCTCAGACACTGTCAGGACTGAAAGAGCTGTCTTTACCTCAACAATGAAAACAATCAAATTCCTCAAGTCCCACTGCTGCTCAGCAACTGCTGAGCAACTGAGGCAAGGATCAGCTAACACGGGCTGCTGTAAGGGCAGGCAGGTAGCAAAGTAACTGCTGGTATTCCTAGCTGCTGGCAGCTCTGGTCCCTGCCCTGAGGTGTATAGCACCCACACTCACCTCAGAGAGAGCATCCAAATAGGCAGTCACTGCAACTGAGCTCCAAGTAGTTCAGTTATATGCCCATACCTCATTTTCACTTGTATTGGGAAGTGCTAGAACTCTTCTCTAGCCAACTACTGCACTGCTAATGCAGAGATTGCTGACACAAGCTAAAGCAAAACAAATCTCATTAAGAACCGGACAGACGTTTTCCATATCTTCATCTTCTCTGATACCACAATTTTGAGGCTTTTCAATCTACAAGCAGACATACTACTAACACAGCTATATGGACCACATTAACCCTTGAAACAAAGAACAGTCACACATGTGAACAGTCACATATGTGAACAGTCACATATGTGAACAGTCATCCTCTGAAACCAATTTCTCTTTCTTACATTTGGATTTAAGAGAAAAGAAATTCACATCACATTAGCTATGCTAAAGTGGCAATAAAATAATAAGAGTGAAAAGGAAATAACATTTGTTTCTTTAAATAAACTAGCCATTTAATAGCATTCAGTGTAACATTCCATAGTATGCTTACCAATCACTTTGATTGATTCTCCAGGAAAAAGCGGAGCCTCTTCCATCTGCGCGAGCTTGTTTCCATCCCGCAGTGCCTGGCAGAAATCCAAAACCATGAGTAAATCTCACTTTCCATCTGCACTACATCAATACATTTTGATGCAAAGTACTGTTACTACCAGATTACTGAACACAAGAAGTGTATCTTTTTTTTTTGTTTTTTACAAGGCACAACTGTATTAAACAGTACCAGAGTAAAAAAACCAAAGAGCCGCACACAAAATCCAGTATTGTAACACAGACATGCAAGTTAGCAACGTATTAGTATTAAAGCATTTATGCAAACATTAGATCCACGTGCTAGCTACATAAAGCTTACAAAAATGAGAACAAGAAGATCAGCCCAAATTTATAATTGCTAGTTTGTTAGCCTTTTGCTACATGCCAGTGTTATTTGGGGTACTTTATCTACTTAAAAGTGTTTTAAAGCTCACAGTAACTTTTTTTTCCCCCCTATTCATACTTGTTTACTTAGTATTTGAGTACTTCCTGTGAGAATTCTATGGCAGAAGCTTTATACACTTAACATTTTTTTAACTTTCTATTTTTGACAGCAAGAAGTCAGAAGCACCCCATGATGCTCTTTCAATCGGTACCCTACTGACATCACCAAGGGTTATGGAGGAGGTCTATTACAGAAATTTTGGATCCAGATTAGATCATGAAGGAAGTAATAATGAAATACAGAAGAACAATTAGCAATTTAATATAAAGGCTACTGCCATACATATTCATTGAGGTAAATGGCTTCATTCTTGAATGATACAAGATTGATTCTTTGGGTTCTTTGTTGGCAGTTACAATGTACTGAAGATTTTTAATGAAGAATAAATGGGCTTGCAAGACTTTTAAGGACCATGTGAGAAAGTGATCTCTCTCAAGTCCATGTGATGAGTTATTAAGTTTAAATTTTTTACATCCTGAAGTGGGAATAATTATAATGGGCTATGTTACAGTAAACAAATAACTCTTCCCTTGTATTACAGATGTGATCAGTTTGCCTCTAAACTACCCAAGCCCTCATTGATGAATAA
Source organism: Melanerpes formicivorus (assembly GCF_026170545.1). NCBI lineage: Eukaryota > Metazoa > Chordata > Aves > Piciformes > Picidae > Melanerpes > Melanerpes formicivorus. Next base: position 11,961,995 of record NW_027142374.1, read on the forward strand.
TTTCTAAAGATATTTCAATTGATCTATGATTTTAGATTTTCTTGAAAGCTAACAGCATCCAATGACAAAAGATGATGTGCAGAGAATTAGCCAACACTTACAAACTTGGTAGGATGGATGTGCTCTGTCAGACAGGGGCTTATGTGCAGAAACATATTTTAGACTACATGATACTACAAGAAAACCCTACCTAGCAAAAAAGTGTTAATACACTAAATTACTTCTATGGATTCTCTTGCATGAGAATGTCTGTACTGTACAAGTACTAATATATAGTACCTTGCTACACAGTTAATGAATGAAAGATGAGTAAAACTTGCCACCTGATCGGGTTCTGCTTCAGAATGATAGCCATTGTGTCCATCCTGAATCTCCTGCATTGCATGAGGCAGCAGTAGGGCAAGAGAGAACAGGAAAAAACATGCAGACAACAGGTGAAAGGCTAGAATCTTTTCTTTCTTGTTGCCCTATTTTTACTTTCCTTTCCTTAAAAGGACAGCATATACTTAAAACTCCAGCTTAGCTATTCAAAATCTGCCACTCCTGGCACAAGCTACTCTCCACAGAAGGGAATTCAAGCTCTTAGCACTCTACTTTTAATTTTATTTGGCAGAACACAAAATGAAAAATGTACTCCCTTTTTTCACAAAAGAGTCAGTGCTGGTAGATAAGAACATGAAAGTATGTACTGTCTTTTTAAGACAAACAACCATAGAGCGAAGAAAATGAATCCGAAGTATGCCACATGCTTATCAATAGACGAAATTGAGTACAGCTTGCAATGGCAGCATTAGGGGAAAACTCATGCAATCTTTCAAGGAAAAAGTAGGTTGACATCAGATAGAAGCATCTAGACAATTAAAAAAAAAAAGACTTTACTGTGTAAAACATGTTTAATTGAACTTTCAGTTTTCACATGGTTTCAGATGTTTTTCCAGCAATTTCTGGATTGTTGTGGGTAACAGTTAGGAAGTTTACAGAACTCGAAATCACTCCTTGTAGGAAAATATGCAAACAATTCACATTTTTATGCTAGTTTACTTTTGCATCATATTGGCAGCAAATCCTGAATATTAATTGAATCTCTTTAATAAACATAAGGTCCCTGTGCACTCCAGAAAGAAGCACAAATGTCATAGGGTTATATGAAGTAATTGTTTTAATATGTTCAGCCAAAATTGTTCTTCCCTATTAACTAGAGGGAAGTTGTGTTCACGACACTCTATTATTCCCAGTTGACATGCAAAGAACTTTTCACTTGATCAACTGCAAAACCAGCCTCAGACTACATTTACAAATGTTTCCTAAAGTTATTTTTCCTTTTTACAGCATTTCTGTAGAACCTTCAAAAACCAAAAACTTAGAAGGAGGACTTCACGTTTCTTCAGATAATTTGAATTCTAAAGGACTTCAAATCAATAAAAAATTCCTTTCAAATTATAAAGGACTCCTAACATATATATATTGGTGGGGGTTCTGATAAATAGAAATTACTTAAATGCAAATCCATGAAAGTGCTGTTTCTGAAATGAGAGCAAAGTACACACTGTGATCTCTGGAAGGAAACCAGGATAACCAACAAATACACCATAAGATTTGTAATAAATGAGAAGCACAGCAGATCATTCAAAGACCAAAGACCAAGCAACTGTGGAAAACTGAATGAAAACAATACATTTTTTGTTACTCAACCCAGACCAATTATTTCAAGAGCTATCTATTAAAAAAAAATAAATAAATAGAACTCAGCTTGTGGATTTGTGTGGTTGGACTAAAATTATTTTCCAATATGTAAACAACAGATGAGAAAAAGAAATCTTTCAGACCTCATCTCTTGGTTTAAGACCGAACAAGAAGTCTTTGTTTGAATAAAAGCATTTCATGAACAATGTCAGAACACTATCCAGATCATTTCTCACTCCATAAATGTTGCTAAGAGAGTGAGAGAGAGAGAAGAAAACAAGGCACGCTTTTTTTTGTATCTCCAATGAACAATGGGCAAGGCCCAGTCTCAAAACGATCATTAAAAAGATGCAGGTCATTGCACTAGTGCCTAATTTTAAACCTAACTTTCAATCCTACCACAGGGTGGTAACAATTAAGGTAAAGCACGTACAAAGGCAAGCATGAATTGGTATCTTGTTTAAACAGGATAGACAAAGACGTAACCACTAATATTCTTTAGCATAGATAACACATTAGAGCTGCTAATTCTGCACTCTGTAGTCCAAAGCATGTAAGGCCCAGTTGCAAGCATCCCTTTTGTCAAAACTGATGTAATAAAACTGAAGTTAGTACAGCACATTCATAACATAATTTTAAAATACTGCTCTCTTACACACTGACTTTTATTGCCCACAAAAACATTGTCGTCTAGATAAAGCATTTCTATGGCAGAAAAGCTGTTGCACTGCATAGCAAAATGGTCTGACTGCTTCATAAAAACCATTAATGAAGTAAAGAAGAACGCTCGACACACCAAGATCTCACACAGCACAAAGGACAAACAGGTAGGAGGCCGTTCCGCTGCTAGCCAAAGGTAATCTTACCCGTATAACAGGCCTCCTGTACACCTGTTAGTTAAAATATAAAATGTTACCCAACAAAACTCATGGAGTTGGTTTGTTAAAGACATTACATTGTACTTCATCAGATTTTCAGAAGAACTCTACTTCCAAACCTTTTAATTATAGCCGGATTTTGAAAGGACAAAACGAAACTGCGCAGCTCTAGTAACTCTCATTTGCAGAATGGTTTTGATGTAAAAACAATCTAGCCACTTCATTTTAATAATGCAACAAATGCCAAGCTCTTCTGAAATACTCATTCCTAACCACCCTTTTATCCATTTACAATGTGCTATTGTGGAAAGAGAAGAAAAACTCTGGTAATATCTCTGTGTGGAGGACAATGAGCCTACAACAACAGCCATGAAGTATAACCACCCTATCTTTTAGATTCAAATGGAGTAACAAGGTTAGTCACAACTCTCCTCGAGGTTATTTCTGAAGACGTCTACACTTAGCTAACTCTACCTAAGTGAGTTTCATTGGTATGAAACTCTCATTCAAGAATATTCTCCAGAGTTCAAACTCAGAGTAAGATCATGTTCTTGCAGGTTTAGCAAGCAAGAACATTCAGCACTCTACAGTTTTGGCGATTTCATTTGCAATCCCTTTGCTTCTGCACTCTCTAAGTTACATTCTGGTGAGAGTAGTTAAAGAGAGTAACATAAGTAGCACCATAAGATACAGGAATCCATATGTTTATCTGGTTTTGCAAAAATATGGTTTAGAACATTATGAAAAGGGTGAAAAAAAGAATAAAGAAATGAGTTCCTGGTAAACCTACTGATGAGTTCCAGAAGCAAACACGCACATCTGGCCCCACCTCAAGTTCCTAAGTTGTTTTAAGATAGTCTTTGGTATGGAGAAGGAGGTCATTTAGAATTAAAAAGCTCTCTTTATTCCAAGAGAATGCATTCTGACTCAGGGATCTGAACACCAACCTTACACACTTGGGTTTCACTATAATCAAGTCCTTGATCTACAGGGCAAATACAACATCGACAGCTGTAATGCAAGGCTTCCCTCAATGTTTTATCAAAGATGTTAGCCTTGACCTGAAGTAAGCATTTCCAATTCAGCTGCCACTGTAGGGAAGAGCTGTACTTTTTTATGAGTATAAGCTGCTGACTGTGCCAATAGCATGAAACTCTGTGAGGGGAATTTTTAAGTAGACTACGGTCAAAAACGTTTTGCAGATACATCTTTTAGGCTTGGGCTGAATATGACCTGCTGTCTGGACAGCAAACTTTTTAGTAACAGAGCATATTAGAAAATAATTTGAAATATAGTAAAACCAAAAAGAAGGCAGCATCTTCATCTGACCATTTTGCATGAAGATCATGCAAAATGAAGATGTTTCCAAATACAGGAAGGAAAAAAAGGGATCTAGGTAGCAACAGTCTGGGTGTCTTAAAGGGACATGAAAGACAGATGATTTCTAACAATTTGTATGAGAAGTAAAACTACATATACTCTACTCAATAGCTCACTTGTCTGGCTCCATAATGGCAACAGCAAATAAGCTGAAAGAATAGGGGTCAAAAAGCATAATGGAACCTGTAAGGTGTTAATCCTGTGCAATCATTGCCTGAGTGACAACAATGCTGCTGGGAGGGAATGGAAAACATGATTTGTTTGTTTGTTTGAAGTGAAATACTTTCTCTCCTGGTGAAACCCCATGAAAAAGGATAGTCATTTATGTTCTTTGCAGAGTAACAATGACATGCATTTACCTGGAGAGCTCTATTCTGCACTATGAAAGACACACACTAGAAACTATTTCAACCTCTAAACGTACCTAACAAAAATTTTCCTACGTAGTAATCAAAAGAAAAGACAACTCACTTTTGACATTTTATTCAAAACATTGACTTTTAATTTTCCTTTCACCTCTCTCTTAACTTTTGTTCTGTAGACTTCAATGCCACTATTCCAAATACAGAGGAAACCACGAAGCTTATTCAAAAGACTCCTACGCATAATGAGATGTTTCTAGTTCTGAAACATTCAGCAATTTCCTAAGTACTCACCACCTGATAATCAAGGTAGCAAGGACTTTCATGATCATTCACTGTTTTACCTTAAACAAATCAATGCATTCCTCAAATCACTTACCCTGTAGTCTCTGGACACACCTTCTGATGGGACAGACCCTGAAATCTGACTAGAAATGGTTGCAGCTATCAGCTGTTTACACCATTCCACATGGGATCCAGTCGGGCTACAAAACCAGAATATTTCAAGTTATTTAGCAACAATTCAAAATGTATCTTGAGAACAGCACAGCAACTGAGCACATCCAGAAAACAAGACCATAAATAATCACCAACGTAAAAATTAGCTTGCTTGGCAGGCAGAATGCAACTACTGTGCTGATTAAATTAGGGAAAAGGATTTTACTAGGACTTCTCAGAGCTGTAGAGCTGTCAGGAGGTTAAAAGCAAGGTTAGGGTCCTAGCAATTTGTAAAATGTTTCCTTATGCAGAGTAATTTTTTTCATCTTTCACACACTTACTACTACTTGACCAAATTCCTTCCATGGATGGTTTTAAGAAACAGGAAACTCCTTACACTTCCTTTATTATTATTTCCTAATTATTCAGTAAATTCTCAACATTAAATTATGCTGGGATTTAAAAATCTATACTGTGTTAGTGTTGCATTCTGTATCAACACTAAAGGTAGGAAACACAGGTTTTCTAAAGGACTACTTCTAATTAGCCTTTTTTTTTTTCCCCTATTCATTAAACAAACTCTGAGTAATCTTTAGAACAGGCCTTCCCATGCTACAACAAGGAATTGTGCACTGTAGGGTGTTTATAGGAATCCTAAAGACAAAGCACTTAACAGGAGAATTCACCACATTCCTGATGAGGCATTTTGAGAACAGTTGCCTGATCTAGTGCTGCTTACAAATAACACTTTGAAGAGTACCAGCATCTGATGAAATCCTGAGAATGCCAGGGAAGTGGCACAGCAGTCTCAGCTGTGGATAACTGAAATTTCATCAAACAGCTGGGCTCTTCTACAGATCTAGAGCTTGTTCAGAAGTCAGATACAGAAAGAAAATGTTAATGCATTTTTAGTATTCATTAATAAACTATGGAATCTGGGAGCATCCTGTGACATTGAGGTGAATAGCTACATACCCAGCACCATAGGTGCTCCACAATTAGGATATTAACAGGGTGGGTAACAGGGTAAGATGAACAATTACTATTTAACTAGAGGTCTTTTCTCACATGAGCTCTGCTAGGACAGGTAAATACAAGGTGAAGATGCATGCAACAACTCCATATCTGAACTGAAAAGCTCACTCAGAACTTCTCTAATAAATTCTAGTAGCTTTCTCCCCACCTGCAAAGTTCTACACAGCACTAGATCACAAAATATCATTTTGCTACTCTAACACACCCATGATATTACTGCTTGAACAAGGAAGATACTCAGCTTAGTGCTGGAGTCCAGATTCACTGAGAAAAACTTCTAAGTTTTGCAAAAGAGTACATGAGCTACAGCCTACAGTAATCCTTTTCTGGTCTCATTTACCTCTCCTTCTCTCACATTTCTTAGTTTTTAGTGCCTTTCTTTCAGAATTTGCTTGTTTCCAAGTAAGTGGTTACTTGTTAATTAAGGAATTGTTTTTCTATAGCTTATCTTCACCAGGAATCACTACAACCACAAAGTTAACAGCAGCAAGAAAAGGAATCTGAGCGCAAGCCCATCTCCTATAATCACTGTCTCAAGATGCATCAGTGTACCACAGGGTGATGATCACACTGACTTGACTTATCACCATCTGTCAAGTGGGACACCCACTAGTACACCTCCTCTCATTATGTCTCATCTGAGGTCACACACATTACTGTAGCCTGGTACCACCACACCAACAAACTAATTAACTATATGACAAATGGACATTTGTACTTTCCAGGGTATAACAAGATTAGGACAAAAAGAAAAAAAAATTAAGTTGACAGAGTGCATTAATAAGGAATACAAAGATGTTTTAGTGATGGGAAATGGACATTTGCATTCCACCTTCACTGGAACGATGCAGAACTCCCAGGTTTCTCCGAACAGAAAAGAGAGACAATATGGAGACTGGAACTTGACACTTATTTTTAAGTGGCCTTTTTTCTTTATTTTTTTATCTTGGTGAAACTAGTTTCTACTCCTTGTTTAAGGATTTTTCAGTTCAGGTCTGAAGCCTGCCTTTAGCTGGAAACCTCCAAAGGAAGGAGTTGCTCTGCCAGGGTCTGCAGAGGAGAGGGGGTAGCACCTGGCACTAAACCCTGCTCACCTGCAGCCTGCCAGTGAGCCACAAACCATCACATGCACATACAGTTAAACGGGGACACACAGCACCGCTCCAAGATTGTTACAGCTCTGCAAATGAAACACACACTTGAATGGGGGGGAAGAGGGAGGGGACGGGGAAGCGGGAATAAAGACTTCATATCCTAGAACAGTCTGGCTTGGGTTTGGAAAGATGAGAAGCTGCGCACTTCCCAAAAACCTAACCCTGGGCCCAAATCTTGCAGGCAGCCTCAGCCTTCGCAAAACCGATGACGTTAATGACTAAGAGTAGACAACCGCAAGCAGGAAACTTTGACAACAGGCAGTTCCCCAGCCGAGGAAAATCTGCCCTTAGCCTGCCCGGTTAGACTAAAATAAAGCCCCAGATTGCAGCTGCCGGGGCTGGCCGGCTCCACGCCGCAGCCCCGCTTCGCTCTCCACGCCGGTTTCGGGGCGCGGGGCGGCGGCGGGGAGGCCGCCCCAAGGCCGGGGGCTGCGTTACGCCGAGGCGCGAGGCGAGGGACGCCGCCGCCTGGCCCCGCGGGGAGCGCAGGCCGCGGCGTCCCCCCCGCGCGCGGGAAGCAGAGACACCCCCCCCCCCCCTCGCGCCCGCCTTTCGCCGCTGGCTCCGCTCACCTGTCCAGCGTCTCCGTGCTGGCCTGCCGCGACGCCGTCCCCGCCGCGCCTCCCGCCCGCACGGGTCTCCTGCTCACACCGCCGCCCTCCACTGCCGGCCCCGCCGCCGCCCGCTCCATGTTTCCGGCCGCCGGCGGGACTCGCTGCGCCGGCAGGATGGCGGCCGCCCGCCCCTCCGCGGGTCCCCGGCCCGACCCTACCGCCTCGGCCCGGCACTCTCGGGCCCCGGCGGCGGCCGAGAGCTGTCACCTGGCGGCGGAGCTTACCCAGAGGCCTCCGCGCCGCCGTGAGGGCGGGCAGCGGCCCCGCGCGGCGGGGGAAGGCCCGGCTGCAGCCGCCCCGCGCACCAGCTTCAGGGGTCCGGCCCGGGCCCCAGACACCCCAGCACCTTGCCCAGAGGCCACGCTGCTGGATGGAATGGACGGGTGCCAGCTGCCACGGAAATGTGCGAACACTACGCTTCCAGTATGCCAGTAAACGTTTGTCAGAGGCAAAGGGCTTAAAAGTGACATCTTTTATTCTTTCCCCATCACACACATACACGGCAGACGGATGTTAAGCTGTCACTCAACAAATGACACCCAGCTCCAGAGCAGTCCCGTGGAGGTGTCCATCAAGGGCAGCTAACGCTGTTAAGGTGCACAGATTCCTGGTCAGTTATGAAAACCTGCTTTCTAAAGCAGGAACAAAATGCTCAGTCTGAGACAAAAACTGAACTCAAGGCAGACTTTAAAAATACATCAAAGGAGGTAGCATGCAAATAATTTCTAGGGTACGCCCATAAACAGTGATGTTGGGGTGGGTAAGGCATGAGCAAATCCAGAAGGCATTCAACAAATAAAACTTTCTGAACAAGTAGTTGAAACCCAGCACAAGTGCTAGGTTGGCTTCTCAGGTCCATGGATGGAAGTATACAGAAAGGAAAAAAACAAAATACTGTTCCAAGATGGATATTCATTATTGGATACTGGGCCCCTTACAACTGCTGATGTTCACATCCCCACCCTCCTTCGAACCCTCCCGGTAAAGGCACTTAGCTCCTCAATTCCCTTCACTCACCACCTCAAAAGCTTCTCCAGTTTGGTTCTTGGCCATTACAGCCACAACAGGGAACCAACCACATTTAGGGGGCAGCTGCTGCACCCACAGCTCAGGGCGGGGCATACAGACTTGCTCTGTGTGCACGCAGTGTGCTGCAGGAGTGCAGCCCAGATCATGCACCAAAGTGGAAAAGGGAAAAAGTTAGAATTCTGTTAACATTGTGTTTGTACGCCTTCATTCACAACTTTAAAGTTGTATTTTCCAGCAAACGTTGGATTAAAAACACCTCTATGCCACATAAAAACAGAATTAAAACAAACATCTGTCGACTTGAAAAAAAAAGAATTCAAGTTTGCCCAGAGCTATGTTAGAGAGCTTCAAAGACAGAAATTGGACTGCACCGGTAAGAATGGTATATATGTCATGATGTAAGTGCAAAAAGCTCCTTTCCATTATATTACACTTTTTCAAACACAATAGGTCATCATGTAGTGTTTACACAGTAAAAACAGTTAGATTTTTCTGAACTTCACACTACTCAGAGATGTCATCAATACATTCAACTCAAATACAGAAACTTTAAATATTCTAATAAAAATAGCTTTTGTTATAGCTTTTCCACAAGTAGAAGGCAAATATACCAGAGTATGCATAGCTTTCAAAATGTAAAGTATATAATGAACAACCGTGTATCCTTCATCATTTATCTGATGTGATGCATCTTATTTAGCCTTAAAGCACGATTTGGGGACTGTGTTGTTTTGGAAACAAATCGAGGAACATCAATGGGAAAGTGAAATTTAGAGGACAAAAGTCAGATAAAGCACATATATTAAGAACACACATGCTGTATGCTCTGAGCTTCCCTGAAAAAAAATAGTGCAATTCAGTGTATATTCTGAATCAAATGAAGAGGCGGTATACTCTTATTCCTCTGAAAAAATACTGTTCTAAAAATACTCAGATGTCCTCCAAACTT